>NC_092163.1:75954505-76079505 GCF_045791955.1 Oncorhynchus clarkii lewisi | reverse complement strand
TAACATATTACATAACTGCTAAGTCCAAATTGAACTTGCATATAAACAAACACACTTTTACCACCACTATTAGGCCTAAATTCAAAAATCTCTTCTATCAACGACTTTAGCTTACTTGGAATTAGAAACAGAAACTGAATAGGATAAAGCAAAGCAACTGTACCTTTTATGAAAAGTTGAAGAAGTCTGCATCAGTTTGTTGACTTGATCCTCAGGGCTTTGAGACTTTTGGAAGCTCGGTGGCTGAAAACGAGACCGTCCCGCTGGGGGTTCCAGAATGTCCAATCTCTCTCTCTGCGTTCTTCTGGCACACAGATGGGGCAGCCGGAATTAACCTGTATCTTCTCTATTCTACCTCCCGTGTTCAAACCACGTCTTTATCCACTTTTTTTAGGAGCTTCTTTCCATAGTCTTTCCATAGTTACTTTATTCACAAATTTCACGAAATCAGTGTGCAGGACAACATTGAACGAACCCCATTTTATGTAACCAAAGTCCCGTAAACGCGAAGTTGGTTGCTCAGTCAATGGGGGAACGCTAGACCTCTCTTCTCCTCCCCCCCTCCCTCCCTCACTTTTTTTTCAAAGTCTGTGGACCACCCCGAAACAGGAAGTTCACTTTTTTGTTTTTCTTGAGAGAAAAAAAGACCATGCTGTCTGGTTGGTGGAGTTTTCTTAGTGGCGTAGTTAACAGTTTCTTCCACTGGCTGAAGACCTTGAAATGCACTCGAATAGAATAAATAATCGGTTAAACCAGATAACAGTAGAACAATAATCATTACATAACAAAACATGTTACTGTAAACGTCAATCATAATTCACTATCATATGCATCATAAGACAATGATCTGTCATAGGGTGGTCTGAAAATTATACGGGGTCTCATTTGACTTTTATTTATAAAACTTGTAGAAACGTTTGAACTTTTTTCTTTCTTGGGCAGCAGCATATGTGGCACTGGGGATGTTGATTGTTTGAATGTTATACGCCTTAGTGGAATTCAAGGTAGGCTATAACGCAAAACCTGGCCTGGAGTCAGGCCACCACGTCCTAGGACAGGATGCATGCAGCAGGTTAGGAACGCTGTTTGAAAATAAATTGAAGGCGCATTGCGTAAGAGGTATTGTCATACGCTAGGTTTCCATCCCAATTTGCGACAGATTTTCACGCGAATATTCAAAAATCTGTACAAAACGATATGACCATTTTCCCACCAGAGATGCGTTTCCATCAAGTTGACTTTGTGCTGAGAAAAGGCTGTGCGTGATGACGTAATGCACACGCAAATAAACTTTTGCCATTAAATTCCCATGTACAGAATTAAAAATACAAGTTAATGTGTTAATGTTGCATAGGCTTACATTTTAAGTCATGATTTTTGTTACAAATCTGAACAGTAGACATTTGCTTGTATTTTGACTCAGAAAGTACTCTTCACTCAGAAAAGTTTGGTGACCACTATTTTGATCATTTCTGTAGATTTTTTTTTACATGGCATTGAAAGACAATTAGGTCTGAAGAAAAATCTAATGACAATTTCAATAACATCTGCTATAAATGTTTTATACTAGAGGTTCACCCCCCCAGGTCTATTTTCATTGAGAATATGATACCAGAAGTAAGAAGCAGGTTTTCTAAAGGTCTTATAACCCAAAGGTTCAAAGGATTGAGACCATGTTATACATTTAAAATTAACTTTGTTTTTCATTCCTGTAAGATTGAATGTAATTTAAAGCAATGATAGCTGTCTGTCTGACACAGACACTAAAGCCCAGCCCATAATAATGCAATTCCCAACAGCAGGTATTACCGAACTGCGGTACGCACAATGTTGTCGGGGGCACGCCAAAATACAAATGTGAATCACATTTTAAAATAAATTCTTCACATTTTCAAACAGTCCCTTTATATTTTCTAACGGGGCTATAAATTTGGGTGTTTTTTTTTTGTCGCCTGAGTAGCCTCATTTCATTGCCAGAAATAAAATTAAACATCTAACGTAAACTCACCCCATTCTGTACAAATGTGCGCAACCGCAACATTCAAACAAGGCTTCAAAGAAAACGAATGGGACTGTGTCGACTTCAAAATCAGGGGTGTGAACTTTCTATTCAAGCGTTGATCGACATGGTAACGGCTCTATTTTTGATTTACCTTTATTTAACTAGGCAAGTCAGTTAAGAACAAATTCTTATTATCAATGACGGCATAGGAACAGTGGGTTCCAGGCAGTTGCCTGTTCAGCGGCAGAACGACAGATTTGTACCTTGTCAGCTCAGGGGTTTGAACTTGTAACCTTCTGGTTACTAGTCCAAAGCTCTAACCACTAGGCTACCCTGCCGCCCCTCCACTCTAACCACTAGGCTACCCTGCCGCTCCTCCACTCTAACCACTAGGCTACCCTGCCGCCCCTCCACTCTAACCACTAGGCTACCCTGCCGCCCCCTCTATAGTATTGGAGAAAAGTTGAAAAACGGACCCTCCGTTATATCGTGACGTGTCATGTCGTAACGTACAGCACGTATAAAGCAACTATTTCTGTCTTACAATCTCTCTCCACCAGGTGTAGCACTTCTATCATTGTTTAAAAACAAGACATGGACAGTGACGGGGGTAAGGGGGGGATACCTAGTCATTTTTTTGCGTCATCATTGCATGCGATCCTCATTCTCAAAGCCGCTGTTTCCTTCTAAGATCACTTTAGCACCGCCCTAAAAACCCGATTCAAATTCGACACAAACCTTCCAATAGGTATGTAATGACACATTATATGAACTCTTTCTAGTGTTTTATTTACATTTTAAGAGGCGATACGGTGATAAGTTGGACAGATGGAGTGAAAAAGAGGGCATTTTCCCACACATCTCCTCTCCTTCTCACGCATTAGTTTTGTTCCCCCACCCGCCATGTTTAAAAAGACCCGAAGGAGCTCATTGCCTTCTTCAATCATGCAGAAACGGGCAGCGTGGAGGTCTCGGCATGAATTCTGTTGGAAAGGGGAGAAATTGTGCTTTACAATGGTATTGACATTACAACTTGATCTGGAAGTATTACGTTTATGGGCGCTAAAATAAAGTCAATTGTACAGACCAAGGCTATGTACAAAAGTGAGTGAGTTTATGTTAGTGTTCAGCGAAATAACAACACAATTTTAAATACAGGTAGCCAAGTTAAATAATTAACATCCAATCACATTAACCGTTACTCTCTCGCAGGAATTACATTAACAGTCCGTATGTAGCCAAACGTTTCTCAACTAGCCTACCTGGTTAAATAAATGTGTTCTCAACTAGCCTACCTGGTTAAATAAAGGTGTTCTCAACTAGCCTACCTGGTTAAATACAGGTGTTCTCAACTAGCCTACCTGGTTAAATAAAGGTGTTCTCAACTAGCCTACCTGGTTAAATAAAGGTGTTCTCAACTAGCCTACCTGGTTAAATAAAGGTGTTCTCTACTAGCCTACCTGGTTAAATAAAGGTGTTCTCAACTAGCCTACCTGGTTAAATAAAGGTGTTCTCAACTAGCCTACCTGGTTAAATAAAGGTGTTCTCAACTAGCCTACCTGGTTAAATAAAGGTGTTCTCTACTAGCCTACCTGGTTAAATAAAGGTGTTCTCAACTAGCCTACCTGGTTAAATAAAGGTGTTCTCAACTAGCCTACCTGGTTAAATAAAGGTGTTCTCAACTAGCCTACCTGGTTAAATAAAGGTGTTCTCAACTAGCCTACCTGGTTAAATAAAGGTGTTCTCAACTAGCCTACCTGGTTAAATAAAGGTGTTCTCAACTAGCCTACCTGGTTAAATAAAGGTGTTCTCAACTAGCCTACCTGGTTAAATAAAGGTGTTCTCAACTAGCCTACCTGGTTAAATAAAGGTGTTCTCAACTAGCCTACCTGGTTAAATAAAGGTGTTCTCAACTAGCCTACCTGGTTAAATAAAGGTGTTCTCAACTAGCCTACCTGGTTAAATAAAGGTGTTCTCTACTAGCCTACCTGGTTAAATAAAGGTGTTCTCAACTAGCCTACCTGGTTAAATAAAGGTGTTCTCAACTAGCCTACCTGGTTAAATAAATGTGTTCTCAACTAGCCTACCTGGTTAAATAAAGGTGTTCTCAACTAGCCTACCTGGTTAAATAAAGGTGTTCTCAACTAGCCTACCTGGTTAAATAAAGGTGTTCTCTACTAGCCTACCTGGTTAAATAAAGGTGTTCTCAACTAGCCTACCTGGTTAAATAAAGGTGTTCTCAACTAGCCTACCTGGTTAAATAAAGGTGTTCTCAACTAGCCTACCTGGTTAAATAAAGGTGTTCTCTACTAGCCTACCTGGTTAAATAAAGGTGTTCTCAACTAGCCTACCTGGTTAAATAAAGGTGTTCTCAACTAGCCTACCTGGTTAAATAAATGTGTTCTCAACTAGCCTACCTGGTTAAATAAAGGTGTTCTCAACTAGCCTACCTGGTTAAATAAAGGTGTTCTCAACTAGCCTACCTGGTTAAATACAGGTGTTCTCAACTAGCCTACCTGGTTAAATAAAGGTGTTCTCAACTAGCCTACCTGGTTAAATAAAGGTGTTCTCAACTAGCCTACCTGGTTAAATAAAGGTGTTCTCAACTAGCCTACCTGGTTAAATAAATGTGTTCTCAACTAGCCTACCTGGTTAAATAAAGGTGTTCTCAACTAGCCTACCTGGTTAAATAAAGGTGTTCTCAACTAGCCTACCTGGTTAAATACAGGTGTTCTCAACTAGCCTACCTGGTTAAATAAAGGTGTTCTCAACTAGCCTACCTGGTTAAATAAAGGTGTTCTCAACTAGCCTACCTGGTTAAATAAAGGTGTTCTCAACTAGCCTACCTGGTTAAATAAAGGTGTTCTCAACTGGCCTACCTGGTTAAATAAAGGTGTTCTCAACTAGCCTACCTGGTTAAATAAAGGTGTTCTCAACTAGCCTACCTGGTTAAATAAAGGTGTTCTCAACTGGCCTACCTGGTTAAATAAAGGTGTTCTCAACTAGCCTACCTGGTTAAATAAAGGTGTTCTCTACTAGCCTACCTGGTTAAATAAAGGTGTTCTCTACTGGCCTACCTGGTTAAATAAAGGTGTTCTCTACTAGCCTACCTGGTTAAATAAAGGTGTTCTCTACTAGCCTACCTGGTTAAATAAAGGTGTTCTCAACTAGCCTACCTGGTTAAATAAAGGTGTTCTCAACTAGCCTACCTGGTTAAATAAAGGTGTTCTCAACTAGCCTACCTGGTTAAATAAAGGTGTTCTCTACTAGCCTACCTGGTTAAATAAAGGTGTTCTCAACTAGCCTACCTGGTTAAATAAAGGTGTTCTCAACTAGCCTACCTGGTTAAATAAAGGTGTTCTCAACTAGCCTACCTGGTTAAATAAAGGTGTTCTCAACTAGACTACCTGATTAAATAAAGGTGTTCTCTACTAGCCTACCTGGTTAAATAAAGGTGTTCTCTACTAGCCTACCTGGTTAAATAAATGTGTTCTCAACTAGCCTACCTGGTTAAATAAAGGTGTTCTCAACTAGCCTACCTGGTTAAATAAAGGTGTTCTCTACTAGCCTACCTGGTTAAATAAAGGTGTTCTCAACTAGCCTACCTGGTTAAATAAATGTGTTCTCAACTAGCCTACCTGGTTAAATAAAGGTGTTCTCAACTAGCCTACCTGGTTAAATAAAGGTGTTCTCAACTAGCCTACCTGGTTAAATAAAGGTGTTCTCTACTAGCCTACCTGGTTAAATAAAGGTGTTCTCAACTAGCCTACCTGGTTAAATAAAGGTGTTCTCAACTAGCCTACCTGGTTAAATAAAGGTGTTCTCAACTAGCCTACCTGGTTAAATAAAGGTGTTCTCAACTAGCCTACCTGGTTAAATAAAGGTGTTCTCTACTAGCCTACCTGGTTAAATAAAGGTGTTCTCTACTAGCCTACCTGGTTAAATAAATGTGTTCTCAACTAGCCTACCTGGTTAAATAAAGGTGTTCTCAACTAGCCTACCTGGTTAAATAAAGGTGTTCTCTACTAGCCTACCTGGTTAAATAAAGGTGTTCTCAACTAGCCTACCTGGTTAAATAAATGTGTTCTCAACTAGCCTACCTGGTTAAATAAAGGTGTTCTCAACTAGCCTACCTGGTTAAATAAAGGTGTTCTCAACTAGCCTACCTGGTTAAATAAAGGTGTTCTCTACTAGCCTACCTGGTTAAATAAAGGTGTTCTCAACTAGCCTACCTGGTTAAATAAAGGTGTTCTCAACTAGCCTACCTGGTTAAATAAAGGTGTTCTCAACTAGCCTACCTGGTTAAATAAAGGTGTTCTCAACTAGCCTACCTGGTTAAATAAAGGTGTTCTCAACTAGCCTACCTGGTTAAATAAAGGTGTTCTCAACTAGACTACCTGATTAAATAAAGGTGTTCTCTACTAGCCTACCTGGTTAAATAAAGGTGTTCTCAACTAGCCTACCTGGTTAAATAAAGGTGTTCTCAACTAGCCTACCTGGTTAAATAAAGGTGTTCTCAACTAGCCTACCTGGTTAAATAAAGGTGAGATAAAAAATAAAATAAAAACGTAGCTGCTGCTCATTCCGTTTGCTCGCAAATTGATAAGTGGTTAAAAAAGGTTAGGCCTGCATCCATGGAGACACACACCAGCTCTACTGGTGGTACTGCTACTACCAGCAGTACTGCACCTGCCGACGACAAGTTGTTCTGCTTCCACGAACACATCCAATGCTAGCATCAGTAATTCTACATTTGTTGTTAGCCCAGCTAGCATGGACACTGACTGTTGTGAATCTGATGCAGCCGAAGATCTACTGCCCCCTTACCCGGGAAAGCACCGAACAACAGACAGGGACGTTGGACCATTGGAACCTTCACTCTTGCGCAGACATTTAGAAACAATTTGAAAAATAAGCCACAGGAGTTTTTTGAGCGAGAATTAAGACAACTTTCGAGTAGTAAGACATGTATAAAAGTAACAAATACCATTAATAAGAAGGGGCTAGAAGCGTCTTATATGGTGAGTTACCGAGTGGCTGGGACAGGAAAGCCCCATACCATTGCGGAGGACTTAATTCTTCCTGCTGCCGCGGATATGGCTGGGACAATGCTGGGGGGAAATGCCCAAAAAACTATACAGACAGTGCCTTCATCAAACAACACTGTTTCACGATGCATCAGTGACATGGCAGGAGATGTTTTGAAACAATTACTGCTTCACGTACAAGCCAGTGAATTCTATGCGTTACAGCTGGATGAGTCAACAGACGTGGCGGGCCTGGCACAGCTCCTGGTATATGTCTGTTAAGTTTATGGGGGGGTCAGTTAAGGAAGACATCCTCTTCTGCAAACCACTGGAAACCAGGACAACAGGAGAGGATATTTTTAAAGTACTGGACAGCTTTGTGACATCAAATGGACTTTGGTGGTCAAGATGTGTTGGTATCTGTACTGATGGCGCAAAAGCCATGACAGGGAGACATAGTGGAGTGACATAGTGCAAGTGAACTCAAGCTTACGGACAATGTTAAATGGGATAAGGCGAAGCACCTGAGTGAGTTGGGTGCACAATTACGCAGGTACTTTCCCGAAACCGATGACACAAACAAAATGTCCACTTACAGATATCTGAACAAGAGAGCCTGATTGAAATTGTAACAAGAGGTTCTGGGAAAATTGAATTTAATCAGAAGCCACTGCCAGATTTCTGGATAGGGCTGCGCTCAGAGTATCCAGCCTTGGCAAATCGCGCTGTTAAGACACTGATTCCCTTTGCAACCACTTACCTATGTGAGAGTGGATTCTCAGCCATCACTAGCAGGCACAGACTGTGTGTGGAAAAAGACTGAGACTCTCTCCAATACAACTCAACATTGCAGAGTTATGCATGTCCTTTCAAGCATACCCTTCTCATTAATTCACCATATTTGATTAACAAATTAGGTTTCATATGTAGCTAAGTAAAGAGCAAAAATATTGATTATTATTATTCTATTATTTGTGACCTGGTCCTATAGGAGCTCTTTGTCACTTCCCACGAGCCGGGTTGTGACAAACTCACACTCATTCTTATGTTTAATAAATGTATCGTATATTGCGTGCAGACACAGACAGACAGACAGACAGACAGACAGACAGACAGACAGACAGACAGACACTCTGTCTGTCCATATTAAAATCTGTAGTATGTAACCCTACATTGACAACCTGAGGTTTGAAAAGTAAACAGGGTTTTGTGAATGTTTTCCACATACAATTAAATCAAATTGTATTTGTCACATGATACAACAGGTGTAGAGCTTACAGTGAAGTGCTGAATACAACAGGTGTAGTAGACCTTACAGTGAAATGCTGAATACAACAGGTGTAGGTAGACCTTACAGTGAAATGCTGAATACAACAGGTGTAGGTAGACCTTACAGTGAAATGCTGAATACAACAGGTGTAGGTAGACCTTACAGTGAAATCCTGAATACAACAGGTGTAGGTAGACCTTACAGTGAAATGCTGAATACAACAGGTGTAGGTAGACCTTACAGTGAAATGCTGAATACAACAGGTGTAGTAGACCTTACAGTGAAATGCTGAATACAACAGGTGTAGTAGACCTTACAGTGAAATGCTGAATACAACAGGTGTAGTAGACCTTACAGTGAAATGCTGAATACAACAGGTGTAGTAGACCTCACAGTGAAATGCTTACTCACAAGCCCTTAACCAACAATGCAGTTAAGAAAAATAAGTGTTATTTTTTTTTTTAAATAGATAAGTAAAAAATACAAAATAAAAGTAACATATAATTAAGGAGCAGCAGTAAAAAAACAATAGAGTCAATGTGCGGGTGGTACCGGTTAGTTGAGGTAATATGTACATGCAGGTAGAGTTATCAAAGTGACTATGCATAGATGATAACAACAGAGAGTAGCAGCAGCCTAAAATGGAGGGGTGGGGGGGGGGGGGGGGGGGGGATGCAAATATTATGGGTAGCCATTTGATTAGCTGTTCAGATTCTGTGGGCTTTGTAGTAGAAGCTGTTAATAATTATTTTGGACCAAGACTTGGCACTCTGGTACCGCTTGCCGTGCGGTAGCAGAGAGAACAGTCTATGACTGGGGTGGCTGGAGTCTTTGACAATTTTAGGGCCTTCCCCTGACACTGCCTGGTGTAGAGGTCCTGGATGGCAGGAAGCTTGGCTCCAGTGATGGACTGGGCCATACGCACTACCCTCTGTAGTGCCTTGCGGTCGGAGACCAAGCAGTTGCCATACCAGGCAGTGATGCAACAGGCCAGGATGCTCTCGATGGTGCAGCTGTATAACTTTTTGAGGATCTGAGGACCCATGCCAAAATGTTTCAGTCTCCTGAGGGGGAACAGGCTTTGTGCCCTGTTCACGACTGTCTTTGTGCCCTCTTCACGACTGTCTTGGTGTGTTTGGACCATGTTAGTTTGTTGTTGGATGTTGACACCGAGGAACTTGAAGCTCTCAACCTGCTCCACTACAGCCCCGTCGATGAGAATGGGGGCGTCCTCGGTCCTCCTTTTCCTGTAGTCCACAATCATCTTCTTTGTCTTGATGAGGGCTGTGATGAGGGAGAAGATATGAGGGCTATGCTGAGGGAGAAGATATGAGGGCTATGATGAGGGAGAAGATATGAGGGCCATGCTGAGGGAGAATATATAAGGGCCATGGTGAGGGAGAAGATATGAGGTCTATGATGAGGGAGAAGATATGAGGGCTATGATGAGGGAGAAGATATGAGGTCTATGATGAGGGAGAAGATATGAGGGCTATGATGAGGGAGAAGATACGAGGGCTATGATGAGGGAGAAGATATGAGGTCTATGATGAGGGAGAAGATATGAGGGCTATGATGAGGGAGAAGATATGAGGGCTATGATGAGGGAGAAGATATGAGGGCTATGATGAGGGAGAAGATATGAGGGCTATGCTGGGGGAGAAGATATGAGGGCTATGATGAGGGAGAAGATATGAGGGCCATGATGAGGGAGAAGATATGAGGGCTATGATGAGGGAGAAGATATGAGGGCTATGATGAGGGAGAAGATATGAGGGCTATGATGAGGGAGAAGATATGAGGGCTATGATGAGGGAGAAGATATGACGGCTATGATTTAGTGATGTGAGGGCTCAGTGAGTTAGTGATATGAGGGCTCAGTGAGTTAGTGATATGAGGGCTCAGTGAGTTAGTGATATGAGGGCTCAGTGAGTTAGTGATATGAGGGCTCAGTGAGTTAGTGATATGAGGGCTCAGTGAGTTAGTGATATGAGGGCTCAGTGAGTTAGTGAGAGGAAAGGGCTGCAGTTAGTTTAAAACAGGCTTTATTAGCTAACACTGCCATTGGGTGTTCAGGCACCGTCTGACCATGCTGACCATAGCACAGCCTAGTGGTTGCTAAATGGCATTGGCACTTGGATTGGAACCGGTGCTATGGTCATTAATTATGACACGAAAATAGAGGACTTGAAGAGAGCAGTCCATATGCTGCGTCAAAGGATATCAAGGTTCTGGAAATATGCTGTATGGAGGAGTGGTCTAAGATCCCTTCCGATGTGTTCTCCAATCTCATAAAACCTTTTAGAAAAAAAGGCTCAGTGTCATTATCCTTGCAAGGGCAGGGTGCTGGAGAATTGAAAACAGGGGATCCAATCATTTGGACCCTTATCTTCTTTAGATGTGTTGTGTTGTTAAACAACATTTCTTTCTCTGAGCAATTGTATTCGTATATATATATTTTATTTTATTTTATTCTGAGCATACAATATATCTCAGTATTTGTATTATTTATTTATTTTACACTGTCTTGTTTGCTCCTCTTTATCAACGGTGGCGATAATGTTGTACATGACTGTATATGTACAGTGATTTTGCGCTCCAGCAAATAACGCTACAACAATTTGCGATAGTGACAGATGTGTCACGTGTCACAGACAGTTGGAAATTTAACAGCGTTAATTAACTAACCCACTTATTATTCTTATTGCCTGAATTTAAAATGTTCAGCCTAATATATCCACTCAGCAATGATATTGTTTTATCAACCACAACCATTCAACTACTTCGATAAAACCAGACACTGGGCCGAATTTACATCGAAGATGTGTGGCACCACTATTACGCGGCGTCAATTCGCACTTCATAGGACTGGGACAATATGACGTTTCTGAACAGACCTTAAAATGTTGCAAATCCGAGAAACTTTTAGTTGCCACTAAACAACTGAGCTGCATAGGTGGTCAACAACGGCAAAAAACCGGGACAAAATAGACAAAATAGACAAAATAGAATTAAAGCCAGATTAAATCTGTGGCAGAAAATATACATTTCCTTCAAATGTTGATATTTGGTTGTGTTGACATACTTGGGGTTGAATATTTTCCGATTATTTTAGAAATGTTCCAAGCCGAGAATAAATCACTTTCTCCCAGGAAACACGGTATTTCCCGACAGAAACAGGAAGTGTCATTCAAAAGCGTTACAAAGTACATACTATGAATATATCTGGATTTGATTGGAGCTTTGATCAGCATGGGACATTCTAACCTGAAGCTACCTGAGCCTGATGAGACATATATTAAATACATTTGATGAGCCCTACATTAACGACATTTAAATTAATGAGCCCAAACCCCCAAAAATGCGCAAATGGTTGTGCCGTTATCCAATACATACAGTGCCTTGCGAAAGTATTCGGCCCCCTTGAACTTCGCGACCTTCTGCCACATTTCAGGCTTCAAACATAAAGATATAAAACTGTATTTTTTGTGAAGAATCAACAACAAGTGGGACACAATCATGAAGTGGAACGACATTTATTGCATATTTCAAACTTTTTTAACATTTCAAAAACTGAAAAATTGGGCGTGCAAAATTATTCAACCCCTTTACTTTCAGTGCAGCAAACTCTCTCCAGAAGTTCAATGAGGATCTCTGAATGATCCAATGTTGACCTAAATGACTAATGATGATAAATACAATCCACCTGTGTGTAATCAAGTCTCCGTATAAATGCACCTGCACTGTGATAGTCTCAGAGGTCCGTTAAAAGCGCAGAGAGCATCATGAAGAACAAGGAACACACCAGGCAGGTCCGAGATACTGTTGTGAAGAAGTTTAAAGCCGGATTTGGATACAAAAAGATTTCCCAAGCTTTAAACATCCCAAGGAGCACTGTGCAAGCGATAATATTGAAATGGAAGGAGTATCAGACCACTGCAAATCTACCAAGACCTGGCCGTCCCTCTAAACTTTCAGCTCATACAAGGAGAAGACTGATCAGAGATGCAGCCAAGAGGCCCATGATCACTCTGGATGAACTGCAGAGATCTACAGCTGAGGTGGGAGACTCTGTCCATAGGACAACAATCAGTCGTATATTGCACAAATCTGGCCTTTATGGAAGAGTGGCAAGAAGAAAGCCATTTCTTAAAGATATCCATAAAAAGTGTTGTTTAAAGTTTGCCACAAGACACCTGGGAGACACACCAAACATGTGGAAGAAGGTGCTCTGGTCAGATGAAACCAAAATTGAACTTTTTGGCAACAATGCAAAACGTTATGTTTGGCGTAAAAGCAACACAGCTGAACACACCATCCCCACTGTCAAACATGGTGGTGGCAGCATCATGGTTTGGGCCTGCTTTTCTTCAGCAGGGACAGGGAAGATGGTTAAAATTGATGGGAAGATGGATGGAGCCAAATACAGGACCATTCTGGAAGAAAACCTGATGGAGTCTGCAAAAGACCTGAGACTGGGACGGAGATTTTCTCTTCCAACAAGACAATGATCCAAAACATAAAGCAAAATCTACAATGGAATGGTTCAAAAATAAACATTTCCAGGTGTTAGAATGGCCAAGTCAAAGTCCAGACCTGAATCCAATCGAGAATCTGTGGAAAGAACTGAAAACTGCTGTTCACAAATGCTCTCCATCCAACCTCACTGAGCTCGAGCTGTTTTGCAAGGAGGAATGGGAAAAAATTTCAGTCTCTCGATGTGCAAAACTGATAGAGACATACCCCAAGCGACTTACAGCTGCAATCGCAGCAAAAGGTGGCGCTACAAAGTATTAACTTAAGGGGGCTGAATAATTTTGCACGCCCAATTTTTAAGTTTTTGATTTGTTAAAAAAGTTTGAAATATCCAATAAATGTCGTTCCACTTCATGATTGTGTCCCACTTGTTGTTGATTCTTCACAAAAAAATACAGTTTTATATCTTTATGTTTGAAGCCTGAAATGTGGCAAAAGGTCGCAAAGTTCAAGGGGGACGAATACTTTCGCAAGGCACTGTATATGATTAAAGACTACTGCACATTACGCACGACAGAAAAACATAAAAACCCATAGATGTAGCTAGCTATATGCTCTTCGGTAAATAAATGACACAAGTTTCCGTAGGCTGATCATTTTGACTGTGCACTGTATTACTGTACTATATTGTATTATATTGTATTATAAGGACTGGAATTACGCACATCATTAAAACCACGGTGAAGCAGAAGAGAACATGCGATTCTGTTGCAGCACATGCGGCCTACAAAGTTACAAGTATAGGCTAGCTACTTTGATTATAATTTTCAAATATAATAGGTACCTATTTGTATAATTATACGGCTGAGGCATATATATATCTTCCATAATATTTCCCTTAATGTTATCAGCCTTCCACCTCTTTGTTTTTCTATTGTTATTTCATTCATTCCTGGCTTTCAACAGTTAAAAAACACTGTCAAGTTGTCCTTCTCGTCATCATTCTTGTCACGTTCTGACCTTGGTTCTTTTGTTAGGTTTTTGTTTTAGTATGGTCAGGGCGTGAGTTGGGGTGGGTGGTCTACGTTCCTCTTTCTATGTTGTGGTTATGCGTTTGGCCTGGTATGGTTCTCAATCAGAGGCAGGTGTCGTTTGTTGTCTCTGATTGAGAATCATACTTAGGTAGCCTTTTCCCATCTCATCATGGTTTCTTTTATCTCTTCTTGTGACAGACAGGTAGCCCTACATTTTCTGCAGCATAGTCTATGCTACAGTGATATAAATGTTTGTCTCCATTTACCCATCTCCATCTGGCTTTTTGGGGGTCACCTTGTTTTTAATTGTAAAGAAAACATTTTTATTTTATTGCAGCTGCAGAGTTTTAAAACAGCCTGTCACTCGATTATCGTTGCTTTAAATCACTATGTTTTGCAGAATGGTACATTTTTGCGGGGCTGATTGCGAAAGGTCTACATTCACTGTGAAAGGCACTCCACACTGAGATGCGCTGTCTGTCCCCAAACTGAGTGTTGATTCATCATGCAGAGGCCATAGAGAGAAGCAGGATTTTGACATTGCATATAATTTAACAGTTCCATTTCAAGCCATGCTGTTAATAAAAATCATCTTTATCCCGGGAAAAGGGAGTGGTTTTGGCCAGTAAATCCCGGTAAATGTTGGGTAATCGGGTTCCCGCTGTCACGCCCCACTCCAGTGCTCTACGTCGCCAGTCTACTAACCACTGGCCCTGGCAATCATCATTACCCACACCTACTCCCCACCACACCTACTCCCCATCATTACCCACACCTACTCCCCATCATTACCCACACCTACTCCCCATCATTACCCACACCTACTCCCCATCATTACCCACACCTACTCCCCATCATTACCCACACCCACACCTACTCCCCATCACACCTATTCCCATCATTGCCCACACCTACTCCCCATCATTACCCACACCTACTCCCATCATTACCCACACCTACTCCCCATCATTACCCACACCTAGTCCCCATCACACCTACTCCCCATCATTGCCCACACCTACTCCCCATCATTACCCACACCTACTCCCCATCATTACCCACACCTACTCCCCATCATTACCCACACCTACTCCCCATCATTGCCCACACCTACTCCCCACCACACCTACTCCCCATCATTACCCACACCTACTCCCCATCATTACCCACACCTACTCCCCATCATTACCCACACCTACTCCCCACCACACCTACTCCCCATCATTACCCACACCTACTCCCCATCATTACCCACACCTACTCCCCATCATTACCCACACCTACTCCCCATCATTACCCACACCTAGTCCCCATCACACCTACTCCCATCATTACCCACACCTACTCCCATCATTACCCACACCTACTCCCCATCATTACCCACACCTACTCCCCATCATTACCCACACCTACTCATCATTACCCACACCTAGTCCCCATCACACCTACTCCCCATCATTACCCACACCTACTCATCATTACCCACACCTACTCCCCACCACACCTACTCCCTATCATTACCCACACCTACTCCCCATCATTACCCACACCTACTCCCCATCATTACCCACACCTACTCCCTATCATTACCCACACCTACACCACCACGCCTCTCATAGTGCTTTTGTGTGCAGCGATGTGTGCTCTCAGTGCTATTCTATTGAGATGTGTAGTAAACCAGTAGTCATTTAGTAGTAATGAGTGATACATTGGAGACGTTTCACTACTGGTGAACACTGCACATTTCCAACTCAAATTACTGCATAATTATGATTATTTTTAACTGAAAAAAAAGTGTTGTGGAGTACACGTGGTTATTGTTTCAACTGCTGATTGCAGCTTTAATGACTACTGGGTGACTATTGTGCGTTTGGGTATCTACTTCTTAAAACCTACATGTTCACTATAGAATTACTACACAATACTGCTGTATGCCTACTCAATCCCTATTGAATTACTACTGCCATCTGTGTAGGACACCAGTAGTGATTTATGTAGTGATTTAAAGTACTAATGGGTTGTAAATTGGGACATATCTATTGGTGAACACTACATATTTCCTAGTCAAATCACAACATAATTCTTCCTTAAACGACTACTGTGTAACTACTAAGCTTTGGGGTATCTACTACTTAAAACCTCCCACATTCCTACACAATTCCTCCATGTTCATCAAACAATACATAAGCTTATACAAACTGAATTGTAATTTGTTTTATTAAATGAATTATATTTATGAAATTCATTAATGGCAACATATTTAATCCATTTGTGGCATCGTCTTCATTCAGCTTTGACTTAACTATCTACAGATCTTTGTTACGGACACATTTCTCAACCACCTAAAGTTTTAGAAAAGACAGACAAGGACCTAACCTTTTAGAAAATAAAGACAAATACATAACCTTTTAGAAAAGAAAGACAACCACATAACAGAAAGACGAACACATAACTTTTTAGAAAAGAAAGACAACCACGTAACTTTTTAGAAAAGAAAGACAACCACGTAACCTTTTAGAAAAGACAGACAACCACCTAACATTTTAGAAAAGAAAGACAACCACAACAGACAACCAATTCTAACTTAAGCCATTAGCAATCATCTGCTAACAGAGGTCACATAAAACAACACAGAAAAACATTTTATAAAACAATGTTATTCTTACCAACAATGGCCTCCAGTATTATGTAGAGGGCCTCCTTAACAGCAGGTCAAAAGAGGTTGCTAAGTAGAATGGGTAAGTATTTATCATTACACTGTAAGGTCTACTACACCTGTTGTATTCAGCATTACACTGTAAGGTCTACTACACCTGTTGTATTTAGCATTTCACTTTAAGGTCTACCTACACCTGTTGTATTCAGCATTTCACTGTGAGGTCTACTACACCTGTTGTATTCAGCATTACACTGTAAGGTCTACTACACCTGTTGTATTCAGCATTTCACTGTAAGGTCTACTACACCTGTTGTATTCAGCATTTCACTGTAAGGTCTACTACACCTGTTGTATTCAGCATTACACTGTAAGGTCTACTACACCTGTTGTATTCAGCATTACACTGTAAGGTCTACTACACCTGTTGTATTCAGCATTACACTGTAAGGTCTACTACACCTATTGTATTCAGCATTTCACTGTAAGCTCTACTACACCTGTTGTATTCAGCATTTCACTGTGTGGTCTACTACACCTGTTGTATTCAGCATTACACTGTAAGGTCTACTACACCTGTTGTATTCAGCATTTCACTGTAAGGTCTACTACACCTGTTGTATTCAGCATTTCACTGTAAGGTCTACTACACCTGTTGTATTCAGCATTTCACTGTAAGGTCTACTACACCTGTTGTATTCAGCATTACACTGTAAGGTCTACTACACCTGTTGTATTCAGCATTACACTGTAAGGTCTACTACACCTGTTGTATTCAGCATTACACTGTAAGGTCTACTACACCTGTTGTATTCAGCATTTCACTGTAAGGTCTACTACACCTGTTGTATTCAGCATTACACTGTAAGGTCTACTACACCTGTTGTATTCAGCATTACACTGTAAGGTCTACTACACCTGTTGTATTCAGCATTACACTGTAAGGTCTACTACACCTGTTGTATTCAGCATTTCACTGTAAGGTCTACCTACACCTGTTGTATTCAGCATTTCACTGTAAGGTCTACTACACCTGTTGTATTCAGCATTACACTGTAAGGTCTACTACACCTGTTGTATTCAGCATTTCACTGTAAGGTCTACTACACCTGTTGTATTCAGCATTACACTGTAAGGTCTACTACACCTGTTGTATTCAGCATTACACTGTAAGGTCTACTACACCTGTTGTATTCAGCATTACACTGTGAGGTCTACTACACCTGTTGTATTCAGCATTTCACTGTGAGGTCTACTACACCTGTTGTATTCAGCATTTCACTGTGAGGTCTACTACACCTGTTGTATTCAGCATTACACTGTAAGGTCTACTACATCTGTTGTATTCAGCATTTCACTGTAAGGTCTACTACACCTGTTGTATTCAGCATTACACTGTAAGGTCTACTACACCTGCTTTATTCAGCATTTCACTGTGAGGTCTACTACACCTGTTGTATTCAGCATTTCACTGTGAGGTCTACCTACAACTGTTGTATTCAGCATTTCACTGTAAGGTCTACCTACACCTGTTGTATTCAGCATTACACTGTAAGGTCTACTACACCTGTTGTATTCAGCATTACACTGTAAGGTCTACTACACCTGTTGTATTCAGCATTACACTGTAAGGTCTACTACACCTGTTATATTCATAATTTCACTGTAAGGTCTACTACACCTGTTGTATTTAGCATTTCACTGTAAGGTCTACTACACCTGTTGTATTCAGCATTACACTGTAAGGTCTACTACACCTGTTGTATTCAGCATTTCACTGTAAGGTCTACTACACCTGTTGTATTCAGCATTTCACTGTAAGGTCTACTACACCTGTTGTATTCGGCATTTCACTGTAAGGTCTACTACACCTGTTGTATTCAGTATTTCACTGTAAGGTCTACTACACCTGTTGTATTCAGCATTTCACTGTGTGGTCTACTACACCTGTTGTATTCAGCATTTCACTGTAAGGTCTACTACACCTGTTGTATTCAGCATTTCACTGTGTGGTCTACTACACCTGTTGTATTCAGCATTTCACTGTAAGGTCTACTACACCTGTTGTATTCAGCATTTCACTGTAAGGTCTACTACACCTGTTGTATTCAGCATTTCACTGTAAGGTCTACTACACCTGTTGTATTCAGCATTACACTGTAAGGTCTACTACACCTGTTGTATTCAGCATTACACTGTAAGGTCTACTACACCTGTTGTATTTAGCATTTCACTGTAAGGTCTACTACACCTGTTGTATTTAGCATTTCACTGTAAGGTCTACTACACCTGTTGTATTCATCATTTCACTGTAAGGTCCACTACACCTGTTGTATTTAGCATTAGACTGTAAGGTCTACTACACCTGTTGTATTCAGCATTTCACTGTGTGGTCTACTACACCTGTTGTATTCAGCATTTCACTGTAAGGTCTACTACACCTGTTGTATTCAGCATTTCACTGTGTGGTCTACTACACCTGTTGTATTCAGCATTACACTGTAAGGTCTACTACACCTGTTGTATTTAGCATTTCACTGTAAGGTCTACTACACCTGTTGTATTCATAATTTCACTGTAAGGTCTACTACACCTGTTGTATTTAGCATTAGACTGTAAGGTCTACTACACCTGTTGTATTCAGCATTACACTGTAAGGTCTACTACACCTGTTGTATTTAGCATTTCACTGTAAGGTCTACTACACCTGTTGTATTCATAATTTCACTGTAAGGTCTACTACACCTGTTGTATTTAGCATTAGACTGTAAGGTCTACTACACCTGTTGTATTCAGCATTTCACTGTGTGGTCTACTACACCTGTTGTATTCAGCATTTCACTGTAAGGTCTACTACACCTGTTGTATTCAGCATTTCACTGTGTGGTCTACTACACCTGTTGTATTCAGCATTTCACTGTAAGGTCTACTACACCTGTTGTATTCAGCATTTCACTGTAAGGTCTACTACACCTGTTGTATTCAGCATTATACTGTAAGGTCTACCTACACCTGTTGTATTCATCATTTCACTGTAAGGTCTACTACACCTGTTGTATTCAGCATTTCACTGTAAGGTCTACTACACCTGTTGTATTCAGCATTACACTAAGGTCTACTACACCTATTGTATTCAGCATTACACTGTAAGGTCTACCTACACCTGTTGTATTCGGCATTTCACTGTAAGGTCTACTACACCTGTTGTATTCACTATTTCACTGTAAGGTCTACAACACCTGTTGTATTCAGCATTACACTGTAAGGTCTACTACACCTGTTGTATTCAGCATTTCACTGTAAGGTCTACTACACCTGTTGTATTCAGCATTTCACTGTAAGGTCTACTACACCTGTTGTATTCAGCATTTCACTGTAAGGTCTACTACACCTGTTGTATTCAGCATTACACTGTAAGGTCTACTACACCTGTTGTATTCAGCATTACACTGTAAGGTCTACTACACCTGTTGTATTCAGCATTTCACTGTAAGGTCTACTACACCTATTGTATTCAGCATTACACTGTAAGGTCTACCTCCACCTGTTGTATTCGGCATTTCACTGTAAGGTCTACTACACCTGTTGTATTCAGCATTTCACTGTAAGGTCTACTACACCTGTTGTATTCAGCATTTCACTGAGGTCTACTACACCTGTTGTATTCAGCATTTCACTGTAAGGTCTACAACACCTGTTGTATTCAGCATTTCACTGTAAGGTCTACTACACCTGTTGTATTCGGCATTTCACTGTAAGGTCTACTACACCTGTTGTATTCAGCATTTCACTGTAAGGTCTACTACACCTGTTGTATTCGGCATTCCACTGTAAGGTCTACTACACCTGTTGTATTCAGCATTTCACTGTAAGGTCTACTACACCTGTTGTATTCAGCATTTCACTGTAAGGTCTACTACACCTGTTGTATTCAGCATTTCACTGTAAGGTCTACTACACCTGTTGTATTCAGCATTACACTGTAAGGTCTACTACACCTGTTGTATTCATTATTACACTGTAAGGTCTACTACACCTGTTGTATTCAGCATTACACTGTAAGGTCTACCTACACCTGTTGTATTCGGCATTTCACTGTAAGGTCTACTACACCTGTTGTATTCAGCATTTCACTGTAAGGTCTACTACACCTGTTGTATTCAGCATTAAACTGTGTGGTCTACTACACCTGTTGTATTCAGCATTTCACTGTAAGGTCTACTACACCGGTTGTATTCAGCATTTCACTGTAAGGTCTACCTGTTGTATTCAGCATTTCACTGTAAGGTCTACCTACACCTGTTGTATTCAGCATTTCACTGTAAGGTCTACTACACCTGTTGTATTCAACATTTCACTGTAAGGTCTACTACACCTGTTGTATTCAGCATTTCACTGTAAGGTCTACAACACCTGTTGTATTCAGCATTTCACTGTAAGGTCTACTACACCTGTTGTATTCAGCATTACACTGTAAGGTCTACTACACCTGTTGTATTCGGCATTTCACTGTAAGGTATACTACACCTGTTGTATTCGGCATTTCACTGTAAGGTCTACTACACCTGTTGTATTCAGCATTTCACTGTAAGGTCTACTACACCTGTTGTATTCAGCATTTCACTGTAAGGTCTACTACACCTGTTGTATTCGGCGCATGTGACAAATAAAATAACATTTGATTTGCTTTGATTTGAGCCTGACAGAGATTGAGAGGATCTGCAGTGACTGGGAGAAACTCCTCAAATACTGTTGTGCCAAGCTTGTAGCGTCATACCCAAGAAGACTCAAGGCTGTAATCGCTGCCAAAGGTGATTCAACCAAGTACTGAGTAAAGTGTTTTAATATTTATGTAAATGTGATATTTCAGTTTTTGCAAAAATGTCTAAAAACCTATTTTCGCTTTGTCATCATGTTGTATTGTGTGTAGATTGATGAGGGAAAAAAAATATTTAAACCATTTTAGAATAAGGCTGGTACGTAACAAACTGTGGAAAAAGTCAAGGGGTATGAATACTTTCCAAATGCACTACTGCACTAATAGGTTTTGTGTATTAATTCAGTAGTACTTTTTTTCATGGGGGCCAGCAGAAACAGTGTATGCATGGGAAATGGCCTGTAGGGGGTGGCAGGGCACTGATAGTGTTTTGTGTGAATATGTCAGATGTTTTGTACAGTTTGTCTCTGAGGTTGGTGTTCGTTCTGAGAGCAGAGGATTTATAAATTAAGTGAATGTGCATTTGGAGGACGTTGTTTAGGATTCTGCATATTTCACACTTCTACAGTCTTGGCCAAAAGTTTTGAGAATGACACAAATATTAATTTTCACAAAGTCTGCTGCCTCAGTTTCTATGATGGCAATTTGCATATACTCCAGAATGTTATGAAGAGTGATCAGATGAATTGCAATTCATTGCAAAGTCCCTCTTTGCCATGCAAATGAACTGAATCCCCCCAAAAACATTTCCACTGCATTTCAGCCCTGTCACAAAAGGACCAGCTGACATCATGTCAGTGATTCTCTCGTTAACCCAGGTGTGAGGGTTGACAAGGACAAGGCTGGAGATCACTCTGTCATGCTGATTGAGTTCGAATAACAGATTGGAAGCTTCAAAAGGAGGCTGGTACTTGGAATCATTGTTCTTCCTCTGTCATTCATGGTTACCTGCAAGAAAACACATGCCGTCATCATTGCTTTGCACAAAAAGGGCTTCACAGGCAAGGATGTTGCTGCCAGTAAGATTGCACCTAAATCAACCATTTATCGGATCATCAAGAACTTCAAGGAGAGAAGTTCAATTGTTGTGAAGAAGGCTTCAGGGCACCCAAGAAAGTCCAGCAAGCGCCAGGACCGTCTCCTAAAGTTGATTCAGCTGCGGGATCGGGGCACCACCAGTACACAGAGCTTGCTCAGGAATGGCAGCAGGCAGGTGTGAGTGCATGTGCACCCACAGTGAGGCAAAGACGTTTGGAGGATGGCCTGGTGTCAAGAAGGGCAGCAGAGAAGCCACTTCTCTCTAGGAAAAACATCAGGGACGGACTGATATTCTGCAAAAGGTACAGGGATTGGACTGCTAAGGACTGAGGTAAAGTCATTTTCTCTGATGAATCGCCTTTCCGATTGTTTGGGGCTTCTGGAAAAAAGCTTGTCCGGAGAAGACAAGGTGAGCGCTACCATCAGTCCTGTGTCATGCCAACAGTAAAGCATCCTGAGACCATTCATGTGTGGGGTTGCTTCTCAGCCAAGGGAGTGGGCTCACTCACAATTTTGCCTAAGAACACAGCCATGAATAAAGAATGGTACCAACACATCCTCTGAGAGCAACTTCTCCCAACCATCCAGGAACAGTTTGGTGATGAACAATGCCTTTTCCAGCATGATGGAGCACCTTGCCATACGCCAAAAGTCATAACTAAGTGGCTCAGGGAACAAAACATTGATATTTTGGGTCTATGTCCAGGAAACTCCCCAGACCTTTATCCCATTGAGAACTTGTGGTCAATCCTCAAGAGGCGGATGGACAAACAGAACCTCACAAATTCTGACAAACTCCAAGCATTGATTATGCAAGAAAGGGCTGCCATCAGTCAGGATGTGGCCCAGAAGTTAATTGACAGCATGCCAGGGCGGATTGCAGAGATCTTGAAAAAGAAGGGTCAACACTGCAAATATTGACTCTTTGCATCAACTTCATGTAATTGTCAATAAAAGCCTTTGACACTTATGAAATGCTTGAAATTATACTTCAGTATTCCATAGTAACATCTGACAAAAATATCTAAAGACTGTGGAAACTTTGTGGAAATTAATATGTGTGTCATTCTCAAAACTTTTGGCCATGACTGTACATAGTTAGCTTACACTTACAGATGCAAACCTTATTGATTTTGCATAGTCTCACACTGTGGTAGGCCTACGTAAAATTGCCTTGTACCAGGTGGTCTGGATCTCAGTCTTTTGGTTTGGCCTCAAACCCTAATCAATTTCTCAATGCAATATGGGAAGCTGTCTTTCATGCTATGGTGGTGGCATTATGTCAAACATTGAGCAGAGTTGAGGTAGCTCTGCTAAGTCCTTTGATACACACAAATGATTGATGAGTCTCCATTGTATGGGCCTTAGTTATCCTAGAACATACACTGCATGACCAAAAGTATGTGGACACCTGCACTTTGAACATCTCTTTCCAAAGTCATGGGCATTAATATGGAGTACGTCCCCCCCTTTGCTGCTATAAGAGCCTCCACTCTTCTGGGAAGGCTTTCCACTAGATGTTGGAACATTGCTGCTATAACAGCCTCCACTCTTCTGGGAAGGCTTTCCACTAGATGTTGGAACATTGCTGCGGGGACTTTCTTCCATTCATCCACAAGAGCATTAGTGAGGTTGGGCGCTGATGTTGGGCAATTAGGCCTGGCTCGCAGTCGGTGTTCCAATTCATCCCAGAGGTGTTTGAGGTCAGGGCTCTGTGCAGTCCAGTCAAGTTCTACCACACCGGTCTCGACAAACCATTTCTGTATGGACCTCGCTTTGTGCACGAGGGCATTGTCATGCTGAAACAGGAAAAGGGCCTTTCTCAAACTTTTGCCACAAAGTTGGAAGCACAGAATCGTCTAGAACAGTGGTTTCCAAACGTTTTATAGTCCCTTACCCCTTCAAACATTCAACCTCCAGCTGCTTACCCCCTCCTGCACCGGGGTCAGCGCACTCTCAAATGTTGTTTTTTTGCCATCATTGTAATCCTGCCACACACACACACTATACTATACATTTATTAAACATAAGAATGAGTGTGAGTTTTTGTCACAACCCGGCTCGTGGGAAGTGACAAAGAGCTCTTATAGGACCAGGGCACAAATAATAATATAATAATAATCTATAATTTTGTCAGGCACATTTAATTTAATTTTGTGGAGTGTCCCTGTAATCCAAGATTCAGATCATTCAGGCGTGAAAAAGACAGGCCAGTCGTGTGAGAAACTCGTCATCATGGAAGCGGTCAGACAAGTGAAAATGATGGTCAGTAAAAAAAACTTTAAGCTCGTCTCTCAATTTAAAAAAAACGTGTCAATACTTTGCCCCTTGATAACTAGCTCACTTCTGTATGTTATATAAGCGTTACATGGTTGCTGTCCATATCATTGCATAATGCAGAAAATACACGAGAGATCAGGGGCCTTGCTTTAACAAAGTTAACCATTTTCACTGTAGTGTCCAAAACATTGTTCAAGCAGTCAGGAGTTCCCTTGGTAGCAAAAGCCTCTCGGTGGATGCTGCAGTGTACCCAAGAGCCTCTCGGTGGATGCTGCAATGTACCCAAGAGCCTCTCAGTGGATGCTGCAGTGTACCCAAGAGCCTCTCAGTGGAAGCTGCAGTGTACCCAAGTGGCGTCGGGATCAACTGCTTGCGCGCGCATTACCACTCCACTATGTCTCCCTGTCATGGCTTTTGCACCATCAGTACAGACACCAACACATCTTGACCACCAAAGTTCAATTGATGTCACAAAGCTGTCCAGTACTTTAAAAATATCCTCTCCTGTTGTCCTGGTTTCCAGTGGTTTGCAGAAGAGGATGTCTTCCTTAATTGACCCCCCATAAACGTAACAGACATATACCAGGAGCTGTGCCAGGCCCGCCACGTCTGTTGACTCATCCAGCCGTAACGCATAGAATTCACTGGCTTGTATGCGAAGCAGTAATTGTTTCAGAACATCTCCTGCCGTGTCACTGATGCGTCGTGAAACAGTGTTGTTTGATGAAGTCATTGTCTGTATAGTTTTTGGGGCATTTTCTCCCAGCATTGTCCCAGCCATATTTGCGGTTCTCATTTCTACCAGTCAGCTGAGACACAGGGTTCTCATTTCTACCAGTCAGCTGAGGCACAGGGTTCTCATTTCTACCAGTCAGCTGAGACACAGGGTTCTCATTTCTACCAGTCAGCTGAGACACAGGGTTCTCATTTCTACCAGTCAGTTGAGACACAGGGTTCTCATTTCTACCAGTCAGCTGAGGCACAGGGTTCTCATTTCTACCAGTCAACTGAGGCACAGGGTTCTCATTTCTACCAGTCAGTTGAGACACAGGGTTCTCATTTCTACCAGTCAGCTGAGGCACAGGGTTCTCATTTCTACCAGTCAGCTGAGGCACAGGGTTCTCATTTCTACCAGTCAGTTGAGACACAGGGTTCTCATTACTACCAGTCAGTTGAGACACAGGGTTCTCATTTCTACCAGTCAGTTGAGACACAGGGTTCTCATTTCTACCAGTCAGCTGAGGCACAGGGTTCTCATTTCTACCAGTCAGCTGAGGCACAGGGTTCTCATTTCTACCAGTCAGCTGAGGCACAGGGTTCTCATTTCTACCAGTCAGCTGAGACACAGGGTTCTAATTTCTACCAGTCAGCTGAGACACAGGGTTCTCATTTTTACCAGTCAGTTGAGACACAGGGTTCTCATTTCTACCAGTCAGTTGAGACACAGGGTTCTCATTTCTACCAGTCAGTTGAGACACAGGGTTCTCATTTCTACCAGTCAGCTGAGACACAGGGTTCTCATTTCTACCAGTCAGCTGAGACACAGGGTTCTCATTTCTACCAGTCAGCTGAGACACAGGGTGTGTGCTCAGCTGTCCCACCCACACAAACTGGAGCATTACTATACTTGTGAGGAATTTTTTCGGGGACCAACAATTGATTCCCATTCAAAATCATATTTTCCCTAACCCTGAACCTAACCATAACCCCAAACCCTGATTCTAACCCCTAACCCTGATTCTAATTCCTAACCCCAAACCCTGATTCTAACCCCTAACCCTGAACCTAACCATAACCCCAAACCCTGATTCTAACCCCTAACCCCAAACCCTGATTCTAACCCCTAACCCCAAACACTGATTCCAACCCCTAACCCTGAACCTAACCATAACCCCAAACCCTGATTCTAACCCCGAACCTAACCATAACCCCAAACCCTGATTCTAACCCCAAACCCTGATTCTAACCCCTAACCCCAAACCCTTAACCTAATCCCTAACCCTGAACCTAACCCCAAACCCTGAACCTAACCATAACCCCAAACCCTGAACCTAATCCCAAACCCTGAACCTAATCCCAAACCCTGATTCTAACCCCTAACCCCTGATTCTAACCCCTAACCCCTGATTCTAACCCCTAACCCTGAACCTAACCATAACCCCAAACCCTGATTCTAATCCCTAACCCCAAACCCTGATTCTAACCCCTAACCCTGAACCTAACCATAACCCCAAACCCTGATTCTAACCCCTAACCCTGAACCTAACCATAACCCCAAACCCTGAACCTAATCCCTAACCCTGAACCTAACCCCAAACCCTGATTCTAACCCCTAACCCCAAACCTAATCCCTAACACTTGAACCTAACCCCAAACCCTGATTCTAACCCCTAACCCCAAACCTAATCCCTAACCCTGAACCTAACCCCAAACCCTGAACCTAACCATAACCCCAAACCCTGAACCTAATCCCAATCCCTGAACCTAATCCCTAACCCTGAACCTAACCCCAAACCCTGATTCTAACCCCTAACCCCAAACCTAATCCCTAACACTTGAACCTAATCCCTAACCCTGAACCTAACCCCAAACCCTGAACCTAACCATAACCCCAAACCCTGAACCTAATCCCAAACCCTGAACCTAATCCCAAACCCTGATTCTAACCCCTAACCCCTGATTCTAACCCCTAACCCTGAACCTAACCATAACCCCAAACCCTGATTCTAATCCCTAACCCCAAACCCTGATTCTAACCCCTAACCCTGAACCTAACCATAACCCCAAATCCTGATTCTAATCCCTAACCCCAAACCCTGATTCTAACCCCTAACCCTGAACCTAACCATAGCCCCAAACCCTGAACCTAATCCCTAACCCCGAACCTAACCCCAAACCCTGATTCTAACCCCTAACCCCAAACCTAATCCCTAACACTTGAACCTAACCCCAAACCCTGATTCTAACCCCTAACCCCAAACCCCGAACCTAATCCCTAACCCTGAACCTAACCCCAAACCCTGAACCTAACCATAACCCCAAACCCTGAACCTAATCCCAATCCCTGAATCTAATCCCTAACCCTGAACCTAACCCCAAACCCTGATTCTAACCCGTAACCCCAAACCTAATCCCTAACACTTGAACCTAACCCCAAACCCTGATTCTAACCCCTAACCCCAAACCCTGAACCTAACCCCAAACCCTGAACCTAACCATAACCCCAAACCCTGAACCTAACCATAACCCCGAACCCTGAACCTAATCCTTAACCCTGAACCTAACCCCAAACCTAACCATAACCCCAAACCCTGAACCTAATCCCTAACCCTGAACCTAATCCCTAACTCTGGACCTAACCCCAAACCCTGAACCTAACCATAACCCCAAACCCTGAACCTAATCCCTAACCCAGAACCTAACCCCAAACCTAACCATAACCCCAAACCCTGAACCTAATCCCAAACCCTGATTCTAATCCCTAAACATACTTTTTATAAGTGAGAACAGGTGAATTGTCCTCACTTATCCACATTTGACTTGGTTTACTATTCTTCTGCAGACTTCTGGTGCACACACACACACACACACACACACACACCTCGGAAGGGTACAAAGTCATTACAGTGGTCCAGTGATGCTGGAGATGTTGACACTAGCGTGATGACAACAGATGACGACACTAGCGTGATGACAACAGATGACGACACTAGCGTGATGACAACAGATGACGACACTAGCGTGATGACAACAGATGACGACACTAGCGTGATGACAACAGATGACGACACTAGCGTGATGACAACAGATGACGACACTAGCGTGATGACAACAGATGACGACACTAGCGTGATGACAACAGATGTCGACACTAGCGTGATGACAACAGATGACGACACTAGCGTGATGACAACAGATGTCGACACTAGCGTGATGACAACAGATGTCGACACTAGCGTGATGACAACAGATGTCGACACTAGCGTGATGACAACAGATGTTGACACTAGCGTGATGACAACAGATGACGACACTAGCGTGATGACAACAGATGACTCACTTTAGGATTCTAGAAGGGTTAGAACATAAAAATATATAGTACACAATGTTCTATTTAATGCCAATGTAACAGTATAACTTTAGACCGTCCCCTCGCCCATACCCGGGCGCGAACCAGGGACCCTCTGCACACATCATCAACAGTCACCCACGAAGCATCGTTACCCATCGCTCCACAAAAGCCACGGCTCTTGCAGAGCAAAGGGGAACCACTACTTCAAGGTCTCAGAGCAAGTGACGTCACCGATTGAAACGCTATTTAGCGCGCACCACCGCTAACTAAGCTAGCCTTTTCACATCCGTTACACCATGGCATAGATGGAACAATGTGTTGTGTAAACAGAAATATACATCCTGTGATTTGAACTTGTGTGTATTTACGGAGATTAGATATAAATCAAATTGATAAAATAAATTCCACTCACATCCAAATCCTCCGGATGTGTTCAAATCATTGCAACAGACACAGGAACAATGTGTATAGATTTTTTTTCTCTGCTTTTAATATAGATTTTTTTTAAACAAAAAAAATAAATAACTGATTAAATCAAATGTACAATAGACATTATGCAATCATTATGCACTTTTAACTACTTATTCTGGTACGCTCTGCACAGCTGTCACCGAAAAACAGAAGCACAATGAGGGGAGAGTGGGGTCATGGCACCGGGAGAATAGGGTAAGGTGGGGATGCAAGGGTAGGCTAGGACAGGGTTAGTTGGGCTGGTGAGGTAGGCTAGGACAGGGTTAGTTGGGGTGGTGAGGTAGGCTAGGACAGGGTTAGTTGGGCTGGTGAGGGAGGCTAGGACACGGTTAGTTGGGGTGGTGAGGGAGGCTAGGACAGGGTTAGTTGGGCTGGTGGCGTATGGGAAAATGGGGTAAGTTGGGCTGGTGAGGTAGGTGAGGAGGGGGTAGTTGGGCTGGTGAGGAGGGGGTAAGTTGGGCTGGTGAGGAGGGGGTAAGTTGGGCTGGTGAGGTAGGTGAGGAGGGGGTAAGTTGGGCTGGTGAGGTAGGTGAGGAGGGGGTAAGTTGGGTTGGTGAGGTAGGTGAGGAGGGGGTAAGTTGGGTTGGTGAGGTAGGTGAGGAGGGGTTAAGTTGGGCTGGTGAGGTAGGTGAGGGGGGGGGGTAGTTGGGCTGGTGAGGAGGGGGTAAGTTGGGCTGGTGAGGTAGGTGAGGAGGGGGTAAGTTGGGCTGGTGAGGTAGGTGAGGAGGGGGTAAGTTGGGTTGGTGAGGTAGGTGAGGAGGGGGTAAGTTGGGTTGGTGAGGTAGGTGAGGAGGGGTTAAGTTGGGCTGGTGAGGTAGGTGAGGAGGGGGTAGTTGGGCTGGTGAGGTAGGTGAGGAGGGGGTAGTTGGGCTGGTGAGGAGGGGGTAAGTTGGGCTGGTGAGGTAGGTGAGGAGGGGTTAAGTTGGGCTGGTGAGGTAGGTGAGGAGGGGGTAAGTTGGGCTGGTGAGGAGGGGGTAAGTTGGGCTGGTGAGGTAGGTGAGGAGGGGTTAAGTTGGGCTGGTGAGGTAGGTGAGGAGGGGGTAAGTTGGGCTGGTAGGATAGGTGAGGAGGGGGTAAGTTGGGCTAGTGAGGAGGGGGTAAGTTGGGCTGGTGAGGTAGGTAAGGAGGGGGTAAGTTGGGCTGGTGAGAAGGGGGTAAGTTGGGCTGGTGAGAAGGGGGTAAGTTGGGCTGGTGAGAAGGGGGTAAGTTGGGCTGGTGAGAAGGGGGTAGTTGGGCTGGTGAGAAGGGGGTAAGTTGGGCTGGCGAGGAGGGGGTAAGTTGGGCTGGTGAGGTAGGTGAGGAGGGGTTAAGTTGGGCTGGTGAGGTAGGTGAGGAGGGGGTAAGTTGGGCTGGTGAGGAGGGGGTAAGTTGGGCTAGTGAGGTAGGTGAGGAGGGGTTAAGTTGGGCTGGTGAGGTAGGTGAGGAGGGGTTAAGTTGGGCTGGTGAGGTAGGTGAGGAGGGGGTAAGTTGGGCTGGTGAGGAGGGGGTAAGTTGGGCTGGTGAGGTAGGTGAGGAGGGGGTAAGTTGGGCTGGTGAGGTAGGTGAGGAGGGGGTAGTTGGGCTGGTGAGGTAGGTAGAACGGGGTAAACTTATCCACTGAAAAGGTCACTGAATATATAATTAATTTAATTCCATAAGTCACTTATATAAATATATATAGAACCAAAAAATAACAATACTCTTCTGAGAAAAACAGCGATATACAGAAACCCACAACAGCAGTATAAAGGCCAACAGAAAGCAGGTGAGAGCAGTTAGAGAATGTGCAGAGAGAACGAGAGCATGACAGAGTATGAGACAATTGGCTAAATAGAGAGAGTTGGGGTAGGAGAGAAAGATAAAAGAAAGAGAGCAACTGTGCATATGAACGTTTAAATAAGTCAGCCAGAGAGAGCGAGAGAGAGATAGAGAGAGAGAGAGATAGAAAGAGAGAGAGATAGAAAGAGAGAGAGAGAAAGAGAGAGAGAGAGAGAGAGAGAGAGAGAGAGAGAGAGAGAGAGAGAGAGAGAGAGAGAGAGAGAGAGAGATAGAAAGAGAGAGAGATAGAAAGAGAGAGAGAGAAAGAGAGAGAGAGAGAGAGAGAGAGAGAGAGATAGTGAGAGATAGTGAGAGAGAGAGAGAGAGAGAGAGATAGAGAGAGAGAGCGAGAGAGAAGGGGAAGGATGGACTGAGGTTGACTGTCCAGTGTGTTCAGGAGTGCCACGTGACCCTGTTGCCTGTCTGTGCATGGACGTGGATGATAGCACAAATACACAGCAACAGTGATCCACATGCTCGCGTATCTTATGTGCTCTTTAGGTATCAATAATATAAAACAAAACAATTGAAAATGAAAATATATTTTCATATTTCGCAAACACCATCTTCTCAGTTTGTGTTCTGTGTTCACTTGTCCCCCTTAATGTGACGTCTTGTCCTCCTTTCCTGTCCGTCCAAACTGTTCAGTTCCCTCAGTCCTACTTTTCAGAAGTTCCTTCTCCCCTCCTCTTCCTTTTCACTGGGAGCTGGCCCTCTCCCCCTCCTCTTCCTTTTCACTGGGAGCTGGCCCTCTCCCCTCCTCTTCCTTTTCACTGGGAGCTGGCCCTCTCCCCTCCTCTTCCTTTTCACTGGGAGCTGGCCCGCTCCCCTCCTCTTCCTTTTCACTGGGAGCTGGCCCTCTCCCCTCCTCTTCCTTTTCACTGGGAGCTGGCCCTCTCCCCCTCCTCTTCCTTTTCACTGGGAGCTGGCCCTCTCCCCTCCTCTTCCTTTTCACTGGGAGCTGGCCCTCTCCCCTCCCCTTCCTTTTCACTGGGAGCTGGCCCTCTCCCCTCCTCTTCCTTTTCACTGGGAGCTGGCCCTCTCCCCTCCTCTTCCTTTTCACTGGGAGCTGGCCCTCTCCAGGACTCTTCCTTTTCACTGGGAGCTGGCCCTCTCCCCTCCTCTTCCTTTTCACTGGGAGCTGGCCCTCTCCCCTCCTCTTCCTTTTCACTGGGAGCTGGCCCTCTCCCCTCCTCTTCCTTTTCACTGGGAGCTGGCCCTCTCCCCCCTCTTCCTTTTCACTGGGAACTGGCCCTCTCCCCTCTTCTTCCTTTTCACTGGGAGCTGGCCCTCTCCACGACTCTTCCTTTTCACTGGGAGCTGGCCCTCTCCAGGACTCTTCCTTTTCACTGGGAGCTGGCCCTCTCCCCTCATCCTTTTCACTGGGAGCTGGCCCTCTCCCCTCCTCTTCCTTTTCACTGGGAGCTGGCCCTCTCCCCCTCCTCTTCCTTTTCACTGGGAGCTGGCCCTCTCCCCCTCCTCTTCCTTTTCACTGGGAGCTGGCCCTCTCCCCCTCCTCTTCCTTTTCACTGGGAGCTGGCCCTCTCCCCCCCTCTTCCTTTTCACTGGGAACTGGCCCTCTCCCCTCTTCTTCCTTTTCACTGGGAGCTGGCCCTCTCCAGGACTCTTCCTTTTCACTGGGAGCTGGCCCTCTCCAGGACTCTTCCTTTTCACTGGGAGCTGGCCCTCTCCCCTCTTCCTTTTCACTGGGAGCTGGCCCTCTCCCCTCCTCTTCCTTTTCACTGGGAGCTGGCCCTCTCCCCCTCCTCTTCCTTTTCACTGGGAGCTGGCCCTCTCCCCCTCGTCTTCCTTTTCAATGGGAGCTGGCCCCCTCCCCCTCCTCTTCCTTTTCACTGGGACCTGGCCCTCTCCCCTCCTCTTCCTTTTCACTGGGAGCTGGCCCTCTCCAGGACTCTTAGGTCATAGTTCTTTTTGGCGGCCCTCAGTTTGAAGAGGCTCGCCCCACTGTTGTTGAGTTTGAAGGAAGCACTCTGTGCAGCCATGGTGGAAGGGAACACAGCCACCACCGTGTAGAGGTGAGCCGGGTCGCTGCCGTCGCCCTTCCCCCCTCCAGGCCCCATCCCAGCCCCAGGACCACGATGCCCTCCTGGTCCACCGTAGCCTCCACGGCCCCCCGCCACCGGGTCCTTGAGCCACTGGATCTTCGCACCGCACATGGACAGCTGGTTGAAGAGCTTCTCAGCCTCAGGGCGACTGATGCCCTCTGGGAGATCTGTCACCTCCAGCACTCGACTCACCACTGGAGACAGGAAGACAGAGGTCAGACAAGACACTAATATAACTTCCATACAACAACTGAATGAATACATTCAGAACTATTCCAGTCAGTCATTGTCAATAAAAGTGTATTATTAATTGACCTGCCTGGTATAATAAAGGACAAATAAAGATCAAGTATTTGTGTGTGTGGTATGTGTGTGTGAGGTATGTGTGTGTGAGGTATTTGTGTGTGTGAGGTATGTGTGTGAGGTATGTGTGTGTGTGGTATGTGTGTGTGGGGTATTTGTGTGTGAGGTATGTGTGTGTGAGGTATTTGTGTGTGTGAGGTATGTGTGTGTGTGGTATGTGTGTGTGGGGTATTTGTGTGTGTGAGGTATGTGTGTGTGAGGTATGTGTGTGTGAGGTATGTGTGTGTGAGGTATGTGTGTGTGAGGTATGTGTGTGTGAGGTATGTGTGTGTGTGGTATGTGTGTGTGTGGTATGTGTGTGTGAGGTATTTGTGTGTGTGAGGTATTTGTGTGTGTGAGGTATTTGTGTGTGTGAGGTATTTGTGTGTGTGAGGTATGTGTGTGTGATATGTGTGTGTGTGGTATGTGTGTGTGGGGTATTTGTGTGTGAGGTATGTGTGTGTGAGGTATTTGTGTGTGTGAGGTATGTGTGTGTGTGGTATGTGTGTGTGGGGTATTTGTGTGTGTGAGGTATGTGTGTGTGAGGTATTTGTGTGTGAGGCATGTCTGTGTGAGGTATGTGTGTGTGTGGTATGTGTGTGTGTGGTATGTGTGTGTGAGGTATTTGTGTGTGTGAGGTATTTGTGTGTGTGAGGTATTTGTGTGTGAGGTATGTGTGTGTGTGAGGTATTTGTGTGTGTGAGGTATTTGTGTGTGTGAGGTATTTGTGTGTGAGGTATTTGTGTGTGTGAGGTATTTGTGTGTGTGTGGTATGTGTGTGTGAGGTATGTGTGTGTGTGGTATGTGTGTGTGAGGTATTTGTGTGTGTGGTATGTGTGTGTGGTATGTGTGTGTGAGGTATGTGTGTGTGTGGTATGTGTGTTGAGGTATTTGTGTGTTGTATGTGTGTGTGTGGTATGTGTGTGTGTGGTATTTGTGTGTGAGGTATGTGTGTGTGTGTGGTATGTGTGTGTGTGGTATTTGTGTGTGAGGTATGTGTGTGTGAGGTATTTGTGTGTGTGGTATGTGTGTGTGTGGTATGTGTGTGTGAGGTATGTGTGTGTGGTATGTGTGTGTGAGGTATTTGTGTGTGTGGTATGTGTGTGTGTGTGGTATGTGTGTGTGAGGTATTTGTGTGTGTGAGGTATTTGTGTGTGAGGTATGTGTGTGTGTGGTATGTGTGTGTGAGGTATGTGTGTGTTAGGTATTTGTGTGTGTGGTATGTGTGTGTGTGGTATGTGTGTGTGAGGTATTTGTGTGTGAGGTATTTGTGTGTGTGGTATGTGTGTGTGAGGTATGCGTGTGTGGTATGTGTGTGTGTGAGGTATTTGTGTGTGTGGTATGTGTGTGTGTGGTATGTGTGTGTGAGGTATGTGTGTGTGGTATGTGTGTGTGAGGTATTTGTGTGTGTGTGGTATGGGTGTGTGTGTGGTATGTGTGTGTGAGGTATTTGTGTGTGTGTGGTATGTGTGTGTGCGGTATGTGTGTGTGAGGTATTTGTGTGTGTGGTATGTGTGTGTGAGGTATGTGTGTGTGAGGTATGTGTGTGTGTGGTATGTGTGTGTTGTATGTGTGTGTGTTGTATGTGTGTGTGTGGTATGTGTGTGTGTGGTATATGTGTGTGTGAGGTATGTGTGTGTGAGGTGTGTGTGTGTGGTATGTGTGTGTGAGGTATTTGTGTGTGTGGTATGTGTGTGTGTGGTATGTGTGTGTGTGTGGTATGTGTGTGTGTGGTATGTGTGTGTGTGGTATGTGTGTGTGTGAGGTATGTGTGTGTGTGGTATGTGTATGAGTGGTATGTGTGTGTGGTATGTGTGTGTGTGAGGTATTTGTGTGTGTGGTATGTGTGTGTGTGTGGTATGTGTTTATGTGGTATTTGTGTGTGTGTGTGGTATGTGTGGCATGTGTGTATGTGTGTGTGTGGTATGTGTGTGTAGTATGTGTGTATGTGTGGTATATGCGTGTGTGTATGTGTGTGTGTGTGTGTGTGTGTGTGTGTGGTATGTGTGTGTGTGGTATGTGTGTGTGTGGTATGTGTGTGTGTGAGGTATGTGTGTGTGTGGTATGTGTGTGTGGTATGTGTGTGTGTGAGGTATTTGTGTGTGTGGTATGTGTGTGAGGTATTTGTGTGTGTGGTATGTGTGTGTGTGTGGTATGTGTTTATGTGGTATTTGTGTGTGTGTGTGGTATGTGTGGCATGTGTGTATGTGTGGCATGTGTGTATGTGTGTGTGTGGTATGTGTGTGTAGTATGTGTGTATGTGTGGTATGTGTGTGTGTGTATGTGTGGTATATGCGTGTGTGTATGTGCGTGTGTGTGTGTGTGTGTGTGTGTGTGTGTGTGTGTGTGATGGTGAAAGCATAAGATAGTCTGTAGATCTAGAGTATGCACTGTAATGAAGAAGTCTGATGTCTTACCTACGTCAGTGGTCCCCAGGTCTGTAGATTGAGACTTCAGCGTCTGTCTCTTCCCTCTCGCCCCATGCTTCATTCCTACCTGGCTCTGAAACGCACCAACAGCACCAGGGTCAAGCAGGTTATAGGCTAGTTATAGGCTAGCTATAGGCTGGTTATAGGTTATAGGCTAGTTATAGGTTATAGGCTAGTTATAGGCTGGTTATAGGTTATAGGCTAGTTATAGGTTATAGGCTAGTTATAGGCTGGTTATAGGTTATAGGCTAGTTATAGGCTGGTTATAGGTTATAGGCTGGTTATAGGTTATAGGCTAGTTATAGGTTATAGGCTAGTTATAGGCTAGTTATAGGTTATAGGCTAGTTATAGGCTGGTTATAGGTTATAGGCTAGTTATAGGTTATAGGCTAGTTATATGCTGGTTATAGGTTATAGGCTAGTTATAGGCTGGTTATAGGTTATAGGCTAGTTATAGGCTAGTTATAAGTTATAGGCTAGTTATAGGCTAGTTATATGCTGGTTATAGGTTATAGGCTAGTTATAGGCTGGTTATAGGTTATAGGCTAGTTATATGCTGGTTATAGGTTATAGGCTAGTTATAGGCTAGTTATAGGTTATAGGCTAGTTATAGGTTATAGGCTAGTTATAGGCTGGTTATAGGCTGGTTATAGGTTATAGGCTGGTTATAGGTTATAGGCTAGTTATAGGCTGGTTATAGGTTATAGGCTACACTTGAAGGGACGCGGAGGCCCGGAACAGAGACGAGAGAGGGATGGAGGGAAGGAGAAAGAGAGACACAGTACCTGATGTGAGCTGTAATTGGTCTGGCTGTGGATGAGAGGAGAGGGACCGAGGCTGTACTGGAGAGGCTGGCCCAACAGAGAGTAGCACCCGTCACCTGCACACACACGGCACAGGACACAAACTGAAATATGAAATGTGTGTGAGCCAGAATCAAAAAGTGAACATGGGTTTAAAGGGTTAGCTGGGCAAGTTGGGGAGAGATGTGTCTGTGAAAGGCCAGGATAACTGTGTATCTGAAAGGCCAGGATAACTGTGTGTCTGTGAAAGGCCAGGATAACTGTGTATCTGAAAGGCCAGGATAACTGTGTGTCTGAAAGGCCAGGATAACTATGTGTCTGAAAGGCCAGGATAACTATGTGTCTGAAAGGCCAGGATAACTATGTGACTGTGACAGGCCAGGGTAACTGCGTGTCTGTGAAAGGCTAGGACAACGGTGTGTCTGTGAGTTAGTGAAAGGCAAGATAACTGTGTGTCTGATAGGCCAGGATAACTGTGTGTCTGTGTGTAGGTGAAAGGCAAGGATAACTGTGTGTCTGTGATAGGCCAGGATAACGGTTTGTCTGTTTTTAGGTGAAAGGCTAGGATAACGGTGCGTCTGTGAAAGGCTAGGATAACGGTGCGTCTGTGAAAGATCAGGATAAATGTGTGTCTGTGAAAGGCCAGGATAACTTGGTGACTGTGACAGGCCAGGATAACTGTGTGTCTGTGAAAGGCCAGGATAACGGTGTGACTGAAAGGCCAGGATAACTGTGTGTCTGTGAAAGGCCAGGATAACTGTGTGTCTGTGAAAGGCCAGGATAACTTGGTGACTGTGACAGGCCAGGATAACTTGGTGACTGTGAAAGGCCAGGATAACTGTGTGACTGTGAAAGGCCTGGATAACTGTGTATCTGAAAGGCCAGGATAACTGTGTGTCGGTGAAAGGCCAGGATAAAGGTGTGTCGGTGACAGGCCAGGATAACTGTGTCGGTGACAGGCCAGGATAACTGTGTGTCTGGGAAAGGCCAGGATAACGGTGTGTCTGTGTGTCTGTGAAAGGCAAGGATGACTGTGTGTCTGGGAAAGGCAAGAATAAAGGTGTGTCTGGGAAAGGCAAGAATAAAGGTGTGTCTGTGAAAGGCAGGAATAACTGTGTGTCTGTGAAAGGCCAGGATAACGGTGTGTCTGTGTGTCTGTGAAAGGCCAGGATAACTGTGTGTCTGTGAAAGGCAAGGATGACTGTGTGTCTGTGAAAGGCAAGGATGACTGTGTCTGAAAGACCTGGATAACGGTGTGTCTGTGAAAGGCCAGGATAACTGTGTGTCTGTGTGTCTGTAAAAGGCCAGGATAACTGTGTGTCTGTGTGTCTGTAAAAGGCCAGGATAACTGTGTGTCTGTGCGTCTGTGAAAGGCCAGGATAACTGTATCTGTGAAAGGCCAGGATAAAGGTGTGTCTGAAAGGCCAGGATAACTGTGTGTCTGAAAGGCCAGGATACCTGTGTCTGTGAAAGGCCAGGATAACTGTGTCTGTGAAAGGCCAGGATAACTGTGTGTCTGTGTGTGTAGAGTGTAAACAGTCAGCTGAGGCAGTGTGTGAAGATGGATGTGTAGGTGAAAGAGCAAGCTAGGCAAGGTGGTGTGATGTGTGTGTGTGTGTGTGTGTGTGTGTGTGTGTGTGTGTGTGTGTAGGGGGGGGGGGCGGGGTCAGCGCAGCCATGTGGGTAAAGTGAGTTAGGTTCTGCTGGTGGCTGGTCAAAAACAACATGGACAGCTCATCATGAAGGGGTCACTGTGTGAAGGGGTCACTGTGTGAAAGGGTAACTGTGGAAGTGGGTGAAAGAGCGAGAACCAGGAGTTGGCTGGGACTCATCTCTCAATGCCAGGAATAACAGACCTGTGTTTTAACAAACCTGTGTGTAGGTTCCTCAGAAGCGCAAGGGGAGGACCATCCTCCTCAGTGAATAATACAAATGTAAAAAATTAAATATTTAAAAGTTATCATTTTTAATAGAGGTCAAACAATTATGATTTTTCAACGCCGATACCGATTATTGGAGGACCAAAAAAAGCAGACACCGATTAAATCGGCGATTTATATTTATATATATATATATTTGAAATAATGACAATTACAACAATACTGAATTAACACTTATTTTAACTTAATATAATACATAAATAAAATCAATTTAGCCTCAAATAAATAATGAAACATGTTCAATTTGGTTTAAATAACACAAAAACACAGTGTTGGAGAAGAAAGTAAAAGTGCAATATGTGCCATGTAAAAAAGCTAACGTTTCAGTTCCTCATTGCCAGCCTAATCTCTGGAGTTGATGGGCTTGAAGTCATTGACAGCACTGTGCTTCAACCATGCTTACGAGCCTGCTGCTGCCTACCACCGCACTGCTCTATCAAATATTAAATCATAGTCTTAATTATAATATAATAAACAGACAGAAATACGAGCATTAGGTCATTAATATGGTCAAAACCGGAAACTATAATTTTGAAACAAAACGTTTATTCTTTCAGTGAACGGGAACCATTCTGTATTTTCTGTATTTTATCGAACGAGTGGCAACCCTAAGTCTAGATATTGCTGTTACATTGCACAACCTTCAATGTTATGTCATAATTAAGTACAATTCCGGCAAATGAATTACGGTCTATGTTAGGAAGAAATGGTCTTCACACAGTTCGCAACGAGCCAGACTGGTGCATATACAGTTGAAGTCTGTAGTTTACATACACCTTAATTAACCAAATACATTTAAACTTAGTTTTTCACCCTTCCTGACATTTAATCCTAGTAAACATTCCCTGTTTTAGGTCAGTTAGGATCACCACTTTATTTTAAGAATGTGAAATGTCAGAGAGAATGCTTTATTTTAGCTTTTATTTCTTGCATCACATTCCCAATGGGTCAGAAGTTTACATACACTCAGTTAGTATTTGGTAGCATTGCCTTTAAATTGTTTAACTTGGGTCAAACGTTTCGGGTAGCCGTCTACAAGCTTCCCACAATAAGTTGGGTGAATTTTGGCCCATTCCTCCTGACAGAGCTGGTGTAACTGAGTCAGGTTTGTAGGCCTCCTTGCTCACACACGCTTTTTCAGTTCGGCCAACAAATGTTCTATAGGTTGAGGTCAGGGCTTTGTGATGGCCACCCCAATACCCTGACTTCGTTGCCCTTAAGCCATTTTGCCACAACTTTGGAAGTATGCTTGGGGGTCATTGTCCATTTGGAAGACCCATTTGCGACCAAGCTTTAACTTCCTGACTGATGTCTTGAGATGTTGCTTCAATATATACACCTAATTTTTCTACCTCATGATGCCATCTATTTTGTGAAGAGCACCCGTCTGCAACAAAGCACCCCCACAACATGATGCAGTGGCTTTTTTATGCCGTCGAAATAATAATCAATAATCAATTTTAGAATAAGGCTGTAACGTAACAAAATGTCGAAAAAGTCAAGGGGTCTGAATACTTTCCGAATGCACTGTATATCGTGGGTCTTGCATCCTCCTAAAAAAAATGACACCAGCCTCCACTGGAGTGTGTGTGTCGAGCAAGCTAAGTAATAGTGGTAATTCACTGGTTTTCTATGTTAACTTTGGTAATTTACACTTGAATAAAGTATACAAAAAAACAAACATGTATTCATATATAGTATTAATTATTATTATTTTTGTCTCCTTATTGTCCATGAGATTCTAGTAAATAGACCGTATGATTCAATAGAAAATAGACTAATGAATGAAAAAAAGCATCTAAAATCAACAATGCCATTATTTTCAATTAACTCCGCAACTCTTACAACTATTGACTTCTTTCACAGCTGCCCACAGAGACAAAGTAAAATAAAGACAAGTGTGTAGAAAAAGAAAGGTAATTTAAATGCTGAAACCCTCATATTAAACACCAATGAATTGGTATTCACAAAGTTGATGGTTTATAATTTAGGATAATATTTTACTGCTTTGTCGTTCAATGTTTTACTTTTTAAAACATCTTATTTAAATATTGTATATACAGTATTTTAGATGAGGCGACACAGAGGGACAGTGATAATCTGAAGTACCCAAAAAATTCCACTTGATGTCGTGTCGCCTTATAACATTTCCCCCAAAAACCTGAAAGCAAAAACAATGTCTAAACTTAGGTTTCCAGTAATATACCCTCCCTTTGCAACCCAAGTCAGGTGTGTGAGGACAGATGAGTAGGTGAAAGGGCCAGATAACGTAGGCAAGCAAGCGTGAGGTGTGTGTGTGTGTGTAAGGGGGGGGTTGGGGTCAGCGCAGCCATGTGGGTAAGGTGAGTTAGGTTCTCAGGGCCTGCTGGTGGCTGGTCAGAAACAACATGGACAGCTCATCATGAAGGGGTCACTGTGTGAAGGGGTCACTGTGTGAAGGGGTCACTGTGTGAAGGGGTCACTGTGTGAAGGGGTCACTGTGTGATGGGGTCACTGTGTGATGAGGTCACTGTGTGATGGGGTCACTGTGTGATGGGGTCACTGTGTGAAGGGGGTGAAAGAGGCTCACCGTAGTCAAAGATGCCTGTGTGTGTGTGTGTGTGTATGAGTGTGTGTGTGTGTGTATGAGTGTGTGTGTGTGTATGAGCGTGTGTGTGTGTATGAGCATGTGTGTGTGTATGAGCATGTGTGTGTGTATGAGTGTGTGTGTGTATGAGCATGTGTGTGTATGAGAGTGTGTGTGTGTGTATGTGTGTGTGTATGAGTGTGTGTGTGTGTATGAGCATGTGTGTGTGTGTGTGTATGAGCATGTGTGTGTGTGTGTATGAGCATGTGTGTGTATGAGCGTGTGTGTGTGTATGAGCATGTGTGTGTGTATGAGCGTGTGTGTGTATGAGCATGTGTGTGTGTATGAGCGTGTGTGTGTGTATGAGCGTGTGTGTGTGTATGAGCGTGTGTGTGTGTATGAGCGTGTGTGTGTGTGTATGAGCGTGTGTGTGTGTATGAGTGTGTGTGTGTGTATGAGTGTGTGTGTGTGTGTGTGTATGAGCGTGTGTGTGTGTGTATGAGCATGTGTGTGTGTATGAGTGTGTGTGTGTGTGTATGAGTGTGTGTGTGTGTGTATGAGTGTGTGTGTGTGTGTGTGTGTATGAGCGTGACTGCTACCGGCTCACAGTGACATTTGTTCAGTAAGGTGGCATGTGCACATCTTTTTGTCATGTCATGTCAAACTGGTGTGTGTGTGTGTGTAAATTATTTTTAATTTTTTTTCTCCCCTTATTTCGTGACATCCAAAATGGTTGTTCCGATCTGGTGTCATCACGGCAACTCCCCAACGGGGTCGGTAGAGGCACGTTTCCTGCGTCACATGACCCGCCAAGCTACTTCTTAACACACTGCTCACTTAACCAGGAAACACTGTTCAACTGACAACTAAAGTCCGCTTGCATGCGCCCCGGCCACAAGGAGTTGCTTAAAGCGTGGCGAGCCCCGGCCAAACCCTCCCCTAACCCGGACGGCGCTGGGCTGATTGTGCACCTCCCTATGGGACTCCCGTCATAGTCGGCTGTAGTGGCGCCTTAGACCAGGGCACCTTTCGGGAGGCCACTTGTGTGTGTGTGTCTGTGTATGCGGTGTGTGCATGGTTAGTGTTACGGTGTGCATCTGTTTGTCTCCGTCTCTGTGTGGTGTTACCTTGTGCGGGCCCTGGTCCGGGCCGGGGGAACTGTGACAGTAGGGGCAGAGGGCCGAGGCCTGGACAGACACTGCTCACGCTGCCTGAGGGGGAGGGGGTAGGAGACTGGGTGGGGGAGGACAGAGGACTGCTCTGCATCTGTGTACTCGTCTGGAGGGGGGATGGGGGAGGGAGAGAGAGGGGAGGACATGGATAGAGGAGAGGACGAGACATACTGTAGTTCACAATACAGATAGTCAACAAATATATCACAAATTAGTATTTTTTCATTTAAAATGTCATGTCAGCATTGGAGAATCCTACGCTGTCCTCCTTATGAATAGTCCACGGGATTCTGTAAGTGAGGGAGAGGTATAGAGTAAACAGGAAGTACAGAAATTCTGTGTATATAACACCTTTTGGTGTACTGTAGTGTAGTATTATAGTAGTGCTGTATATAGTACCTGTTGTAGTACTGTATGGTATTATTATAGTAGTGCTGTATATAGTACCTGTTGTAGCACTGTACATATGCTGTATATAGTACCTGTTGTAGTACTGTATGGAAGTATTATAGTAGTGCTGTATATAGTACCTGGTGTAGTACTGTATGGTAGTATTATTGTAGTGCTGTATATAGTACCTGTTGTAGTATTGTATGGAAGTATTATAGTAGTGCTGTATATAGTACCTGGTGTAGTACTGTATGGTAGTATTATAGTAGTGCTGTATATAGTACCTGGTGTAGTACTGTATGGTAGTATTATTGTAGTGCTGTATATAGTACCTGTTGTAGTACTGTATGGTAGTATTATAGTAGTGCTGTATATAGTACCTGTTGTAGTACTGTATGGAAGTATTATAGTAGTGCTGTATATAGTACCTGGTGTAGTACTGTATGGTAGTATTATAGTAGTGCTGTATATAGTACCTGTTGTAGTATTGTATGGTAGCACTGTATATATGCTGTATATAGTACCTGTTGTAGTACTGTATGGTAGTATTATAGTAGTGCTGTATATAGTACCTGTTGTAGCACTGTATATATGCTGTATATAGTACCTGTTGTAGTACTGTATGGAAGTATTATAGTAGTGCTGTATATAGTACCTGGTGTAGTACTGTATGGTAGTATTATTGTAGTGCTGTATATAGTACCTGTTGTAGTATTGTATGGTAGCACTGTATATATGCTGTATATAGTACCTGTTGTAGTACTGTATGGTATTATTATAGTAGTGCTGTATATAGTGCCTGTTGTAGTACTGTATGGTAGTATTATAGTAGTATTGTATACAGTACCTGTTGTAGTACTGTAGTGTAGCATTATAGTAATGCTGTATATAGTGAATCTAAGTGTGCGTTCTCTAATTCTCTCCTTCTCTCTTTCTCTCTCTCGGAGGACCTGAGCCCTAGGACCATGCCCCAGGACTACCTGACATGATGACTCCTTGCTGTCCCCAGTCCACCTGGCCGTGCTGCTGCTCCAGTTTCAACTGTTCTGCCTTATTATTATTCGACCATGCTGGTCATTTATGAACATTTGAACATCTTGGCCATGTTCTGTTATAATCTCCACCCGGCACAGCCAGAAGAGGACTGGCCATCCCACATATGCTCTCTCTAATTCTCTCTTTCTTTCTCTCTCTCGGAGGACCTGAGCCCTAGGACCATGCCCCAGGAATACCTGACATGATGACTCCTTGCTGTCCCCAGTCCATCTGACTGTGCTGCTGCTCCAGTTTCAACTGTTCTGCCTTATTATTATCTGACCCTGCTGGTCATTTATGAACATTTGAACATCTTGACCATGTTATGTTATAATCTCCACCCGACACAGCCAGAAGAGGACTGGCCACCCCACATAGCCTGGTTCCTCTCTAGGTTTCTTCCTAGGTTTTGGCCTTTCTAGGGAGCTTTCCCTAGCCACCGTGCTTCTACACCTGCATTGCTTGCTGTTTGGGGTTTTAGGCTGGGTTTCTGTACAGCACTTTGAGATATCAGCTGATGTACGAAGGGCTATATAAATAAATTTGATTTGATTTGATAGTACCTGTTGTAGTATTAAAGTAGTGCTGTATACAGTACCTGTTGTGTGTTGTCAGATTTGTAGAGTTCTCCAGGCTTACTGGGTCTCTGCTCGAGGCTGTAGTACTTGCAGGGGTTCCACTGGACCAGAGGAGGATTGTGGGTAGGCTGGGGTCCGTTGGGGACACTAAGCTGCATGACCATCACCCCAGGCCCTGGGGGGGCCACCCCTGTAGCACCACACACAAAGTTAAAGCATTGTAGGGAAAAGGTTACACTTTTAAAGTGAACCCTTCGTCATAAGGGCTACGACACAGGGCCAACGTTGTTGACCAAACCTAATCGATAAAGTTAGAGCTCGGGAAAACAGATGAACTCTCACCTGAATATTGCTGCTGTATCTGTGGAGGGTTGCAGGGAGAAGTAGATGGGTTCATCTGGTACTGCTCTGAGCTGGGCTGCAGGTACCCTACTGATGGACTGGAGAGAGACGCACACAGAGAAACACACACACAGAGAAACACACACAGAGACGCGCACACACACACAGAGACGCGCACACACACACACACACACACACACACAGATAGAGACGCACACACAGAGAAACACACACACAGAGAAACACACACACAGAGAAACACAGACACACAGAGACGCACACAGAGAAACACACAGAGAAACACACACAGAAACACACACACGAGACACACAGAGAAACACACAGAGAAACACACACACACACACACACACAGAGAAACACACAGAGACACACACACACACAGAGAAACACACACACACACACACACACACACACACACACACACACACACACACACACACACACACACACACACACACACACACACACACACACACACACACACACACAGAGAGAAACACACAGACACACGCACTGTAAGCACTTGGCAGTCATCCACAGACGGTAGGCATATCACATCAATAAGCTGCTAGGCTTCAATCACAACGGTCATATTTTGTTTAGCGAGAGTGTGGAAGCGATGTGTCAAAGAAAAATAAAGATTCAAGTGTTTAAATAGGTTGTTTATTGATTCCAGTCATGTGACTTTCTATCCTAATTCAATCGTCTTTAATTACTTCACTTACAGCTCAGTTTCCCCAGAGTATCTTACAATTACTGCTTAGCCAGGCGGTCAGCAGGAGGGCTTGTTACTGTTAAGAGTTACATTCAACTTCATTCAGGAATGAACGGATTCAGTCTGCTTCTGGAGTATAGGCCATTTCCTCTGTAATGTTTTTTTAAATATATATATATATATATATATTTTAAGTGTAGTTTATTATTGTAATTCCAGAAGTGAGATTATAAGTGACACTTATTTAGAACAAGTTATCTGGGTTGTAGCTCAACAGGTCTGCTGGAGGCAATATGTTGGGAGTAGTTCTCCCCATACAATATATCCAGCACTTCAGAGCACGCTTTATAAAACCACTTAAAAATAACATTTTAAAAAAATGTACCTACCTTGTGCTGTTCTGTTGTGTGGGAGTGATGACGCTGTAGTATACGGGCATGGGCCCCTGGACAGTCTGCACAGACTGGCTGACTGGCACCATGACCTGCTGCTGGTACTGCTGGATCACCTGTTGAGAGTCACTGGCCACAGGGACCTGCTAGGAGGCAAGACACATGAACATGTAGCCAAGGGGAGTTGACACCCTCTGCCCAATAGGGAATATCCTCTTGGTCTAATAGCTGGTTTCCCGAGCGAGAGACCCGGGTTCGGATTACAACAGTTACATCCCACTCGTTGCTTTTACATAAGAATAGTTTTGGTCCGAGAACTGAGCCTTGAGGAACTCCTAAATGCATACAAGATGTAGCAATCTCACACACAAACACACAACCATAAATGTACCTGATATGAGGGCATCTGTGGGTACTGGACCATCATGGCCGTCACCTGTCCATGCATGCTCTGCCCCTGGGAGGTGAGGAGGGCCTGGTTCTGGGGCTGCTGGGATACTCCTATCATTCCCTGGAATTGGGGCTGCTGGCTGGGCATCATGGTCTGGAGAGCTGCTGGTTATGTAGGACATGGTCATGGTAACACAGGTGTGTGTGTGTATTTTGGGTATGCCACACACCTATCAACCCTGGTCCTACTGGTGACACGCAAGGCACATGGAAGAATCACATTTATACTCTAAATACATTTGAATGTATAGGAATTTGACTCAGTGAAATGGAGCTGCCACTAAAACAGGATATACAGACAGACGATAAACAGGATATACAGACAGGCGATAAACAGGATATACAGACAGGCGATAAACTGGATATAGAGACAGACGATAAACAGGATATACAGACAGACGATAAACAGGATATACAGACAGACGATAAACAGGATATACAGACAGGCGATGAACAGGATATACAGACAGGCGATAAACTGGATATAGAGACAGACGATAAACAGGATATACAGACAGACGATAAACAGGATATACAGACAGACGATAAACAGGATATACAGACAGGCGATGAACAGGATATACAGACAGGCGATAAACAGGATATACAGACAGGCGATAAACAGGATATACAGACAGGCGATAAACAGGATATACAGACAGACGATAAACAGGATATACAGACAGACGATAAACAGGATATACAGACAGACGATAAACAGGATATACAGACAGACGATAAACAGGATATACAGACAGACGATAAACAGGATATACAGACAGACGATAAACAGGATATACAGACAGACGATAAACAGGATATACAGACAGACGATAAACAGGATATACAGACAGACGATAAACAGGATATACAGACAGGTGATAAACAGGATATACAGACAGACGATAAACAGGATATACAGACAGGCGATGAACAGGATATACAGACAGGCGATAAACAGGATATACAGACAGGCGATAAACAGGATAGACAGACAGGCGATAAACAGGATAGACAGACAGGCGATAAACAGGATATAGAGACAGGTGATAAACCGGATATACAGACAGGCGATGAACAGGATATACAGACAGGCGATAAACAGGATAGACAGACAGGCGATAAACAGGATATAGAGACAGGCGATAAACAGGATATAGAGACAGGTGATAAACAGGATATACAGACAGGCGATAAACAGGATATACAGACGCAGAATTTACACAAATCCACATACAGTAAGCTAAAAACTTCAGAATACACTGTAAAACACTAAGATACATTATTTAAATGATGCACGTAGGGACGTATCAATAAGATTGATTTCATGTTCATGTTAACACAGACTGTCTAGAAAGAAAGGACTGTACACAACGTCATGGAAGACCATGGGCCTATATGGGGAACGTCATGGAAGAACATGGGCCTATATGAGGAACGTCATGGAAGAACATGGGCCTATATGGGGAACGTCATGGAAGAACATGGGCCTATATGGGGAACGTCATGGAAGACCATGGGCCTATATGGGGAACGTCATGGAAGACCATGGGCCTATATGAGGAAGCAGAACATGACTGTCCGGCAGAGGGTAGGCTTGTTGCTGCCTCTATGCTCAGGGTCATTCCGAGTGTAATCAAGGTAACTTTTCAGGACTCGTTGCATCAGTACTTCTGTCCCCAACTACACAACGTGGTGACTAAAATAGCCATTTATTCCTGGGAACCAGTATTTAGCTAACCTTGATCCTTGTGTTATTTTAGAGCTCTGTTGGCGTTGTTTCTGTTGACACGGCAAGGGTCTGATCATGTTGACTGGGTGAGTGAACAGCTACCGTACACAGTGTATTCTATGTTGCCAAATCAGGCAATCAGCACTTCGGTGCCTCTATGCCTTGAACGTCTCTGTACTCAAAACACAACACACTGTTGATAAATGTTTATTCAGCAAATATACACAGTGAAATACAGTGTACAGTAGTCCTGGCTTTCACCGGTCCTGCTTAGTCAGATTCTCAAACTGTGAGTGTAACCTCATTTTAATATGAAGTGTAGAAATTGAGTTGGCTTTGGTCAAAAGCATGTCCAATACATTTTTTTGGTTTTTTTAATGTTTAAAACCTGGTAAAAAAAAGGTGTGAACAGACTGTTACGCGATGCAGGGAGTGTATCGTGTAGCCCCATCCAAGTAGAACAAATTGGTGTTGTATGAACAAGGATATGGTCAGATGTAATCACACCCAACCAAAATATAAACGCAACATGTAAAGTGTTAGTCCCATGCTTCATGAGCTGAAATAAAAGATCACAGAAGTATTCCACATGCACAAAAAGCTTAGTTCTCTCAAATGACGTGTACAAATTGGTTTAAATCCCTGTTAGTGAGCATTTCTCAGATGGCCGGCTGGACGTAGTGACAAATTCAGCGGTTTATGGTAGAAAAATGTACATAAAATATCTGGCAACAGCTCTGGTGGGCATTCCTGCAGTCAGCATGCCAATTGCATGCCCCCTCAAAACTTGAGACATCTGTGGCATTGTGTTGTGTGACAAAACTGCACATTTTAGAGTGGCCTTTCATTGTCCGCAGCACAAGGTGAACCTGTGTAATGATCATGCTGTTTAAACAGATTATTGAAATGCCACACCTGTCAGGTGGATGGATTATCTTGGCAAAGGGGAAATACTAACAAGGAAGTAAACATATTTGTGCAAAATAGATCAGAAAAATATGTTTTTTTTGTGTGTGTACACACAAGAGCAATACAATCATAAAAAATACAATTATATTTCACCCCCCCCCCCATTTATAAAAATAAAAAAGTACATCCCCTCCCACCCATTCCAAATATACACACACACCCCCCACCCCACTTTAAATAAAAAAGTACATCCCCTCCCACCCATTCCAAATATACATACACACCCCCCACCCCACTTTCCATGTTCGATGAGTGCTAGGTTTTATTCATACGGCAGTGGATAAGTCCAACATAATTACATCCTGAAAGTATGCAAGCCAGTTCCTTATATGAAGGTCAGTGTCATGACGTTGGCCTGGGAGTAGGTTTATGACAGTCATAAAGCTACCCCCCCTTTTCCTCTCTCTACCCTACTGATGTGACTATTGAAAATCCTTTGGTTAACATAGAGATTCTGGGAACATCAGAAGGTGGGGGGAAATTAACTATATTCTGGTAATCCGACCAGTTGAACATATGCGTTTGTACTTAATGAATATGATGTCAGTTCGGTTGTCATCTGAGACATTCTCATCAATGATAGGATGACATAAACTCTACAGTGGAAAGTCTACACATCAGAGTTATCGGATTCACATGGAATTGTTGTTCAATTTAAATGTTTGAATATGAAATTATTTGTGAAAAGATTAAATGTCATTTTCGTGATGGGATGAAATGTGATTTTAGCTTCTAAAATGTGAGATTTGGGTTTTCATGAGTGAATTAGGCCCGACTCAGTGGCCCGCCCACGTGAAGAGACATAGGTTGTAAACTATGAAACACATCCCTTTTCTCCCTTCCTATATAAAGTCTTGATGACAATATAACCTCCTGTTCCGAGGATGTGAGGACGACGGTCCGATGTCAGAATGGTTCAGATAACAGAACGAAACCAACATCAGTGTGAGCTTTGGTTGCGAATGGTATGAACTTTTAACTCTTATTCACTACAGAAGTGATACCTCCTAGCCGTTGAGCAACAGCAGCTGCAAACAAAGGTTAGGAAGGAACAGACAGAGTATCCCATCTATCACACAACGACGTTACTACAACGTTACTACAGAGTATCCAATTGACCACCAGAGACATTCTTCAAAGGACAAAGGACTCGGTTTGGCAACATGGCCTTCCATCTACCATCAACCTACTGAAGCGCAGCTCAGATTAAATATTTATTGCATTTTCCTTTTCCAAATGGGCGGTAATTTAGAATGCATAAGATACTGTATTTACGATAGCACAGATTCTCGCTTTGTTCCTCAGTCTTCCCGCTCTTTCACTCAAACCCAGCCCCTTTTCTTTTGTGTAACCAGCTGTCATATCTGTTCCGTCCGCTAGGGACGTTTTCCTTTATGACGTAATTTGTAATCAAGCTATGATTTAATTATGTGTATATGTAATTCTGTGTGATTAGTTAGGTATTTAGTAAATAAATAATTAACCCCAATTTTGTATTGCTGATTCAACTTGTTAGCCAGGGTTCGTGCGGATAACCAAGAATTTACAACTTTCAGATGAGACTGAATTAAGATGACGATTAATATTGACTGCTATTGATGTAAAATATTACTAGGTCTTTAAGAGTTTATTCGGAGGATAACAGCTCTATAAATATTTTTCTGTGGTGCCCCGACTCTCTAGTTAATTACATTTACATGATTAGCTCAATCAGGTAATATTAATTACGGAGAAATTATTTTATAGAATAGCATGGCATATCACTTAATCCGGCTTTGCCAAAGACACGACATCAGTAATATGGAGTGTTAACAGTGTCTACAGTAATATAGACATCGACATCAGCGTATGGAACATTTCTGGAATCTTTCATTTCAGGAACCAACACTTTACATGTTTCGTTTACAGTGCCTTTGGATTGTATTCAGACATCTTGACTTTTTTCACATTTTGTTAGGTTACAGCCTTATTCTAAAATTATTTAGATTTATGTTTTTTTTCCTCATCAACCTACACACAATACCCCATAATGACATCACAATACCCCATAATGACATCACAATACCCCATAATGACATCACAATACCCCATAATGACAAAGCAAAAAAAAAGATTTAGACATTTTTACAAATTTATGAAAAATAAAAACTGAAATATCACATAAGTATTCAGACCCTTTACTCAGTACTTTGTTGAAGCACCTTTGGCAGCGATTACAGCCTCGAGTCTTCTTGGGTATGACGCTACCAGCTTGGTGCAACTGTATTTGGGGAGTTTCTCCCATTCTTCTCTGCAGATCCTCTCCAGCTCTGGCAGGTTGGATGGAGAGCGTCACTGCACAGCTATTTTCAGGTCTCTCCAGAGATGTTAAATCGGGTTCAAGGCCAGGCTCTGGCTGGGCCACTCAAGGACATTCAGAGACTTGTCCCAAAGCCAATCCTGCATTGTCTTGGCTGTGTGCTTAGGGTCCTTGTCCTGTTGGAAGGTAAACCTACACCCCAGTCTGTGGTCCTGAGCAGGTTTTCATCAAGGATCTCTCTGGTAATTTGCTCCGTTAATCTTTGCCTCAATCCAGACTAGTCTCCCAGTCCCTGCTGCTGAAAATGATCCCCACAGCATGATGCTGCCACCACTATGCCAGGTATCCTCCAGACATGATTCAGGACAAAGAGTTCAGTCTTGGTTTCATCAGACCAGAGAATCTTGTTTCTCATGGTCTGAGAGTCTTTAGGTGCCTTTAGGCAAACTCCAAGCTGGCTGTCATGTGCCTTTAATTGAGGAGTGGCTTCCATCTGGCCACTCTACCATAAAGTCCTGATTGGTGGAGTGCTGCAGAGATGGTTGTCCTTCTGGAAGGTTCTCCAATCTCCACAGAGGAACTATAGAGCTCAGTCAGAGTGACCATCGGGTTCTTGGTCACCTCCCTGACCAAGGCCCTTCTCTCCCGATTGTTCAAGTTTGGCTGGGCTTGTCAGCTCTAGGAAGAGTCTTGGTGGTTCCAAACTTCTTCCATTTAAGAATGATGGAGGCCACTGTGTTCTTGGGGACCTTCAATGCCGCAGAAATGTTTTGGTACCCTTCCCCAGATCTGTGCCTCGACATAATCCTGTATCGGATCTCTATGGACAATTCCTTCGACCTCATGGCTTGGTTTTTGCTCTGACATGCACTGTCAACTGTGGGACCTAAAATAGACAGGTGTGTGCCTTTCCAAATCATGTCTAATCAATTGAATTTACCACAGGTGGACTCCAATCAAGGATGATCAATGGAAACAGGATGCACCTGAGATCAATTTCAAATCCCATAGCAAAGGGTCTGAATACTTATGTAAATAAGGTATTTCTGTTTTTGATTTGTCATTATGGGGTATTGTGATGTCATTATGGGGTATTGTGGTGTCATTATGGGGTATTGTGTGTAGATTGCTGAGGAAATTGTTTAATTTAATCCATTTTAGAATAAGGCTGTAACGTAACAAAATGTGGAAAAATGTCAAGGGGTCTGAGTGCTGTATATTTTTGTTCAGTATAAAACTTTAAAAACACAGAAAGACTCATCTTGAATTGAGAAAGATGGTACTGTAGTGGTACTGACCAGACTGCTGTGTGGGCTGAGCCATGGGCTGGGGCATGGGCTGAGTAGGGTAGGACACCTGGTGAGACATGGGTCCAGGCCGGTACTGCTGCCCTGTGCTGGGGTACTGTTGCCCTGTGCTGGGGTACTGTTGCCCTGTGCTGGGGTACTGTTGCCCTGTGCTGGGGTACTGCTGCCCTGTGCTGGGGTACTGCTGCCCTGTGCTGGGGTACTGCTGCCCAGGGGGGTAATAAGATATCTGGAGGAGCAGAGGGAGGGAGAAATACAGTCAGTTCATAGGTAGTACAATAAGAAACCTTCCAACCAAATTAATAAAAGGGCGCAAACTAGAAATCAACTCTTAGAGGTTGATGGAAGTTCAAAGGTAGCATTTATATTCATTATGGATCCCCATTAGTTCCTGCCAAGGCAGCAGCTACTCTTCCTGGGGTTTATTATGGATCCCCATTAGTTCCTGCCAAGGCAGCAGCTACTCTTCCTGGGGTTTATTATGGATCCCCATTAGTTCCTGCCAAGGCAGCAGCTACTCTTCCTGGGGTTTATTTTCCATCTGAGTTTAGCTCAGAGAGAGAGAGAGGCAGGTCTGTATGAGGTGAGCCCTGCTGCCTTTCCATCTGAGTTTAGCTCAGAGAGAGAGAGGCAGGTCTGTATGAGGTGAGCCCTGCTGCCTTTCCATCTGAGTTTAGCTCAGAGAGAGAGAGGCAGGTCTGTATGAGGTGAGCCCTGCTGCCTTTCCATCTGAGTTTAGCTCAGAGAGAGAGAGGCAGGTCTGTATGAGGTGAGCCCTGCTGCCTTTCCATCTGAGTTTAGCTCAGAGAGAGAGAGGCAGGTCTGTATGAGGTGAGCCCTGCTGCCTTTCCATCTGAGTTTAGCTCAGAGAGAGAGAGGCAGGTCTGTATGAGGTGAGCCCTGCTGCCTTTCCATCTGAGTTTAGCTCAGAGAGAGAGAGCAGGTCTGTATGAGGTGAGCCCTGCTGCCTTTCCATCTGAGTTTAGCTCAGAGAGAGAGAGGCAGGTCTGTATGAGGTGAGCCCTGCTGCCTTTCCATCTGAGTTTAGCTCAGAGAGAGAGAGGCAGGTCTGTATGAGGTGAGCCCTGCTGCCTTTCCATCTGAGTTTAGCTCAGAGAGAGAGAGGCAGGTCTGTATGAGGTGAGCCCTGCTGCCTTTCCATCTGAGTTTAGCTCAGAGAGAGAGAGGCAGGTCTGTATGAGGTGAGCCCTGCTGCCTTTCCATCTGAGTTTAGCTCAGAGAGAGAGAGGCAGGTCTGTATGAGGTGAGCCCTGCTACCTCACAGCCTTATAGCTAGTGGCTATCCCGAAGGACATGATACATACAGGGAACAGTAAAGCAACACTGCTCTAGTCTAGGGATATCTCCCTCTGTCAAGATCCATGCACTGTAGGCTATGGCTATTCTCTTAAATGTGAACGCACTGCCACTAGCTACCTCACAGAGCGGTGAACACACTGCCACTAGCTACCTCACAGAGCGGTGAACGCACTGCCACTAGCTACCTCACAGAGCGGTGAACACACTGCCACGAGCTACCTCACAGAGCGGTGAACACACTGCCACTAGCTCACAGAGCGGTGAACACACTGCCACTAGCTACCTCACAGAGCGGTGAACACACTGCCACTACCCCACAGAGCGGTGAACACACTGCCACTAGCTACCTCACAGAGCGGTGAACACACTGCCACTAGCTACCTCACAGAGCGGTGAACACACTGCCACTAGCTACCTCACAGAGCGGTGAACACACTGCCACTACCTCACAGAGAGGTGAACACACTGCCACTACCTCACAGAGCCAGCAAGAGACAGTAGTGGAGCTATTTGCCAAACTCCTACTTGCCCCCTAAAGCTCCTTTTGTGGGAACTATCCCCCCAGGGTGTAGGGTCAACGCCGGAGGTTTCCGCCTCCAGGATTTAAATGAATCTTTTTTTTGGATTCAAGCAGTTTGTTACTGGGCTGCGGGACGGTGACGAGGAGAGAGAAAGAGAGCGAGATAGAGAGAGAAGACTTCACAGCCAGTGACACAGTACTCAGTACTCTCACAACAATCGAAACTCTCTCACATTTATTGGTAAAGTTTGTGAAACAACTTTTTTTGGGGCCAAATGTTCCCGGGCTGTAAATGTACCTTCAGTCTAACGCGTGATGACAAAGGAAGAAAGGAAACTTTAAATCCAAATTCTACTTCTTATTGATTCAGACCGAGTATAAAGCATTTTGGGACAACCGTTGATGATTGATTGCGAAGCCAGTATCATACCTGTTGAGGGGGAGACGGCTGCATGTACCCCTGCGGCGGTGTGGGCTGCATGATGGTCTGGGAGGGAGGGGGTGGAGGAGGGGGTGGAGGAGGAGGAGGATGATGATGGAGGTGTCTGGTGTTAGGCTGGTAGCCAGACTGAGGGGACAGGGGCTGGGCCGTGGTGGCCATGATATAGCCCGTCTGGGGTGGAGGGTGTTGGGTGAGGACAGTGGGCCCCTGGGTCTGGTACATGGCGGAGGGCTCCGGGGCCTCGCTGGAACTCTGTCGACTCAGAGTCATCTGGCTGAAGTGGGGAGACAGCTCCTCACCCTGAGGGGGAGAAATGGTTATTACAAACAGTTACTGGTGGGCTCGACACAGTAACCAATTAACTGATTGTAGGTTAAACTGGATATGATGATATCATTTGAAGATATTTGTCCCTAAAAATGAAATCTTTCTATCTTCTGCACAGCATAATGACTACCAGAAGCTGTTAGTAGTGAAGACGTAGGTGTGAATATAGAGTTGTGATGATGATTGTCATATTGCCACTTCAGTCCAATAGGGACTAACAAGACCGGGAGAGAAAGCCAAGATATGGAAGGTTTGGTACCATATTGTATAGTTGTTATATTTACTGTATATAGAGAGAGAAGGTATGAAGGGTACTAGTAACATGTACTGCTTGGAGGGAGGAGAGACTGGGCTCAGTAACAGTACATTATAAAGATATGGATGGTAGTACTACCATGTACTGCTGGGGGGAAGAGACAGGCAGGAGGACCTGGGGACAGGAGGAGGAGTAGGACACAGGTTGAGAGGGCTGCAGAGACCCCACCGGCTAACAGAGGGAGAGATAGAGGGAGAGAATGAGGGAGAATGGATGGAGAGGGAGAGATGAAGGGAGAGATGGAGGGAGAGAATGAGGGAGAATGGATGGAGAGGGAGAGATGAAGGGAGAGATGGAGAGATGGAGGGAGAGGGAGAGATGGAGGGAGAGATGAAGGGAGAGATGGAGGGAGGGGGAGAAATGATAGGAGAAGGAGAGATGGAGGGAGAGGGAGAGATGGAGGGAGAGATGGAGGGAGAGATGGAGGGAGGGGGAGAAATGATAGGAGAAGGAGAGATGGAGGGAGAGATAGAGGGAGAGGAGAGATGGAGGGAGAGATGGAGGGAGAGGAGAGATGGAAGGAGAGATGGAGGGAGGGGAGAGATGGAGGGAGAGGAGAGATGGAGGGAGAGATGGAGGGAGAGATGGAGGGAGAGGAGAGATGGAGGGAGAGGAGAGATGGAGGGAGAGATGGAGGGAGAGGAGAGATGGAGGGAGAGATGGAGGGAGAGGAGAGATGGAGGGAGAGGGAGAGATGGAGGGAGAGGGAGAGATGGAGGGAGAGGGAGAGATGGAGGGAGAGGAGAGATGGAGGGAGAGGAGAGATGGAGGGAGAGATGGAGGGAGAGGAGAGATGGAGGGAGAGGAGAGATGGAAGGAGAGATGGAGGGAGGGAGAGATGGAGGGAGGGAAGAGATGGAGGGAGGGGAGAGATGGAAGGAGGGGGGAGAGATGGAGGGAGGGGGGAGAGATGGAGGGAGGGGGAGAGATGGCGGGAGGGGGAGAGATGGCGGGAGGGGGAGAGATGGAGGGAGGGGGGAGAGATGAAGGGAGGGGGAGAGATGGAGGGAGGGAGGGGGGAGAGATGGAGGGAGGGAGGAGCAGGGAGAGATGGAGGGAGGGGGGAGAGATGAAGGGAGGGGGAGAGATGGAGGGAGGGGGAGAGATGGAGGGAGGGGGAGAGATGGGGAGAGATGGAGGGAGGAGCAGGGAGAGATGGAGGGAGGGGGGAGAGATGGAGGGAGGGGGGAGAGATGGAGGGAGGAGAGATGGATGGAGGGGGGAGCAGGGAGAGATGGAGGGATGGAGAGATGGAGGGAGGGGGGAGAGATGGAGGGAGGGGGGAGAGATGGAGGGAGGGGGGAGAGATGAAGGGAGGGGGGAGAGATGAAGGGAGGGGGGAGCAGGGAGAGATGCAGACAGATGTTAGGTTAGGAAAAAAGCAGGAACATTTTCATGTCTTTTCATTTTTCTAAGCTGAAACTGTATTTAAATAAAAAAGGATTCATGACATGAGCTTCTCTCTCACCTGAGTCATGTTGTTATGGTTATAGTTGCCCATGGGGTGTTGCTGTGGGGTGGGCAGTAGGGCGGTCTGGGGGGGTTGGGTCTGGACCTGGGAGGGGCAGGGCAGCAGACTGCGACCCCCGGGGCAGGGGCCAGGCTGGGGGACTGGGGGCTGGGGACACATGTCTGGACTCACCAGTGGGAGTCCTATAACACAACAAGACAACACAAGAGTCAAGACAAAGTCAAAATACAGAAACAGTATTTCTGCACTCTTGTCTGTACTCTCTTCAGGTTCTTTCCCCTTTTGATTTGTTTTCAAAACGATGAAGGGGCTTGAAAAGGATTTCCGTCTGTTTCCACCTGACCTGTTCTGTGTCAGTGACCTCTAAAGACACTAGAGTGCTTAAACACTTCTAGGTTGCAACACTTCCGTGTGTTGCCATTTCAATTGAATTCAGTATTTTCACATTGAGAAATTCAATTACTAGAATGAACTGCCCAGAGCACAATGGTCACAACATTTTAATTTCCAACTACAGGAGGCATTTTTCATTATACAATCCCCATTGGGATGTCTGTCTGGTACATACCAGTGCGTGAGCCCCTGCAGCTGCTCTGAGAGCTCTTGTTGCTGCCCAGACTATCTCCTCTGGTCAGAATGGAGATGCCGGAGAAGCTGGAAGCCTTGGTGACCGGGGGCCGTAGGGTCCTGTTTGAACTATCAGAGTCTGTGCTGCTCCAGGGTCTTGGCTCCAGGCACTTCATATCACTGTCAGTGCTGCTCTGACGACTGCTGGACGCACGGCTGGAGCTCTCAAGGTTACCCCTATGGGGAGGAGGGGAGAGGGAGGGAAACAGGGGAGGGAAACAGGTGAGGAGGGGAGAGGGGGTGAGGAGGGGAGAGTGAGTAAAACAGGTGAGGAGGGGAGCGTGAGGGAAACAGGTGAGGAGGGGAGAGGGGAGGAGGGGAGAGTGAGGAAAACAGGTGAGGAGGGGAAACAGGGGAGGAGGGGAAACAGGGAAGGAGGGGAGAGGGAGGGGAATAGGGGAGGAGGGGAAACAGGGGAGGAGGGGAGAGGGAGGGAAACAGGGGAGGAGGGGAGGAGGGGAGAGGGAGGGAAACAGGGGCGGAGGGGAGAGGGAGGGAAACAGGGGAAGATGAGGAAGAGGTGGAAACAGCAGGGAAAAGAGGGTGATGGCGTGTTAGGGAGAGAAAGAAAGAGCAACAGAGGTGGAGAGAGAGAGATGAACAGAGGTAGAGAGAGAGAGAGAGGAACAGAGGTAGAGAGAGAGAGAGAGGAACAGAGGTAGAGAGAGAGAGATGAACAGAGGTAGAGAGAGAGAGAGAGGAACAGAGGTAGAGAGAGGTAGAGAGAGAGGAACAGAGAAGTGGAGACAGAGAGACAGAGAGGAACAGAGAAGTGGAGACAGAGAAGTGGAGACAGAGGGTGATCAGGTTAAGAACAACACCTTGACATGTGAGGAGAACATGGGGCGTTCAACAAACCAAAACACAAAGATGTTGGCTGACCGGTAAATAAATCAACCAGAACATTGGGCAATCAACCGAACCACACCCCTGTAGTGTACAGGACATTCACCAAACTGCCACCCACATCACAGAGAAACACACATGCAGATCGCTGATGTTTCATCCAATCAACACCGAGGTGAAAAAGAAGACAGGAGTACATTGAATAAAGTACAGATCCTGAGTGACAAGGCAACAACAGGTCCATTCTGGAAATAAAACACAGCCATAAAAGAGGTTTTCCTTTACAATGGGACACCAGGAGTAACATGCTAACCACACCGCGCGCACAGTAAAATACACGGACACATACCTGTTATTCAGATCATAGCAACCACACTGGTCAGTGCTACTGCGGCTGAGCGACTGCCGCAGTAGGCTGAGCGACTGCAGCAGTAGGCTGAGGGACAGCAGCAGTAGGCTGAGCGACAGCAGCAGTAGGCTGAGCGACAGCAGCAGTAGGCTGAGCGACAGCAGCAGTAGGCTGAGCGACAGTAGCAGTAGGCTGAGCGACTGCAGCAGTAGGCTGAGCGACAGCAGCAGTAGGCTGGGCGACAGTAGCAGTAGGCTGAGCGACAGTAGCAGTAGGCTGAGCGACAGTAGCAGTGGGCTGTGCGACAGTAGCAGTGGGCTGAGCGACAGCAGGAGTAGGCTGAGCGACAGCAGCAGTAGGCTGGGTGACAGTAGCAGTAGGCTAAGCGATTGCAGCAGTAGGCTGAGCGACAGCAGCAGTAGGCTGGGCGACAGTAGCAGTAGGCTGTGCGACAGTAGCAGTGGGCTGAGCGACAGTAGCAGTAGGCTGAGCGACAGCAGCAGTAGGCTACTGAGCGACTGCAGCAGTAGGCTGAGCGACTGCAGCAGTAGGCTGAGCGACTGCAGCAGTAGGCTGAGTGACAGCAGCAGTAGGCTGAGCAGTAGGCTGAGCGACAGCAGCAGTAGGCTGAGCGACAGAGGCAGTAGGCTGGGCGACAGCAGCAGTAGGCTGAGCGACAGCAGCAGTAGGCTGAGCGACAGCAGCAGTAGGCTGAGCGACAGCAGCAGTAGGCTGAGCGACAGTAGCAGTAGGCTGAGCGACAGTAGCAGTAGGCTGAGCGTCTGCAGCAGTAGGCTGAGCGACAGCAGCAGTAGGCTGAGCGACAGCAGCAGTAGCACCGTTATTAGAATGTCACTAGCAGCGACCAGGAGGCTATCAACTTCCCATTACCTCCAAAACTACAGCTTTGTCGCTCACTGTCACCATGTTTATATCCTACTTTTCGTTTGTTCTAACGTCATCAAATATGGATGATATGGCATTGCACTGAACAAAAAGTCTGGCAAATGCAGGTTTGTGAGGGCAATGTGGTGACAGACTTATGACTTAAAATGCTGACAACAAATGCTTGGATTTCTGACTAAACAAGGGAACATACAACTCAAGTGAACTACAGTGGAGTGCTCTGACTGCAGAATACCCTAGTTACCTATTTGATGGGAATAACCATGCCCTAATAACAAGCTACACCACTTAAGGACAACACAGGTACGCAAAATAACCAGATCAGCTAAACGTGTCTGTTCTAGATATTCAGAGAAATGACTGAGGTAGCCTAGGACAGAAGATTGAAAAAGAACCAAAACAAAAGCCAGGGAATATCCTTATAATATCAGATATACGGAGACAAAAAGGTAGAAATGTGTAAATCTGTTTGAACGTAGCAGTTGGTGATAAATATTTCAGAGAAACAGTAATTAATGGATGAGCTATTTTAGGCGTTCTCCCTGCCTCTTTCTCTCCCAGTCTCTCGTTTTTTCTCTTACTGCCCCTCTCTCCCTGCCTTCTTCCTGCCTCTCTCCCTGCCTCTCTCCCTGCCTTCTTCCTGCCTCTCTCCCTGCCTTCTTCCTGCCCCTCTCCCCGCCTCTCTCCTGCCTTCTTCCTGCCCCTCTCCCCGCCTCTCTCCTGCCTTCTTCCTGCCCCTCTCCCCGCCTCTCTCCCTGCCCCTCTCCCCGCCTCTCTCCCTGCCCCTCTCCCCACCTCTCTTCCTGCCCCTCTCCCCACCTCTCTTCCTGCCCCTCTCCCCGCCTCTCTCCATGCCTTCTTCCTGCCCCTCTCCCCGCCTCTCTCCTGCCTTCTTCCTGCCCCTCTCCCCGCCTCTCTCCCTGCCCCTCTCCCCGCCTCTCTCCCTGCCCCTCTCCCCACCTCTCTTCCTGCCCCTCTCCCCACCTCTCTTCCTGCCCCTCTCCCCGCCTCTCTCCCTGCCTCTCTCCTGCCTTCTTCCTGCCCCTCTCCCCGCCTCTCTCCCTGCCCCTCTCCCCGCCTCTCTCCCTGCCCCTCTCCCCACCTCTCTTCCTGCCCCTCTCCCCGCCTCTCTTCCTGCCCCTCTCCCCGCCTCTCTCCCTGCCCCTCTCCCCACCTCTCTCCCTGCCTCCTTCCTATTCATCTGTCCCGCCTCCCTGCCTCCCAGCTTCCACCGCCTATTTTAAGGAAAGAAAGGTAGGGTGGTAGCTCGCTCACACTGTGAAGACAAAGATGAGCGAGAGCGAGATCCTGCTTTTAAAATCACAACATTCTTTCTCTCCTGTTTCAAAACACAACACTCTCCCCACCCAACACAGGGGGAGATGTTCTGTCACAATCATTTTCCCTAAAATGTTGCACTTTGGATTTCATTAGCGTTTCCCCCCTACAAAATACAATTATGTAAATAATACCTATATGTTTCTACTGTATATGTGACATGGTAAACATTGTCAGGAGGAGAGGAGAATACTGAATTACCTATGAATCATCATCTCCACACACACAATGTAGGATATGCACTAAGACAACACAAGCGAAAAAGGCACAGTAGTCTCAATTCAGTGATTATGCAATCGCTCGTCTGCTGAACTATTGGCACTGAACCCCCCCCCCCCCCCCCCCCCTCTTTTCAACGTTACTGAGGTCAGTCGGCTAATGACATTTCAGTTTCTACGTGTCACAGCTGTGGTACAAACAGAATCACTGATCACAACCAACACAAAGATCTGATGATGAATGAATTAAATGTCATTTTTGAGTCAAATTACCAAATTGGCAACCCGTCCCTTATGGGATTAATTGACAGAAACACAAATTACAATAATTCACTGTGGTAATGATAATGTGATAGTAGTGTTACTGCATCTCTCTTTAGGACAGAGTAGCAGCAGATCCATCTTCAGGATACCACAGACAGTAGTAGTAGATCTATCTTCAGGACACCACAGACAGTAGTAGATCTATCCTCAGGACACCACAGACAGTAGTAGTAGAAGATCTATCCTCAGGACACCACAGACAGTAGTAGTAGATCTATCCTCAGGACACCACAGACAGTAGTAGTAGATCTATCCTCAGGACACAACAGACAGTAGTTGTAGATCTATCCTCAGGACACAACAGACAGTAGTTGTAGATCTATCCTCAGGACACCACAGACAGTAGTAGTAGATCTATCCTCAGGACACCACAGACAGTTGTAGTAGATCTATCCTCAGGACACCACAGACAGTAGTAGTAGATCTATCCTCAGGACACCACAGACAGTTGTAGTAGATCTATCCTCAGGACACCACAGACAGTAGTAGTAGTAGATCTATCCTCAGGACACCACAGACAGTAGTAGTAGATCTATCCTCAGGACACAACAGACAGTAGTTGTAGATCTATCCTCAGGACACCACAGACAGTAGTAGTAGATCTATCCTCAGGACACCACAGACAGTAGTAGTAGATCTATCCTCAGGACACCACAGACAGTAGTAGTAGTAGATCGATCCTCAGGACACCACAGACAGTAGTAGTAGTAGATCTATCCTCAGGACACCAGACAGTAGTAGTAGATCTATCCTCAGGACACCACAGACAGTAGTAGTAGATCTATCCTCAGGACACCACAGACAGTAGTAGATCTATCCTCAGGACACCACAGACAGTAGTAGTAGATCTATCCTCAGGACACCACAGACAGTAGTAGTAGATCTATCCTCAGGACACCACAGACAGTAGTAGTAGATCTATCCTCAGGACACCACAGACAGTAGTAGTAGTAGTAGATCTATCCTCAGGACACCACAGACAGTAGTAGTAGTAGTAGATCTATCCTCAGGACACCACAGACAGTAGTAGTAGATCTATCCTCAGGACACCACAGACAGTAGTAGTAGTAGATCGATCCTCAGGACACCACAGACAGTAGTAGTAGTAGATCTATCCTCAGGACACCAGACAGTAGTAGTAGATCTATCCTCAGGACACCACAGACAGTAGTAGTAGATCTATCCTCAGGACACCACAGACAGTAGTAGTAGATCTATCCTCAGGACACCACAGACAGTAGTAGTAGATCTATCCTCAGGACACCACAGACAGTAGTAGTAGATCTATCCTCAGGACACCACAGACAGTAGTAGTAGATCTATCCTCAGGACACCACAGACAGTAGTAGTAGATCTATCCTCAGGACACCACATACAGTAGTAGTAGTAGATCTATCCTCAGGACACAACAGACAGTAGTAGTAGATCTATCCTCAGGACACCACAGACAGTTGTAGTAGATCTATCCTCAGGACACAACAGACAGTAGTAGTAGTAGATCTATCCTCAGGACACCACAGACAGTAGTTGTAGTAGATCTATCCTCAGGACACCACAGACAGTAGTAGTAGTAGATCGATCCTCAGGACACCACAGACAGTAGTAGTAGTAGATCTATCCTCAGGACACCAGACAGTAGTAGTAGATCTATCCTCAGGACACCACAGACAGTAGTAGTAGATCTATCCTCAGGACACCACAGACAGTAGTAGTAGTAGATCGATCCTCAGGACACCACAGACAGTAGTAGTAGTAGATCTATCCTCAGGACACCAGACAGTAGTAGTAGATCTATCCTCAGGACACCACAGACAGTAGTAGTAGATCTATCCTCAGGACACCACAGACAGTAGTAGTAGTAGATCTATCCTCAGGACACCACAGACAGTAGTAGTAGTAGATCTATCCTCAGGACACCAGACAGTAGTAGTAGATCTATCCTCAGGACACCACAGACAGTAGTAGTAGTAGATCGATCCTCAGGACACCACAGACAGTAGTAGTAGTAGATCTATCCTCAGGACACCAGACAGTAGTAGTAGATCTATCCTCAGGACACAACAGACAGTAGTAGTAGATCTATCCTCAGGACACCACAGACAGTAGTAGTAGATCTATCCTCAGGACACCACAGACAGTAGTAGTAGATCTATCCTCAGGACACCACAGACAGTAGTAGTAGATCTATCCTCAGGACACCACAGACAGTAGTAGTAGATCTATCCTCAGGACACCACAGACAGTAGTAGTAGTAGTAGATCTATCCTCAGGACACCACAGACAGTAGTAGTAGTAGTAGATCTATCCTCAGGACACCACAGACAGTAGTAGTAGTAGATCTATCCTCAGGACACCACAGACAGTAGTAGTAGATCTATCCTCAGGACACCACATACAGTAGTAGTAGTAGATCTATCCTCAGGACACCACAGACAGTAGTAGTAGATCTATCCTCAGGACACCACAGACAGTAGTAGTAGATCTATCCTCAGGACACCACAGACAGTAGTAGTAGTAGTAGATCTATCCTCAGGACACCACATACAGTAGTAGTAGTAGATCTATCCTCAGGACACCACAGACAGTAGTAGTAGATCTATCCTCAGGACACCACAGACAGTAGTAGTAGATCTATCCTCGGGACACCACAGACAGTAGTAGTAGATCTATCCTCGGGACACCACAGACAGTAGTAGTAGATCTATCCTCAGGACACCACAGACAGTAGTAGTAGATCTATCCTCAGGACACCACAGACAGTAGTAGTAGATCTATCCTCAGGACACCACAGACAGTAGTAGTAGTAGATCTATCCTCAGGACACCACAGACAGTAGTAGTAGTAGATCTATCCTCAGGACACCACAGACAGTAGTAGAGACAACTACTGTTCAAGTAGTAGAGCAAAGATGAAGAGGGAGATAGAAAACCAGATCAACAGAAACAGAGATCATGGAGGATGTAGTAATGATGACAGAGGGATAATAAGTAGTACCCAGTCCCCCCCCAAAAAAACAAAGCAGCCATGCCCTAGGTGTTGCTCTGAGCCAACCCACACCAAGCAGCAACACCAACATTCAGTGGCTAAGGTCTGAAATGGCAACCTAACCACCCTAAACACACTAAGTAGGGAATAAGGTGCCATTTCTGGACTCATCCAATCAGTCAGTCATATCAAATCACAACTAGACAGGGGGGTAGAACGGCATGGCAACACAATCACAGACTGCTAGAGTCACACGTCACGCGGATGTGTCAGTACCTAAAGATCTGCCTCCTCTTTTGAGAGGTAGAGGAGTAGCCTTCAGGGGAAAGTCTGTTGGGGGACAGTGGAGGGAGAGATAGGAGAGCCGGGGTTACTGGGTGGGTATAGGAGAAGGGGCCTTGTAGGTTTTGGAACAGCCATTCTCAATTCATTCCCTACCTCTCCCCCTGGCCCTTACCCTTCAATGATCTGTGAATACGGAAGTAATATGGCGAAAGTTTTATCATTGTTTAAACCTGTCCAGACCTTCAGACACGCCAACACTGAGGAGGAAAGGGCCAAGGGGAGGGATAGGGAGCGAGCATTTGTAACAGTGTTGCACTGTATCCAAACCCCAGCCCAGAAAAGAGCATGCACACAGAGCAGAAATGTTGACAATAATTTTTTTTTAAACAGGGAACAAAGTTAACTTCTTTTTGTCTCTCAAACACATCGGTTTAATAATCATCGCTATCAGAAAGGGAGAGGGGTTGAAAGATGTACTTTTGTTGTGCTTTGGACTACAAGTGGAAAACTATTGTCAGTTCAACCCAACATTCAAACTTAGCAAACCCAAACCCTGGTGCTTGAAACTGATGCTATATTGCCAGAATTATTAGATCTCTTCAAAAACATCTCAATATAATTTGGTGGTGTAATTTTACGGTGCCTGGGGGGTTTGGAACAGGGTTTTAGGGGCTTTGCTGTGACCAGGCCCCCCCGACTGCCTCTGCTACACACCTAAGGGACTATACTGGCTGGAGACTAACCCCGTACTCGAAGGGGTCCCCTTCACAAGTACACACATGCAACGCTCCACTGTGATGCATACCGTTACTGGGAGCTACTGTGAACTTACCGGTTGTCGTTGATGTATCCATTTTGAGAGGACTGAAAAGGAAAGAGACACCTGTAAATTACCAATAGCTGTAGCTTGTTGATCCCAGAAATATGTTTATTTAATAGCTTTCATTTGACGAAGTAGGTTATTGAGAACATATTGTTATTATCCCAAAAAAGTTAACCAAGGTTCACTCGTGACCTCCAAGAATATGGACGTAACTTATTTACTCTGCCCACCTTACTCTATTCCACCATTACGTTATTAAAATGAACTTATGGTTGAAACAGTGCTTAATAGAACACAGTGGGAAACAAGTTAAGTACAACTGTCCATCCCCAACTATCCATCCCCAACTATCCATCCTCATCCCCAACTGTCCATCCCCAACTGTCCATCCCCAACTGTCCATCCCCATCTCCAACTTTCCATCCCCATTTGTTCATCCCCATCCTCACTGTTGAGCCCGACCAGAGTTGCCCTGAGACATTTATTTAACTGGGCAAGTCAGTTAAAAACAAATTCTTATTTAGAATGACGGCCTTACCCGGCCAAACCCTCCCCTAAACCGGAAGACGCTAGGCCAAATTGTGTGCTGCCCTATGGGACTCCCGATCACGGCCGGTTGTGATACAGCCCGGGATCGAACCAGGGTGTCTGTAGCGACGCCTCTAGCACTGAAATGTAGTACCTTTGACCGCTGAGCCACTCGGGAGCCAGATCCGCTGAACTTGGGTCAGTTGTGTGCGTTACCCCATAACGATGCTTAATGTCACGATTTGGTGAGGGTAAACTGATCCTAGTTCTGTGCCTAAGAGCATCTCCTATCCTCCACCACTTACTTCTCGGGAAAAGATCCGGTCTCGTACTCTCTGATACTCCTCCTCCCTCTCCTCTATGGATTTGCTGCGCCGCCCGTCCGACAGCGGCACGCGGATCTGCGATTGGACAAGAGGAAGAAGGGGTGTGATCAGTAAACATCATTGGACAAGAAGTGGTATTCACCGAATACTATTCAGAGCATCTTCTCAGGAAGAATACGTGTAATTTAAAATATTTTGAGAGAGATTTATATACTCAGATAATCGTCAACAGGATATATTACATTCAGCCCTCTCATATATCGTATCCTCGTGTTCTACAAAGACGTACAAAGGTAAAAACAGCTACAAATAACATGTATGAAGAATCTGTGAATCAGAACTGTTAAGTATAATTAACTGTTAGGTATTTAAGTAATAAAAAGCAACAGTGAAGAATTTTTAAAAAAAGGGACTAATGACCTGATTATCGTCCTTGTCCATACTGGCGTCGTCTCTCTTGAGGATAAACTTCTTCTGGAAATCCGTGTTCCTCTCATCCTTGATATGCTCTGAGAACCTCTGTTCTGGGCTGAAGAAAAAAAACAAGTCAGAAACTCTTGTTAGGACTAGTTTTGTAACGATACCAACATTTTACTAACGATACGATACCAATGAGTACCACGATACCAGGCCAAGTACCACGATACCAAGTAGTACCACGATACCAAGTAGTACCACGATTCCAATGAGTACCAAGATTCCAATGAGTACCACGATTCCAATGAGTACCACGATACCAAGTAGTACCACGATACCAAGTAGTACCACGATACCAATGAGTACCACGATACCAAGTAGTTCCACGATACCAATGAGTACCACGATACCAAGTAGTACCACGATACCAAGTAGTACCACAAGAGGAAAATGTGTTGCCTAGCGTCCTGTTCAACCCGTCCCCCGGGCGCTTGTTCACATTTTCTAAATGTTCTGCAAAAATGTGTCACTGAAATTCACACTTCTACTCAATACAACACATTGAATTTAACTTCACACTTTTCAGTGTATAATAAAATACTGTATAGAATGGCTGATTTGCTCATATTGGCAAAGGCCACACACTCCCGCGGTCTCCTTTTCTCAAACACACACAAACACACGCTGCTCCCACAAACACACGCTGCTCCCACAAACACACTCTGCTCCCACAAACACACGCTGCTCCCACAAACACACGCTGCTCCCACAAACACACGCTGCTCCCACAAACACACGCTGCTCCCACAAACACACGCTGCTCCCACAAACACACTCTTCTCCCACAAACACACTCTTCTCCCACAAACACACTCTGCTCCCACAAACACACGCTGCTCCCACAAACACACGCTGCTCCCACAAACACACGCTGCTCCCACAAACACACGCTGCTCCCACAAACACACCCTGCTCCCACAAACACACTCTTCTCCCACAAACACACTCTTCTCCCACAAACACACGCTGCTCCCACAAACACACGCTGCTCCCACAAACACACGCTGCTCCCACAAACACACCCTGCTCCCACAAACACACGCTGCTCCCACAAACACACTCTGCTCCCACAAACACACGCTGCTCCCACAAACACACGCTGCTCCCACAAACACACGCTGCTCCCACAAACACACGCTGCTCCCACAAACACACGCTGCTCCCACAAACACACGCTGCTCCCACAAACACACGCTGCTCCCACAAACACACACTGCTCCCACAAACACACACTGCTCCCACAAACACACTCTGCTCCCACAAACACACTCTGCTCCCACAAACACACTCTGCTCCCACAAACACTGCTCCCACAAACACACGCTGCTCCCACAAACACACGCTGCTCCCACAAACACACGCTGCTCCCACAAACACACTCTGCTCCCACAAACACACGCTGCTCCCACAAACACACGCTGCTCCCACAAACACACGCTGCTCCCACAAACACACGCTGCTCCCACAAACACACGCTGCTCCCACAAACACACACTGCTCCCACAAACACACACTGCTCCCACAAACACACACTGCTCCCACAAACACACTCTGCTCCCACAAACACACTCTGCTCCCACAAACACACTCTGCTCCCACAAACACTGCTCCCACAAACACACGCTGCTCCCACAAACACACGCTGCTCCCACAAACACACGCTGCTCCCACAAACACACGCTGCTCCCACAAACACACTCTGCTCCCACAAACACACGCTGCTCCCACAAACACACGCTGCTCCCACAAACACACGCTGCTCCCACAAACACACGCTGCTCCCACAAACACACGCTGCTCCCACAAACACACACTGCTCCCACAAACACACACTGCTCCCACAAACACACTCTGCTCCCACAAACACACTCTGCTCCCACAAACACACTCTGCTCCCACAAACACACGCTGCTCCCACAAACACACGCTGCTCCCACAAACACACGCTGCTCCCACAAACACACGCTGCTCCCACAAACACACGCTGCTCCCACAAACACACGCTGCTCCCACAAACACACGCTGCTCCCACAAACACACGCTGCTCCCACAAACACACGCTGCTCCCACAAACACACGCTGCTCCCACAAACACACACTGCTCCCACAAACACACCCTGCTCCCACAAACACACCCTGCTCCCACAAACACACGCTGCTCCCACAAACACACTCTACTCCCACAAGCACACGCTGCTTCCACAAACACACGCTGCTCCCACAAACACGCGCTGCTCCCACAAACACAGGCTGCTCCCACAAACACACGCTGCTCCCACAAACACACGCTGCTCCCACAAACACACACTGCTCCCACAAACACACACTGCTCCCACAAACACACACTGCTCCCACAAACACACTCTGCTCCCACAAACACACTCTGCTCCCACAAACACTGCTCCCACAAACACACGCTGCTCCCACAAACACACGCTGCTCACACAAACACACGCTGCTCCCACAAACACACGCTGCTCCCACAAACACACGCTGCTCCCACAAACACACACTGCTCCCACAAACACACGCTGCTCCCACAAACACACGCTGCTCCCACAAACACACACACACGCTGCTCCCACAAACACACACTGCTCCCACAAACACACCCTGCTCCCACAAACACACCCTGCTCCCACAAACACACGCTGCTCCCACAAACACACGCTGCTCCCACAAACACACGCTGCTCCCACAAACACACACTGCGCCCACAAACACACACGCTGCTCCCACAAACACACACTGCGCCCAAATGTTAAAACGTTAGGCACCAAAGACAATTTAAGCAGCACCAAAAATGTAAATATTTTTGATATAGTTTAGGCTTCCATTAGGCCTATATGAAGCACACCGATTTGAATCACACCTATATGAATCACACCTATATGAATCACACCTATATGAATCACACCTATATGAATCACACCTATATGAATCACACCTATAAGAATCACACCTATATGAATCACACCTATAAGAATCACACCTATAAGAATCACACCTATAAGAATCACACCTATATGAATCACACCTATAAGAATCACACCTATAAGAATCACACCTATATGAATCACACCTATATGAATCACACCTATATGAATCACACCTATATGAATCACACCTATAAGAATCACACCTATATGAATCACACCTATAAGAATCACACCTATATGAATCACACCTATATGAATCACACCTATAAGAATCACACCTATATGAATCACACCTATAAGAATCACACCTATATGAATCACACCTATAAGAATCACACCTATATGAATCACACCTATAAGAATCACACCTATATGAATCACACCTATATGAATCACACCTATAAGAATCACACATATATGAATCACACCTATAAGAATCACACCTATATGAATCACACCTATAAGAATCACACCTATATGAATCACACCTATAAGAATCACACCTATATGAATCACACCTATAAGAATCACACCTATATGAATCACACCTATATGAATCACACCTATATGAATCACACCTATATGAATCACACCTATATGAATCACACCTATATGAATCACACCTATATGAATCACACCTATATGAATCACACCTATATGAATCACACCTATATGAATCACATTTCATGAGTAGCAGACCCTTTTCCTATCTTTCTGTGCCAATCAAATTTGCTTAGACCTACTGTCAAGTTACCAGGTAGTTAGCCAGCTAGGTAAAGTGACTGAACTATGTTGATTGTTATCAAACCAATAATTGGCGACCCGGGACTAGTTTAAAGCAGCACGCGACATGATTTGTGAAATTATATAAAAGGCAAATCCCGCTGAAAAGAAAAAGGTGTGTCTGGTAACATTGGTCGTATTTCTATAACAGTTTAGACTAGAAACAAGACCTGGTAACATGGGTCACATTTCTATAACTGTTTAGACTAGAAACAAGACCTGGTAACATGGGTCACTATTATATAACTGTTTAGACTAGAAACAATCAGTTTTCTTTGCTGTAAAAACTGCAGGCCTTTCACTCTCTGACACGCAGAGGCTGCATGACAGTGAACTCGCACAGTCTACTCAGACTGGTCTGTGCTCATTGTTATAACAGGTGATGAAACCCTGCCACCTCCACACGCTGCTCCAAATGTAACTCCAGAAGACCCATCAGGGTCACCCCTCGCCATCACCGAGAAATTATATTTACACAACTGATGGAGGAATAGATGACCAGGAATAGCTTTCAGAGAGATGCAGGTGAGTGAGGGCTGGTCGAGGATGCTGAGAGATGCAGGTGAGTGAGGGCTGGTCGAGGATGCTGAGAGATGCAGGTGAGTGAGGGCTGGTCGAGGATGCTGAGAGATGCAGGTGAGTGAGGGCTGGTCGAGGATGCTGAGAGATGCAGGTGAGTGAGGGCTGGTAGAGGATGCTGAGAGATGCAGGTGAGTGAGGGCTGGTAGAGGAAGAGGATGGCTGATCACAGCTGCCACACGTGATATGCACATGAAAGTGAAGTGGATATGATTGGACCTGAACATACAAAAGACTGAATTTATAAACATTTTATAAAACCAGAGACCGAGGATTCCTTAGATCGACAGGGCTGAAACATTTGGTAGTATCATATGAAACGGTATTACGGTACTCTAAAATGTTGGTATAAGAAGTATCATGACGTTTTGGTACCGTGATATTACCATGGTACCTGCATACCATGGCCTCCTAAGTTCTACACATGGCCTCCTCAGTTCTACACATGGCCTCCTCAGTTCTACACATGGCCTCCTCAGTTCTACACATGGCCTCCTCAGTTCTACACATGGCCTCCTCAGTTCTACACATGGCCTCCTCAGTTCTACACATGGCCTCCTCAGTTCTACACATGGCCTCCTCAGTTCTACACATGGCCTCCTAAGTTCTACACATGGCCTCCAAAGTTCTACACATGGCCTCCAAAGTTCTACACATGGCCTCCAAAGTTCTACACATGGCCTCCAAAGTTCTACACATGGCCTCCTAAGTTCTACACATGGTCTCCTCAGTTCTATCTGTCTTCCACTCACATGCGTGTGTTGCCAGTCTTGTTGATGATGACGGCCTTGCCAGTCTGGTCTACGTTGTGGTCCATGCCAAAGTAGGCCGCTACACGGTGCAGCAGCATGCGGTGGTACGACGTCATCTGGGGAAACTTCTTGTACTGGTTACTGGAGGGGAGAACAACGTGTACTGGTTACTGGAGGGGAGAACAACGTGTACTGGTTACTGGAGGGGAGAACAACGTGTACTGGTTACTGGAGGGACGTGTACTGGTTACTGGAGGGGAGAACAACGTGTACTGGTTACTGGAGGGGAGAACAACGTGTACTGGTTACTGGAGGGGAGAACAACGTGTACTGGTTACTGGAGGGGAGAACAACGTGTACTGGTTACTGGAGGGGAGAACAACATGTACTGGTTACTGGAGGGGAGAACAACGTGTACTGGTTACTGGAGGGAGAAACAATGTGTACTGGTTACTGGAGGGAGAAACAATGTGTACTGGTTACTGGAGGGAGAAACAACGTGTACTGGTTACTGGAGGGAGAAACAACGTGTACTGGTTGCTGGAGGGATAAACAACGTGTACTGGTTACTGGAGGGAGAAACAACGTGTACTGGTTACTGGAGGGATAAACAACGTGTACTGGTTACTGGAGGGGAGAACAACGTGTACTGGTTACTGGAGGGATAAACATGGAGATTAAACAACGTGTACTGGTTACTGGAGGGATAAACAACGTGTACTGGTTACTGGTTACTGGAGAGATAAACAACGTGTACTGGTTACTGGAGGGATAAACAACGTGTACTGGTTACTGGAGGGGAGAACTGGTTACAACGTGTACTGGTTACTGGAGGGATAAACATGGAGATTAAACAACGTGTACTGGTTACTGGAGGGATAAACAACGTGTACTGGTTACTGGAGAGATAAACAACGTGTACTGGTTACTGGAGGGATAAACAACGTGTACTGGTTACTGGAGGGATAAACAACGTGTACTGGTTACTGGAGGGATAAACAACGTGTACTGGTTACTGGAGGGATAAACAACGTGTACTGGTTACTGGAGGGATAAACAACGTGTACTGGTTACTGGAGGGATAAACAACGTGTACTGGTTATTGGAGGGATAAACAACGTGTACTGGTTACTGGAGGGAGAAACAACGTGTACTGGTTACTGGAGGGAGAAACAACGTGTATAAACAACGTGTACTGGTTACTGGAGGGATAAACAACGTGTACTGGTTACTGGAGGGATAAACAACGTGTACTGGTTACTGGAGGGAGAAACAACGTGTACTGGTTACTGGAGGGAGAAACAACGTGTAATGGTTACTGGAGGGGAGAACGTGGAGATTAAACAATGTGTCCTGGTTACTGGAGGGATAAACAACGAGTACTGGTTACTGGAGGGGAGAACGTGGAGATTAAACAATGTGTCCTGGTTACTGGAGGGATAAACAACGTGTACTGGTTACTGGAGGGGAGAACAACGTGTACTGGTTACTGGAGGGATAAACAACGTGTACTGGTTACTGGAGGGATAAACAACGTGTACTGGTTACTGGAGGGATAAACAACGTGTACTGGTTACTGGAGGGGAGAACGTGGAGATTAAACGATGTGTACTGGTTACTGGAGGGATAAACAACGTGTACTGGTTACTGGAGGGTAAACAACGTAAACAACGTGTACTGGTTACTGGAGGGATGTACTGGTTACTGGACAACGTGTACTGGTTACTGGAGGGATAAACAACGTGTACTGGTTACTGGAGGGATAAACAACGTGTACTGGTTACTGGAGGGATAAACAACGTGTACTGGTTACTGGAGGGATAAACAACGTGTACTGGTTACTGGAGGGATAAACAACGTGTACTGGTTACTGGAGGGATAAACAACGTGTACTGGTTACTGGAGGGAGAAACAACGTGTACTGGTTACTGGAGGGATAAACAACGTGTACTGGTTACTGGAGGGATAAACGTGGAGATGAACCATCTAGTGATGATACTTGAGTGGTAGTACAGTGTCTCTCTCTTAGATGTGGACTGTTACCCTTTTCTAAAACTAAATGAAATTGTTAGTCAAACTGTTAGAGACGGGACGGATTTACTTTTGAAATACAACCAAATAAACTTCAGATGAGGGTGATGACACCATCCCAGAGTCCCAGGCAGCCAAATATACCATACTGATATACCAACTAGAGTACAATCCCTATGTATATCCCATTATACATATACCGGAGTAAAGTAGCAGTATGGAATGTGGATACGTCCCACGTGGCACCCTATTCCCTACATAGGGCACTACTTTAGACCAGAGCCTATATAGGGAATAGGGTGCAATTTCTCACTCACTTGTCGTCATTAATGAACTCCAGGATATCTTGTTCTAGTTTCATCAGCATCATTCGATCTCTGTTGGAGAGAGGGGAGAGAGAAAGAGGGGAGAGAGAAAGAGGGGAGAGAGAAAAAGGGGAGAGAGGGGAGAGAGGAGAGGGGAGAGAGAGAGAGAGGAGGGGGGAGAGAGATAGAGGGGAGAGAGAGAGAGGAGAGAGCGGGGAGAGAGAAAGAGGGGAGAGAGGGGAAAGAGAGGGGAGAAAGAGAGAGGAGAGAGGAGAGAGAGAGGGGGGCGAGAAAGGGGAGAGAGGAGAGAGAGGGGAGGGAGGAGGAGGGGGAGAGGAGAGAGAGAGAGAGAGAGGGGGGGAGAGGGGAGAGAGAGAGGGAAGAGAGAGAGGGGGGAGAGGGGAGAGAGAGAGGGAAAGAGAGAGAGAGAGAGGGGGGAGAGGGGAGAGAGAGAGGGAAGAGAGAGAGAGAGGGGGGAGAGGGGAGAGAGAGAGGGAAGAGAGAGAGAGAGGGGGAGAGGGGAGGGAAGAGAGAGAGAGGGGGAGAGGGGAGGGAAGAGAGAGAGAGGGGGAGAGGGGAGAGAGAGAGTAAAGAGAGAGAGAGAGGCGGGAGAGAGGGGAGAGAGGGGAGAAAGGGGAGAGGTGAGAGAGAGGAGAGCAATAGAGAGGAGAGGGAGAGAGAGGAGAGGAGACAGAGGGAGGGAGTGAGACTGTGGCAGGACAATCTGAGTGCCATCTGCTCATTCCATTCACCCCACAGTGACTCCTTTCCCAATTCGTCCTCAGAGACAGGATGAGCACCTAATAAACACAGTCCAGACCACCACAGGGTTAGGCTAGCTGGTTCAATTAGCTTAGAGACCAATGCTAACTTGAAATATATCTGCTTAACATGGACTACCATGTCTATCATGCATTGATGTAGCTCAATGAGAAATGTGTGCAAAAAAAAAACATGAATCCCCAAGCTGATCTACAGTTAAGATTCTGCCCTTAGAGTTTCTCAATCCATTTCCATCCGTCGAGTGCTGTGATAGGAGGTCTCCCCTTCCGTAACTGGGGTTTTGTGTGTGTGTGTGTGTTTTTTACCTGGGGTTGTTTTTCAGTGTGTTGACCAGGAAGTCGTGCACGTCGATGCCGGTGGAGTCTGTGTACTCCTGGCTGGAGTCTGGCGGAAGGGAGACACAGAAGACAGGATGCTTGACATGGCTCCAAAAATGACACCATACACACAATCTTGTAACACACGCGCACAAGGACGCGGACGCGGACACAGACCAGACACAGACACAGACAGACACAGACCATACACAGACACACACAGACACACACACACACACACAGAGACACACACACACACAGAGACACACACACACAGAGACACACACACACAGACACACACACACACACACACACACACACACACACACACACACACACACACACACACACACACACAGAGAGACACACACACAGACACAGAGACACACACACACACACAGAGACACACACACACACACACACACAGAGACACACACACAGACACACACACACAGAGACACACACACACACACACACACACACAGAGACACACACACACACACACACACAATGATACAGACATCTATCCGTCTCCCATCAGCTGGTCTGCCCCTCTTTGCTACTCGAATGAATCCTCTTCAGCAATTCCCCCAGAGACATCTTACCTCGTGACAGCATCTTGCGTGGAGTCCTGTTCTTCTCCTCCTCATCCTCGTTCTCATAGTCATCCTTAGAAGACTTCTCCTCCTCCTTGTCCGAGGGACAGCTGATGTGGAGTTGGATAATGTCTGGAGGTCCGTCAGTACAGAACGGACCTGATGACTCCTCACACACCGCCAGGCTCCTCACCAGCTTCAGCTTGGCATTGGACTGAAACACACCCAGAGACACACACACACCACAGTGAAGCAGCAGACTACACACACAGTGAGACACACACACCACAGTGAAGCAGCAGACTACACACACAGGTTAGTGAGACACACACCACAGTGAAGCAGCAGACTACACACACAGGTTAGTGAGACACACACCACAGTGGAGTAATTTATATCTCTTCGGTTCATCAATAATAGATCAAATTCATTGCACACTATCAATATTTGACAAAAAAATGTTTAAAAATAAATAAATCTGCATTTTAGCTTGGCATTAGACTGAAACACAAAGAAACAAACATACCACATCGAAGCAAGCAGCTAAGTAAAAACCACAAGTATTTAAACCCAGGCACAGGCTACATTAACCTGGTCCTAAGAGATATCTGGTCACACACCAGCACCATTTTACAAAACATGAGGTGATGCTGGAAAGGCTTAATTGGTTTGAGATAAGTAAACATAAAAACAAATTCAACTTGTGTAGACTTCATAATCAAAACGTTGGGATTTCACAGGGTTGGAGGGGAATAAACCACTCGGGTGGGAGGGGACTAAGCCACTCGGGTGGGAGGGGAATAACCCACTCGGGTGGGAGGGGAATAACCCACTCGGGTGTGAGGGGAATAACCCACTCGGGGGAGGGGACTAACCCACTCGGTGGGAGGGGACTAACCCACTCGGTGGGAGGGGACTAAGCCACTCGGGTGGGAGGGGACTAAGCCACTCGGGTGGGAGGGGACTAAGCCACTCGGGTGGGATGGGACTAAGCCACTCGGGTGGGATGGGACTAAGCCACTCGGGTGGGAGGGGACTAAGCCACTCGGGTGGGAGGGGACTAACCCACTCAGTGGGAGGGGACTAACCCACTCAGTGGGAGGGGACTAGCATGTAAATTGTGATTGTGCACACACACACACACACACACACACACACGAAAGCTGACTTCCATAAATACCCTACGTAATAGGCTGTGTGTGAGCTCATGGCTAAGCAGGCCTCACCTCTGCAACTTTTCCTGGTCTATCTAACCTGCTCACTAGGATTAGCCAACTCTGGGTCCAGTAATGCTAAGTAGGACCCTTTATCTAACGGGTGGACTTTAATCCCAGGATTAGGATCATGATGTGGAAACGTAGACAACAACATCAACACAACAGACAGGATAACGCCGTCCTTACCCTGGCTCTTTTCCTGCCGTGTCCGTGGTTCTGAGTACGCCTCTGCAAGGGAAGAACCTCTGGTAAGACTCGGAACGCCTAGCTGTACTCAAAACCATTTACAATGTTAAAGAAATATGTTAAAACCATATTTTAGTGAACAAATGTTTTGATTTCGTTGTTTAATTATAGGGAGATTACTGTGGTTGCTGTGCTAACAGATTATTTAACTTTCTATACTGTTTCTGGTAGATATTTGTTGAAGCTGAAGTTGACGATAAACCCACAATGCAATGCACAGTCGTGAAGGCACAACAGTGCCTCTTCCCCCGTCAGGAGGTTGAAAAAGTTTGGCATGGGCCCTCAAATCCTGAAAAGGTTTTACAGCTGTACCTCTGAGAGCATATTGACTGGCTGCCTCACTGCTTGGTATGCCAACAGCACCGCCTTCGATCGCGTGGCGCTACAGAGGGCGGTGCGGACAGCCCAGTACATAACGGCAGGGGGGCAGCAGGGTAGCCTAGTGGTTAGAGCTTTGGACTAGTAACCGGAAGGTTGCAAGTTCAAACCCCCGAGCTGACAGGGTACAAATCTGTCGTTCTGCCCCCTGAACAAGGCAGTTCACCCACTAGGCCGTCATTGTAAATATGAATTTGTTCTTAACTGACTTGCCTAGTTAAATAAAGGAAAAATAAATTAATTAATCACTGGGAGCTCGTCATCCAGGACCTCTCTTTATCAGGCTCCTCTCTTTAAAAAGACGGCCCGGAGAATGGTCAAAGACTCCAACCACCCGAGCCATAGACTATTTTCTCTGCTGCCGCACGGCAAGAGCTAACGGTGCTTCAAGTCTGACCTCAACAGGCTCCTGAAAAGCTTCTATCCCAAAGTAATACAATGGATAAATAGCTACAACAGACCGAGTTCACCTTGTATCTTTATTAACCTTTTACTTCAACATTTTCACATTCAGTCATGGCCAAAAGTTGAGAGAATGACACAAATATACATTTTTCACAAAGTCTGCTGCCTCAGTTTCTATGATGGCAATTTGCATATACTCCAGAATGTTATGAAGAGTGATCAGATGAATTGCAATTAATTGCAAAGTCCCTCTTTGCCATGCAAATGAACTGAATCCGTCCTAAAAACATTTCCACTGCATTTCAGCCCTGCCACAAAAGGACCAGCTGACATCATGTCAGTGATTCTCTCGTTAACACAGGTGTGAGTGTTGACGAAGACAAGGCTGGAGATCACTCTGTCATGCTGATTGAGTTCGAATAACAGACTGGAAGCTTCAAAAGGAGGCTGGTACTTGGAATCATTGTTCTTCCTCTGTCATGCATGGTTACCTGCAAGGTAATACTTATTTTCCACCATAATTTGCAAATAAATTCATTAAAAATCCTACAATGTGATTTTCTGGATTTTTTGTCTCATTTTGTCTGTAATAGTTGAAGTGTACCTATGATGAAAATTACAGGCCTCTCTCATCTTTTTAAGTGGGAGAACTTGCACAATTGGTGGCTGATTAAATACATTTTTTGCCCCACTGTATCTACCTCCCCTACACATATCTACCTCCCATATACATATCTACCTCCCCTATACATATCTATCTCCCATATACATATCTATCTCCCCTACAAATATCTACCTCCCCTACAAATATCTACCTCCCCTACACATATCTACCTGTGTCACATGTTAATATGATATTGGATCTGACATGAATATTTCCTGTATATAGTATGCTTACTTACTTTAATGTGTATTTCATATTCTTATTTTTTTTTCTTCTAGTAATACATTGTTATTGATTATTTAATTGTTGTTGTTTTGAGTTTGCAAGAAAGGCAATTCGCTGTACTTGTGCATGTGACATTAAAACTTGAAATCTCTCTCTGGGCAGGTCATGGCTAGAAAGGATACAGTTTGTCAAATTTACGTCAAAAGTTCATTTATTTTTGCATTTGAGCTAACCATAAACCTTTTTCCTAACCTTTACCCAATTATCATATCCTGCTGACAAAAGTTGTATCATTTTAACTCAAAACCCTCTGGGCAGGGCCACTGTCCAGCTGTTGTCAGCCTAGACTGTAGCTCGATGGTAGCTATCTAACCTTCCTTTCAGCGTCTAAATCTTTAACAAACCGATTTTACACCTAAGTAACAGTCATGTCATTAGAAATCAAGATGAATGTAGCAGCTACAGTAGCCAGCAGCTAGAGTGGCCAGCTAGCTTAGCTAGCTACACTCGTTCAACCCGCCTGACACGTCTACTACAAGCTGTTAAGATGTAGATAATTGGGTTAAATGCAGAAGACACATTTCAGTTGAAAGCATTCAGTTGTACAACTGACTGTGTGTAATTAGTTTGACAGCTTTCATGGCTTCAACAAACTAGCTAAAAACCTTCAAACAGGCTAGCCATCTTCAACGGCTGGCTATACCGCTTGCTAGCACAAGCTAGCACTACTCGTCGGCTGCCTGCATCGATCAAGCAGAAACAGAAATCTAGCAACTCAAAGCTAGTCGGAACTCTTAAATGTCTGACTTGCTAACTGGTTGAACACGGCACGTGTATAACTTACAACCATTTAGCAAGTCGGAAATGCTCAAGTTTCCTAGTTCCGACTAGGACGTGAACGCGGCATAAGTCAAGAACTATGTGGGACGCTAGGCTGATTGGAAGTTGTAGTTCACATTAGGTAAATATTCAAGCTAGTTTAGCGCATAAATGTGGTAATTAACTACAATTTACCATAATCCATTACGCCCATTCTTTCCGGCCACGGACAGAGGTGGATACACACCATATGAGGCCTCATGAGAGAGGAATGACAACATGACGACGAGAGTGATAGAGACAGTTTATGAGGTAGCTGTACCCGATTGATAGTTAGTAAAAGTAGTCTTGAAAGTAGTCTTTATGTACTGTACTCTTCAATCCACTGTCAGTGTCAGATTGAAGGCAAGTGATGGCTGAGGGAAGCTCTAAAATCATTTTAATGCTTAAAAAAATGAATTGAAAACAAAATCGAAAACCGTGATTATTTTGTAATAACAGAACTCAAAAAGCACTACACCACTGACACTACAGTGGTGAGCAATGACAGTCATTCGCTAAAAAAGGGGCTATTTTTTCTCAACCATAACCACATCCAACTCTGCCAACCCATCCACACTACACTCCAGTCGCAGGTTTTCAGCGCGTGTGAATCGTGGCCGTATGCAACCATGCAATGCATGATGGGAGCGCAGGTTCAAACAGAACTGAAAAAGACATCCCGTTGTTTTATTTTGAGTATGTCTGTAAAAAAATATATATATATAATATAATATAATATATGCTTTGTCATTACAATATAAAATGTCTGAATATGTTCAAATCTAGACAGACACAGAATTCACAGACATTTTATTCTCTAGTGTAGTAGAACGATTCCTTCAAAAACTTTTCTGGAAATTACAACCCTGCAGTGCCGAGGAGGCCATCATCTCTGCCGAATCATCTCTCCTTTCTCCTGAAGTGTGTACTCGTTTACGACTCATCACAAATGTAAAAGCATCACTTCCATTAAGGGAAGTGAAGAATTCCACAATTTGGGAGAAAAGAGAGATGATTGGGAAGCAACCACATTCCCGTTGAGGTCAGTTACCTGTGAGTCCTGTGTGACGCTCTCCTCTGCCTCCATGCCCTCCCCGGTGCCCCCAGTGCCCTCCTGTCCCTGGAAAGGTTCAGGGGATGGGGAGTGCTTCCTCCTCGAGTCATCATTGAGCGGTCTACTACTCCCACTCTCACCCTCCGTCTGAATGTCCTCCTCAGCCAGGCTCACGGACATCTTCTCAAGGGAGGGTAGGAGGACTCAAGAGACTGTTAAAAAGAAGGTTCAGAGGCTGTACAGGTTGAGGTTATGACCTGGGCTGAAGAAAAATAAAGAACCCTAAACACGGTAGGAGTCGAGAAATACCGACCATGTAGTTCATGAATACAGTGAACTGTACCTGACGAGGAGATCAGCTGTTCTGTGCCGATTCCTTACGGAGTGTGTCCCCAGGAGAGGGCTCTACAGAGAAAGACTGTGCCGCTCCGCTGGGCGAGGGTATTCCATAGCGCGCTCCATATAGGGGGGTGGGGAGAAAACAGCCGAGACGGGGAAGAGACGCCAGGTGAGTGGGTCTATATGTCCGTCCTTCCGTCAATATATCCGTCCGTGCGTCTCAGTGCAGCAGCATGTTGATGAGAGCTCCTCCAGCCAGGACCGCTGGGGATAAGAGAAAGGTGGAATGACGTCACAGCACAGTGATTCTCTGACGGGGTCTGACTCACGGCTCAAAGCGTGGGAGGACAGAGCTACCGGGCTGGCTGTGGAAGTAGGAATTCAGTCAGTGCATTAATGAACACTTGCAGACCTGGGTTGAAATAGGACTTTGTTTTTTGTTCAGAAACTTTGCAACGGCTTACTGACAGAGTAGAGACGGCGTGTTTCTGTCTCCCGCTCACTCGTTAACAACACGGAGCTGATGAAAACATGACGGCATACTGCACCTTCAGGACAAGTGGCGCAAGACAGACTAACACGCCAGAGCAAGACAGACTAACACGCCAGAGCAAGACAGACTAACAGGCCAGAGCAAGACAGACTAACACGCCAGAGCAAGACAGACAAACAGGACTAACACGCCAGACTAACACAGCAGAGCCACAGACTAACACGCCAGAGCAAGACAGACAAACACGCCAGAGCAAGACAGACTAACACGCCAGAGCAAGACAGACTAACACACAGACTAACACGCCAACAGCCAGAGCAAGACAGACTAACACGCCAGAGCAAGACAGACTAACACGCCAGAGCAAGACAGACAAACACGCCAGAGCAAGACAGACTAACACGCCAGAGCAAGACAGACTAACACGCCAGAGCAAGACAGACTAACACGCCAGAGCAAGACAGACTAACACGCCAGAGCAAGACAGACTAACAGGCCAGAGCAAGACAGACTAACACGCCAGAGCAAGACAGACAAACACGCCAGAGCAAGACAGACTAACAGGCCAGAGCAAGACAGACTAACACGCCAGAGCAAGACAGACAAACAGGCCAGAGCAAGACAGACTAACACGCCAGAGCAAGACAGACAAACAGGCCAGAGCAAGACAGACTAACACGCCAGAGCAAGACAGACAAACACGCAGACAGAGCAAGACAGACTAACACGCCAGAGCAAGACAGACTAACACGCCAGAGCAAGACAGACAAACAGGCCAGAGCAAGACAGACTAACACGCCAGAGCAAGACAGACTAACACGCCAGAGCAAGACAGACTAACACGCCAGAGCAAGACAGACAAACAGGACGCAGTGTTGAGTAACACGGTTCTCAGCAGTTTAACACAATTTCCTCGAAAGGCATCAGGAAGCTGTGTGTGTGTGTGTGTGTGTGTGTGCGTGTGTGTGTGTGTGTGTGTGTGTGTGTGTGTGTGTGTGTGTGTGTGTGTGCGTGTGTGTGTGTGTGTGTGTGTGAGAGAGAGATGCAGAGAGGAGAGGAGGCTGTATGGCAGGCAGAGATTCCCGAAGCAGGGGAAGACCCAGGCACAGCAAGGGGTGTCATCACTGAGGCAGCAGCACCACATCAATGACCAGGGCACCCACACACCCACCCACACACACACACACACACACACACACACAACCACCCACAAACATAACCACCCAACTGCACTCAGCTCTGAAGAGGCAAATAGTATTTTTTTTTAAAACCATTGCAAATAACTTACAGCTTTTCTTGATTGAGCTTGCCTTTAGCAATGGAACCAATAGACACGTCCCCGAAGTGCAAACCACACCTACTTTTGACCTGGCACTCCAGGCAAGGCTAAAGAAAATTCTCAAATGATTTGTAATAATTCAAATGAACCCAAGTTTGAAAGACAGACAGACAGACAGCGCCTGCTGATTCACTGAGGGTTATTTAGCGCAGGTATTGACTCCCTGTCCTTCCATTTAATTTATAATTTTTTGCTGTTGGTCGTAGCAGGTCAGGATCTAAGCAATAGTTAGTACCAGATGTCAGGAGAGAAAACAGCTGACTAGCGTGTGGGGGTTTATGCTATAATATAGGATTCTGTAAGCTATAGGGAACCAATGTAGCTGCTAGTTATCATTTATACACTGCAGCTGTAATCACATGGCCATTTAGCAGGTTGGATTTTATAATGGAGAGGAGAGATGTGTGTGTACTGCAGAAACTGAATGAAAGATGAAGGTAAATTGTAATGTAGCACAGTAGAGAGAGAGAGAGAGAGAGAGAGAGAGAGAGAGAGAGAGAGAGACAGAGAGAGACACAGAGAGAGACACAGAGAGAGAGAGAGAGAGAGAGAGAGAGAGAGAGAGAGAGAGAGAGAGGAATAGAGAGAGCTGTGAGGAACAGAGAGAGGCAGAGAGGGACGGAGAGAGGGTTAGAGGCAGAGAGAGCGGGATAGAGAGAGGGGGATAGAGAGGCAGAGAGCGAGAGAACAGATAGAGGGAGAGCTGTGAGAAGAGAGAGAGGCAGAGAGGGACGGAGAGAGGGTTAGAGGCAGAGAGAGGCAGAGAGCGAGAGGGATAGAGAGAGAGAGAGAGGCAGAGAGAGAGAGAGGGATAGAGAGGCAGAGAGCGAGAGGAACAGATAGAGGGAGAGCTGTGTGTGTGAGAGAGAGAGAGAGATAAAGAGGAAGAGAGAGAGAAAAATTGAAAGAAAGATGAATGAGTCAGAGCTGAGCAGAGAGGGGGAGGATGACGTCAGCAGGCAGAGCATTAAGAGGACACATTAAAAGAGGAAGAGAGAGAGGAATAGGGAGTGGGTGAGGACAGAAAAGAGGAGGGGCAGAGCAGGGGTATCCTCTATGACAGAGAAGAGAAAAGAGAGAGTGTGTGTAGAGGGTCAAGATTGAAAAAGGGAGGGGGAGAAAGAGAGACACAGAGAGACGGACAGAGATAGCAGAGCTGCTGACCATAATCACCCCGCCCCTGTTCATTATAAAGACAGAGGAGAGAAAGAAAGACACAGAGAGGGAGAGAGGGGATCCTTTCAATCCATTATTGATGAGTGCTGGAATGTGGGCGGGAGGAGAGAGAAAGAAAGATACCGGTATGGAGAAAGAGAGAGAAAGACAGGGACAGGGGAATCTTTCTCCAAGTCATCCTTCACAGCAGCGGGTCATCAAAGAGAGCAAAAATAAACTCACTTCTCTCCATTCATTCATTCAAATTTGAATCATTTTTTTTTAAAGATGACTACCGCAACTATTTCCAGCCACACTTGTCAATGAACGTTCATTATGAATAGAGTGTCAGGAGTCAGGACAAGTCCTCCTAACACTGTCTGTTATCACGACACTAGTATTACAGATGACTGTTTATCTGCTACCCACAGAGGAGGGACTCGAAGCATGCCGCATTCACTCATGTCCACAAGTCTTTACATTCAACACAATTACCTGCCCTGCAGTGGGTTTTGGGCTCCATGTGATGCAAATGTTGTCACCTGGGACGACTCTATGACAAAGGAAATCAAGTGTAACGTGGTTAGTCTCCTTCAGAAGTATGCTGGATGGATTGGAGGCTACCTCTCAAAGAAAAAAGGAAAAAAAAAAAGGCAAAAGAAACACAGGAAATTGGTCCCGTTCCCATTATAGACCTTACGTCATTTCTGCCCTTCTTCTAGTTTGGGAAGGGGGAGAGAGCGACACGGCAGAGGGAGCAGGAGAGAGACATTTTTTTTTAATCAATGATGAAACAGACGGTGCTGCCATGCGATTGGCCGAGTCCTCCACCAATGGGAGGCCCAGCTCCATGGCAACAGGCTCTGTCACCAAGAGAAAACCAGAAAGCTCCCTCAACACCCCCATCTCTCTGTAGCACCCCCCCTTCCTGCCTGGCGAACCAAACACACACACACACCTCTCTCTCTTACAGTAGCACCCCCCTTCATGTAGAACCCAAAAACACACACACACACACCTCTCTCACTGTTGCGCCACTCTTCATGTAGAACCCAAAAACACACACACACACACACACCTCTCTCACTGTAGCGCCCCCCCTTCATGTAGAACCCAAACACACACCTCTCTCACTGTGGCGCCCCCCTTCATGTAGAACCCAAACACACACACACACACACACACCTCTCACTGTAGCGCCCCCCTTCATGTAGAACCCAAACACACACAACTCTCAGTATCACCCTTTTTCCTTCACCAATTACCTAGCTCTGCAGATTTAAGGAGCTCAACTCACAATCTCTCTCTCACACACACACACACAACATTATCTGGGTTACAAAACACCAGCACACACGGAAAGTGATCCAATTCATAAACATTCTAGTGAAGAGTACAGATGGATGACTCCTTCACACACTACTCTGTTCTGTGTTGTGTCGTGTCGGGAATAGTCTCAGCAGATCGGTTTCAGGTGACCCCTGAACTAAGCAGATTGAGGAGCAGACGCACACGGAGACAGAGAGGCCTGAGGAGCTAACTAGTGAACGTGGACAGACAGGGAGGTGGAACACACTTCCTGGGGCTCTACACTCACATATGATCAGCTAGAAGCCAGCGACTCAGACCAGCGACTGAGTCACATCTCAAGAAATCATTCACCAAATGTTACAGAAATATTTCCCCAAATATCACCAGTTAAAATACATGGCACTTACCGTCACTGATGAGCATTTATGCCTCTGCTACATCAGACCGGCTACAGGCAGAGGTCTGGCCACGAGGTCATCTTCGCTGTTAAAGTATTCCTGATAACGATATAGATGTATTGATGTTTTCAGAGTCCAGGAGGACAACTGATGAGATTAGGATCTCTAGGACAGGTCTCTCCTTTTTCACTTGTTCATTGTAATGACGCTGTCTTGTACTGTGGGGACTAATGTTGCTTCCCTGTGTCTGGTCTGTATTCCACCAGGGAACACTTTAGTGTGTTATCCCCTGGGTTGTACTCGGTGCACCCAATTTTTACCCAATAAATCAAAATCACGAAGGTAGTTAATATTGGCCTCAGTGCAGGTGGTCCAGGCAGGTAGCAAACCAACAGTTGTAGACAGGAAACACTGTGCTCCATTACTGCAACAAATTGAGCCATCCATCCAATCTGAACCACCTATCATGTGAGCAATGCCCAGTCCCTCCCTCCCTCCCAGCTACCTCCATCCCTCCCTACCACCCAGCTACCTCCATCCCTCCCAGCACCCAGCTACCTCCCTCCCTACCACCCAGCTACCTCCATCCCTCCCTACCACCCAGCTACCTCCATCCCTCCCTACCACCCAGCTACCTCCATCCCTCCATCCCTAACACCCAGCTACTTCCATCCCTCCCTACCACCCAGCTACCTCCATCCCTCATCCCTCCCTACCACCCAGCTACCTCCATCCCTACCAGCACCCAGCTACCTCCATCCCTCCCTACCACCCAGCTACCTCCATCCCAGCTACCTCCATCCCTCCCTCCCTCCCAGCTACCTCCATCCCTCCCTCACAGCACCCAACTACCTCCATTCCTCCCTCCCAGCACCTAGCTACCTCATCCCTCCCTCCCTCCCAGCACCTAGCAACCTCATCCCTCCTTCCCTCCCAGCACCCAGCTACCTCCATCCCTCCCAGCACCCAGCTACCTCCATCCCTCCCTCCCTCACAGCTACCTCCACCCCACCCTCCCTCCCAGCTACCTCCATTCCTCCCTCCCAGCATCTAGCTACCTCCATTCCTCCCCCCAGCCCCCAGCTCCCTCCATCCCTCCCAGCACCCAGCTAACTCCATCCCTCCCTCCCTACCATCCAGCTACCTCCCTCCCTCCCTCCATCCATCCCAGCTACTTCCACCCCTCCCTCCCTCCCTCCCTCCCAGCTACCTCCCTCCCTCCCAGCACCCAGCTACCTCCATCCCTCCCTCCCTCCCTCCCAGCACCCAGCTCCCTCCATCCCTCCCAGCACCCAGCTACCTCCATCGCTCCCTCCATCCCAGCTACCTCCATCCCAGCTACGTCCATCCCTCCCAGCACCCAGCTACCTCCATCCCTCCATCCCTCCCTCACAGCACCCAGCTACCTCCATTCCTCCCTCCCAGCACCTAGCTACCTCAACCCTCCCTCCCAGCACCCAGCTACCGCCAGCCCTCCCTCCCTCCCAGCTACCTCTAGCTGTTCCAAAGTCAACTATACTGTGTGGTGTTTTAGGCTGAAAACCGTCTGCCCTGAAGTCTACAATAGATCAGTGTCATCAGTCAAGCTGTCGGATGGACACGAGGTTATACTGTATGATTGAGGTTATACTGTATGATTGATGATAGAGAGCGAGAGAGAGAAGACAGGCTATGTGCACACTGCCCACAAAATGAGGTGGAAACTGAGCTGCACTTCTTAACTTCCTGCCAAACGCATGACCATATTAGAGACACGCATTTCCCTCAGATTACACAGATACACAAATAATTTGAAAACAAACCCCTGTCTAGTACCCACCAACCTACAGCCAGCCAGGAGACAGTGGAGAGAGAGCAGGGCAACCAGCCAGGAGACAGTGGAGAGAGAGCAGGGTAGCCAGCCAGGAGACAGTGGAGAGAGAGAGCAGGGCAACCAGCCAGGAGACAGTGGAGAGAGAGAGCAGGGCAACCAGCCAGGAGACAGTGGAGAGAGAGAGCAGGGCTACCAGCCAGGAGACAGTGGAGAGAGAGAGCAGCGCAACCAGCCAGGAGACAGTGGAGAGAGCAGGGCAACCAGCCAGGAGAGAGTGGAGAGAGAGAGCAGGGCAACCAGCCAGGAGACAGTGGAGAGAGAGCAGGGCAACCAGCCTAGAGACAGTGGAGAGAGGAGGGCAACCAGCCAGGAGACAGTGGAGAGAGGAGGGCAACCAGCCAGGAGACAGTGGAGAGAGAGAGCAGAGCAACCAGCCAGGAGACAGTGGAGAGAGAGAGCAGGGCAACCAGCCAGGAGACAGTGGAGAGAGAGAGCAGGGCAACCAGCCAGGAGACAGTGGTGAGAGAGCAGGGCTACCATCCAGGAGACAGTGGAGAGAGAGAGAGCAGGGCAACCAGCCAGGAGACAGTGGAAAGAGAGCAGGGCAACCAACCAGGAGACAGTGGAGAGAGAGAGATCAGGGCAACCAGCCAGGAGACAGTGGAGAGAGAGAGCAGGGCAACCAGCCAGGAGACAGTGGAGAGAGAGAGCAGGGCAACCAGCCAGGAGACAGTGGAGAGAGGAGGGCAACCAGCCAGGAGACAGTGGAGAGAGAGAGCAGGGAAACCAGCCAGGAGACAGTGGAGAGAGAGAGCAGGGAAACCAGCCAGGAGACAGTGGAGAGAGAGAGCAGGGAAACCAGCCAGGAGACAGTGGAGAGAGGAGGGCAACCAGCCAGGAGACAGTGGAGAGAGAGAGCAGGGAAACCAGCCAGGAGACAGTGGAGAGAGAGAGCAGGGAAACCAGCCAGGAGACAGTGGAGAGAGAGAGCAGGGCAACCAGCCAGGAGACAGTGGAGAGAGAGAGCAGGGCAACCAGCCAGGAGACAGTGGAGAGAGAGAGCAGGGCAACCAGCCAGGAGACAGTGGATAGAGAGCAGGGCTACCAGCCAGGAGACAGTGGATAGAGAGCAGGGCTACCAGCCAGGAGACATTGGAGAGAGACAGAGGAGCCAGGAGACAGTGGAGAGAGCAGGGCAGCCAGCTCAAAAACAACAGAGCAACAAACAGAAAGACCAGCAGCCTTCCCACCTGACAAATACAGACCCTTCAAATCCCTCAGCACACCCACGAGCAGGCAGACACACAGCACACCCACAGACAGCCCTTAGGTCACAGTCACACACAGAGAAGGAGCAGTGCAACATTAACACACCAGCTCTCATCTGACAGACTCACTAGAGACGGAGCTGTAGTGGAGCAGGTTGAGAGCTTCATGTTCCTCGGTGTCCACATCACTAAGGATCTATCATGGTCCACACACACCAACACAGTTGTGAAGAGGGCACGACAACGCCTCTTCCCCCCAGGAGAATGAAAAGATTTGGCATGGGTCCTCAGATCCTTACAAAGTTCTACAGCTGCACCATTGAGAGCATCTTGACTGGCTGCATCACCGCCTGGTATGGCACCTGCTCAGCATCCATAAGGCGCTACAGAGGGTAGTTCTATCTCAAGGCCATCAGACTGTTAAACAGCCAACACAAACATTGAATGGCTGCTGCCAACACACTGACTGAACTCCAGCCACTTTAATAATGGGAATTGATGGAAATTGATGTAAAATATATCACCAGCCACTTTAAACAATGCTACTTAATATAATGTTTACATAGCCTACATTAACATAGCCTACATTACTCATCTCATATGTATATACTGTACTCTATATCATATACTGCATCTTTATGTAATACATGTATCACTAGCCACTTTAAACTATGCCACTTTGTTTACATACCCTACATTACTCATCTCATATGTATATACTGCACTCAATACCATCTACTGCATCTTGCCTATGCCGTTCTGTACCATCACTCATTCATATCTTTATGTACATATTCTTTATCCCTTTACACTTTTGTGTATAAGGTAGTAGTTTTGGAATTGTTCAGGTTAGATTACTCATTGGTTATTACTGCATTGTCGGAACTAGAAGCACAAGCATTTCGCTACACTCGCATTAACATCTGCTAACCATGTGTATGTGACAAATAAATTTGATTTGATTTGATTAGTGTGTACGGCCCAGTACATCACTGGGGCCAAGCTTTCTGCCATCCAGGCGGTGTCACCTCTATACCAGTCATCACTGAAGGAAGGCCAGTCAGAGGAAGGCCCTAAAAAGCTCCGTCTCGCTACGACTCGAGCGATACCTCTCCGTCTCGCTACGACTCGAGCGATACCTCTCCGTCTCGTTACGACTCGAGCGATACCTCTCCGTCTCGTTACGACTCGAGCGATACCTCTCCGTCTCGTTACGACTCGAGCGATACCTCTCCGTCTCGTTACGACTCGAGCGATACCTCTCCGTCTCGTTACGACTCGAGCGATACCTCTCCGTCTCGTTACGACTCGAGCGATACCTCTCCGTCTCGTTACGACTCGAGCGATACCTCTCCGTCTCGTTACGACTCGAGCGATACCTCTCCGTCTCGTTACGACTCGAGCGATACCTCTCCGTCTCGTTACGACTCGAGCGATACCTCTCCGTCTCGTTACGACTCGAGCGATACCTCTCCGTCTCGCTACGACTCGAGCGATACCTCTCCGTCTCGCTACGACTCGAGCGATACCTCTCCGTCTCGCAACGACTCGAGCGATACCTCTCCGTCTCGCTACGACTCGAGCGATACCTCTCCGTCTCGTTACGACTCGAGCGATACCTCTCCGTCTCGTTACGACTCGAGCGATACCTCTCCGTCTCGTTACGACTCGAGCGATACCTCTCCGTCTCGTTACGACTCGAGCGATACCTCTCCGTCTCGTTACGACTCGAGCGATACCTCTCCGTCTCGTTACGACTCGAGCGATACCTCTCCCTCCGTCCATTCTAGCAGCAGGATACACGGAGAATGGAACAGCTGGATAGGGTAAACCACTCGAGTAGCACAAAACAGAATATAACGTTGTAACGCAATGTCATGTGTACAGCATAAAAACCTGAATCACTATCCTGAGAACTTGGTCGTTTCGTTTCTCCCTCCCTCTGTCACCTGCACCCCCTCTCTCCCTCCCTCCCTCCCTCCCTCTTTCACCTGCACCCCCTCTCTCCCTCATCCCTCCCTCCCTCTGTCATCTGCACCCCCTCTCTCCCTCATCCCTCCCTCCGTCACCTGCACCCCCTCTCTCCCTCCCTCCCTCTGTCACCTGCACCCCCTCTCTCCCTCATCCCTCCCTCCGTCACCTGCACCCCCTCTCTCCCTCCCTCCCTCTGTCACCTGCACCCCCTCTCTCCCTCATCCCTCCCTCCGTCACTTGCACCCCCTCCCTCCGTCACCTGCACCCCCTCCCCCTCCCTCTTCCTCCGTCACCTGCACCCCCCCTCTCTCCTCATCCCTCCCTCCCTCTGTCACCTGCACCCCCTCTCTCCCTCATCCCTCCCTCCCTCTGTCACCTGCACCCCCTCTCTCCCTCATCCCTCCCTCTCTCTGTCACCTGCACCCCCTCTCTTCCTCATCACCATGGTGTCGGAACATCTATTTGCTGCCAAACTACAGTACACATCTCCATGGATACCGGGCTACATATTGCCTCTTATTGCCTCAAACTCTGTCCATCTACGTGTACTCTCCTCTCCCTCTTCTCCCCCTCCTCCTCCCCCGATACACAAACCAACTAAGCCACCCACAGGCTGCCCTCGCCCCTAATCTCTCTCTCTCCCCCTTCCTCCTCTTTTCTCTATCCCTGTTTCTGTCTCCCTCTCTCATAGCTCTCCCTCCCTCTCTACCTACTTACCTACCTCCCTCTCTCTCTCATAGCTCTACCTCCTTCCTTTTCTCCTGGCTCTCCCTTCTTCTGGGCAGCAGCTAGCCTAGCGGTTAAGAGCATGGGCCAGTAACCGAAAGGTTTGAATCCCAGAGCTGGCAAAGTGGAAGAATCTGCAGCAAGACAGTTAAACCCCAACAACAACTGCTCCCCAGGCGCCAATGAGGTATGTCGATAAGGTAGCCCCTAGCATCTCTGTGATTCAGAGGGGTTGGGTAAATACGGAAGACATTTCGGTTGAATGCATTCAGTTGTGCAACCGAATAAGTATCCCCCTTTACCCAGCTCTCCTCTTTTCTCTTTCCCTGTCTCCATCTGCCTCTCTGTCCTGGCTCTGCCTCTCTCTCCTGGCTCTGCCTCTCTGTCCAACTAAGCCACAAACGGGCAGCCCTTGCCCCTAATCCCTCCCTCCCTCTCCTTCACCTGGCTCTCCCTCCCGCTCCATCACCTGGCTCTCCCTCCCGCTCCTTCACCTGGCTCTCCCTCCCGCTCCTTCACCTGGCTCTCCCTCCCGCTCCACCAGGCTCTCCCTCCCGCTCCTTCACCTGGCTCTCCCTCCCGCTCCTTCACCTGGCTCTCCCTCCCGCTCCTTCACCTGGCTCTCCCTCCCGCTCCATCAGGCTCTCCCTCCTGCTCCTCCACCAGGCTCTCCCTCCTGCTCCTCCACCAGGCTCTCCCTCCCGCTCCTCCACCAGGGTCTCCCTCCCGCTCCTTCACCTGGCTCTCCCTCCCGCTCCTCCACCAGGCTCTCCCTCCCGCTCCTCCACCAGGCTCTCCCTCCCTCCCGCTCCTCCACCTGGCTCTCCCTCCCGCTCCTCCTACCAGGCTCTCCCTCCTGCTCCTCCACCAGGCTCTCCCTCCCGCTCCTTCACCTGGCTCTCCCTCCCTCTCCTTCACCTGGCTCTCCCTCCCTCTCCTTCACCTGGCTCTCCCTCCCTCTCCTTCACCTGGCTCTCCCTCCCGCTCCTTCACCTGGCTCTCCCTCCCGCTCCTTCACCTGGCTCTCCCTCCCGCTCCTTCACCTGGCTCTCCCTCCCGCTCCTTCACCTGGCTCTCCCTCCCGCTCCTTCACCTGGCTCTCCCTCCCGCTCCTTCACCTGGCTCTCCCTCCCGCTCCTTCACCTGGCTCTCCCTCCCGCTCCTCCACCTGGCTCTCCCTCCCTCTCCTTCACCTGGCTCTCCCTCTCGCTCCTCCACCAGGCTCTCCCTCCCGCTCCTTCACCTGGCTCTCCCTCCCGCTCATTCGCCTGGCTCTCCCTTCTTCCCTCTTCCTCCCAGTCTCTCTTCCTCCCTCCTTTCCCTCAGTGCCCCTCCTCTATCCCAGTCTCTCTTCCTCCCTCCTTCCCCTCAGTGCCCCTCCTCTATCCCAGTCTCTCTTCCTCCCTCCTTCCCCTCAGTGCCCCTCCTCTATACGTCTCTCTTCCTCCCTCCGTCCCCCTCCTCTATCCCAGTCTCTCTTCCTACCTTCCTCTGTCTCCTCAGTGCCCCTCCTCTATCCCAGTCTCTCTTCCTCCCTTCCTCTGTCCCTTCAGTGCTCCTCCTCTATCCCAGTCTCTCTTCCTTCCTCCCTCCCTCCGTCCCCAGTGCCCCAGTCTCTCTTCCTTCCTCCCTCCCTCCGTCCCCAGTGCCCCAGTCTCTCTTCCTTCCTCCCTCCCTCCGTCCCCAGTGCCCCAGTCTCTCTTCCTTCCTCCCTCCCTCGGTCCCCTCAGTGCCCCAGTCTCTCTTCCTCCCTCCCTCCATCCCTCCCTCCCTCAGTGCCCCTCCTCTCAATGGCAGGTTCCAAAGTGACGTACTCTTCCTGTTAACGCTCCACCCCCACCTCCCTCCCTCCCTCTCCCTCCCCCTCCTCCACCCACAGCACGACGCAGTAGCAGGGAATTCCTCATTACCTCACCACTGGCTTCGCCAAAGAGTGAGTGAGTCAGTCAGTGGCAACACACACACACACACACACACACACACACAGCATAGCCTTCATGCACTAGTAATATACTAGAACAATCCATTGGCCTACAGTACATAGTCAGTGATTTCATGCAGTCTCTTAGTGTTACAATTTAATATGTATATATATATTTTTAAATCACAACTTTCAAAAACGACAGCCTAGCAACATCTAAAAACCAATGCAGGCGAACAGAGCTTCAAAGCTTAACGTCTGCAGAAGAATAATTACAAAGACTTTCAAACCGTACTTTCTAAAAAAACTATCCGTAGCTTGTGATCGATCAAGATGTTACGGAGCACAGAAAGTGAGAGCTAAGTCGTACCAACATTACAGAAGAGAGGAGAAGAACAGAGACAGACTCAAGGCAATTATAAGCTAAGGCAGTCCACGGAATTATAAACTAAGGCAGTCCACGGAATTATAAGCTAAGGCAGTCCACGGAATGATAAACTAAGGCAGTCCACGGAATTATAAACTAAGGCAGTCCACGGAATTATAAACTAAGGCAGTCAACGCAATTATAAACTAAGGCAGTCCACGGAATTATAAACTAAGGCAGTCCACGGAATTATAAACTAAGGCAGTCCACGGAATGATAAACTAAGGCAGTCCACGGAATGATAAACTAAGGCAGTCCACGGAATGATAAACTAAGGCAGTCCACGGAATTATAAACTAAGGCAGTCCACGGAATTATAAACTAAGGCAGTCCACGGAATTATAAACTAAGGCAGTCCACGGAATTATAAACTAAGGCAGTCCACGGAATGATAAACTAAGGCAGTCCACGGAATTATAAACTAAGGCAGTCCACGGAATTATAAGCTAAGGCAGTCCACGGAATTATAAGCTAAGGCAGTCCACGGAATTATAAACTAAGGCAGTCCACGGAATTATAAACTAAGGCAGTCCACGGAATTATAAACTAAGGCAGTCCACGGAATTATAAACTAAGGCAGTCCACGGAATTATAAACTAAGGCAGTCCACGGAATTATAAACTAAGGCAGTCAACACAATTATAAACTAAGGCAGTCCACGGAATTATAAACTAAGGCAGTCCACGGAATTATAAACTAAGGCAGTCTACGGAATTATAAACTAAGGCAGTCAACACAATTATAAACTAAGGCAGTCCACGGAATTATAAACTAAGGCAGTCCACGGAATTATAAACTAAGGCAGTCAACACAATTATAAACTAAGGCAGTCCACGGAATTATAAACTAAGGCAGTCCACGGAATTATAAGCTAAGGCAGTCCACGGAATTATAAACTAAGGCAGTCCACGGAATAGGAGTTTTATCTTTGACGTGTGTGTGTAGAAAATACAAACACACACACACACACACACACACACACAGCTTACTGTGTTTAGAGTTGTGCAGCTCCCATGCAGAGATGGTTTTGCAGGACGTAGGAAGGATCTGGTGTCTGAGAGACAAAGAGGTAAAGCTCTGTTCTACTGTAGCTGCTGCTGTGGAAGTCACAGTAAACGAGAGAGAGAGGAGAGAGAGAGAGAAAGGAGAGAGAGAGGAGAGAGAGAGAGAGAGAGAGAGGAGATTCCATCCTCCACAATCAGCTAACTAGCTGCTGCTGTGGAAGTCACAGTAAACTAGTGAGAGAGAGAGAGAGAGAGAGGGGAGAGGCGAGAGAGAGAGAGGAGAGAGAGAGAGAGAGAGAGAGAGAGGAGATTCCATCCTCCACTGTCAGCTAACTAGCTACTGCTAGCTGAAGCTTATTTTAGTGTCTGGGACCACTGTCAGCCACTGTCCTAGCGAGCTGTACACTTCGTAGCTACTCTTTTCTATATCGCTGCAAGGGTTTTGTAAACGAGAGGAAGGAAGGACACCTCGACTGCCCACTTCTTTTTCTGAATGAAGCACAGCAGAGACCTCTCCCTCCCTCCATCTCTGATAAAAACAAACAATGCTAGAAAAACAAGCAAGACACCTGATTAGTGGGGGAAAAGATAATTCCCTAAAGATGAACAAGCCCTCACTGCAACAAGCCCTCACTGCAACAAGCCCTCACTGCAACAAGCCCCTGCCACAGCACTGCAACAAGCACCTGCCACAGCAGAGCAAAAAGCCCCTGCCACAGCACCGCAACAAGCCCCTGCCACAGCACCGCAACAAGCCCCTGCCGCAGCACCGCAACAAGCCCACACCGCAGCACCGCAACAAGCCCACACCACAGCAACAAGCCCACACCACAGCACCGCAACAAGCCCACACCACAGCAACAAGCCCACACCACAGCACCGCAACAAAACCACACCACAGCAACAAGCCCACACCACAGCACCGCAACAAGCCCACACCACAGCAACAAGCCCACACCACAGCACCGCAACAAGCCCACACCACAGCACCGCAACAAGCCCACACCACAGCACCGCAACAAGCCCACACCACAGCACCGCAACAAGCCCACACCACAGCACTGCAACAAACCCACACTGCAACAAGCCCACACCACAGCACCGCAACAAGCCCACACTGCAACAAGCCCACACCGCAACAAGCCCACACCGCAGCACTGCAAAAAGCCCACACTGCAACAAGCCGCTGCACGGCAACAAGCCCAAACTGCAACAAGCCGCAGCACGGCAACAAGCCCAAACTGCAACAAGCCCACACTGCAACACTGCAACAAGCCCACACCGCAGCACCGCAACAAGCCCCCTGCCACAGCACCGCATGTTCCTCAAGAGTCTATTGACACCAATCTGCGATGGAAGATGGCCGAGCTTCAGCAGTGTTTATCAGGCTATGAAACATCCCGAAAAAAATCGGTCTTCTCAACAAAAACACTATGCTTATTGGTTAACAGTAACAGGGGCTGGCAGATACACAGCTTTAAGGAGAAACCCTGTCATTAAGGAGCCATACAACAATTATGAAACACAGAGTAAAAAAGTAGTTTGAGTGCAGACAAGAGTTGTATGCATTGAAGGCCAGGGCATAACGTAACCTGAAGATAAGGGTGTGAGATGGGCCTAGTTGGCTTTCAACCACCAACTGGGGCTTTTTTGGTAAATGCCTTGCTTTGGTCATTGATGATGGCATTTCAGGGAATCAAACAAGATCAACTGTTTGAACTTATGGAGGTGTTTGTAGGAATGAAATGGAAGACAAATGCAGTGTGTTGTACTGTCCATATAGGCTGGCTAGGTCAGGGACAGCATGGCAGCAGATGTGTTAGTGTGTTAGCATATTGACATTAGCAGGATCTACACTATGGTTTACCACACAGTGGTTCTAAATGGACAAACTTCCAATCCCCTAAAAAAAAATAACAAAAATGACCAGCAGCCAAATCCAATTCTCTGCCATTTAGAAAAAGCTAAAAAAAATAAAAAAAATAAAAAAATCGCTACATTTAGTACTGCTTGTTCGGACCTCTAGTGGCTCATCTGATAGTGACGGAGTGACGACTGATCCAGTTCATCTCCCTCAATCCATCACGTCTGGTCTCAGTGAGTGTCTTGCTGCCTTTATGCTCTCCTTCACAGCAGTGACAGTAATGGACGGACACGGCCATGCAATCAACACGCACACACACACACACACACACACACACACACACACACAGTGCATTGTTTGTATATCGTTGCATTTTACATGTGACTGTGTTTTGCTACTTCTCATGTTTTTTTTAAATGGGTAGCCAAATAAACAAACACCAGACGCACACACACACACACACACAATGTAAGCCTGGACCCAGGAACATGGAACTAGTCACCTCTTCCCTCCAGTTCTGATCAATTATTCACATCTAGCAAGCAGTGGAGGGAGAGACAGCGAGGAGGATAGCGAGGAGAGAGAATAGGGGCAGAGTAGGGAGAAAGAGTGATGGGAGAGCAAGAATGCATGAGAAAGAGAGAAGCAGCAACGGTAGTACCTCAGCTCTGTGCTTAGGCAGAGATCTATAAATAACTCCTCAAATCTCTCTAGAGAAAGCAACTCTGACTGCTACTACTGCTGCTGCTAATGCTAATGCTGCTGATGCTGATGCTGCTGATGCTAATGATGCTAAAACTGCTGCTGCTAATGCTGCTGCTAATGCTGCTGCTAATGCTGCTGCTAATGCTGCTGCTAATGCTGCTGCTAATGCTGCTGTGAGAAAAAACACACAGATACAGAAGCAGATCTCAGGTAGACAAACTGATGGAGAGATAGGGATAGCCTAATTGACTGCCGCCTAATTGACTGCTGTATAAACAGTGAGCTCCAGAAGAATTGGGACAGTAACCATGTGTGTGTTATTTTGGCTCTGTATTCCAGCACTTTGGATTTTAAATGATATAATTACGCTGAGGTTGCATGCTAGGAATATGGGACTAAATACTAAACTTTAGAATATTTTAATACACAAATTAATTTGTTCCAATACTATATACGACTTCCATCTATATAGGCCTTTCAATGTTCTGTGTCATCTAGTCCGTAAACCCTTCAGTTTAAAAAAAATAATCATCAAGGGAACAAAACTTATGACCATTTCTATCATTTCCAATTCAAAATAAAAAACAGGCTAAAGTAAGTCCAACTTGACTAGAGAAATATCACATTTCCATAAGAGTTTAATGTTGATATACCCAAGACTAGTTAGGCTATGGACACCAGTCCAATAGCTGAGGTGGATGAGAAGAAAAAAAAAAAGTGCACGTTTATTCTCTAAAACCACATAGCCTTTCCACAACAACCTGACTGCAGTTTAGAATTAGAGAACTAGGCAGCATCTACCCAGGCAAACGCAGCAGGTAGCCTAGCGGGTAGAGCGTTGGGGTGGGAGAACTGCATCGAGTCGCTGTCCGTTTGAAACTTGTAAAAAAGTCAATTTTTGTACACAAAAAACGAAGTAGTCGGTGGTTCCAGTAGTTAGCTACACAGCAAAAGAAAATGAACTACTGAAAATACTACCAAGATTTGAATTTAGTTCAACTGCCACCAGTCCAAGTTACTACAAAATGAACACTGAACAAAAATATAAAATGTAACAAGTGTTGGTTCCATGTTTCACGAGCGGAAATAAAAGATCCCAGAAATGTTCCATACGCACAAACATATTACTTCTCTCAAATTGTGCACAAATATGTTTACATCCCTGTTAGTGAGCATTTTTCCTTTGCCAAGACAATCCATCTACCTGACAGGTGTGCCATATCAAGAAACTGATTAAACAGCATGACCATTACACAGGTGCACCTTGTGCTGGGGACAACGAAAGTCCACTTTAAAAATGTGCAGTTTTGTCACACAACACAATGCCACAGATGTCTCAAGTGCAATTCAAATCAAATTTTATTGGTCACATACACATGGTTAGCAGATGTTAATGCGAGTGCAGCGAAATACTTGTTCTTCTAGTTCCAACAGTGCAGTAATCTCTAACAATTCCACAGCAACTACCTAATACACACAAATCTAAAGGGATGGAATAAGAATATGTACATATAAATATATGGATGAGCGATGGCCGAGCGGCATAGGCAAGATGCATTAGATGGTATAAAATACAGTATATACATGTGATATGAGTAATGGAAGATATGTAAACATTTTTATAAAGTGGCATTATTAAAAGTGCCGTTGTTTAAAGTGTCCAGTGATTAGGTCTCAATGTAGGCAGCAGCCACTCAATGTTAGTGATGGCTGTTTAACAGTCTGATGGCCTTGAGATAGAAGTTGTTTTTCAGTCTCTCGGTCCCCGCTATGATGCACCTGTACTGACCTCGCCTTCTTGATGATAGCGGGGTGAACAGGCAGTGGCTCGGGTGATTGTTGTCCTTGATGATCTTTTTGGCCTTCCTGTGACATCGGGCGCTGTAGGTGTCAGGAAGGAGGGCAGGTATTTTGCCCCCGGTGATGCTTTGTGCAGACCGCACCACCCTCTGGAGAGCCTTACGGTTGTGGACGGTAAAGTTGCCGTATCAGTGATGCAGCCAGGATGCTCTCGATTGTGCATCTGTAAAATTGTCAGGGTTTTGGGTGACAAGCCACATTTCTTCAGCAATCCTGAGGTTCACCACACTGTCTGTGTGGGTGGACCATTTCAGTTTGTCTGTGATGTGTACACCCAGGAACTTAAAACTTTCCACCTTCTCCACTGCTGACCCTTCGATGTGGATGCGGGGCTGCTCCCTGTTTCATGAAGTCCACAATCATCTTTGTTTTATTGGCGTTGAGTGAGAGGTTGTTTTCCTGACACCACAATCCGAGTGCCCTCACCTCCTCCCTGTAGGCTGTCTCGTCGTTGTTGGTGATCAAGCCCACTACTGCTGTGTTGTCTGCAAGCTTGATGATTGAGTTGGAGGCGTGCATGGCCACACAGTCATGGGTGAACAGGGAGTACAGGAGGGGGCTGAGCATGCACCCTTGTGGAGCCCCTGTGTTGAGGATTAGCGTAGTGGAGGTGTTATTGCCTACCTTCACCACCTAGGGGCAGCCCGTCAGAAAGTCCACGACCCAGTTTGCACAGGGAGGGGTTCAGACCCAGGGCCTCCAGCTTGATGATGAGCATGTAGGGTACTATGGTGTTTAATGCTGAGCTGTAGTCAATAAACATTCTTAAATAGGTATTATTTTTGTCCAGATGGGATAAGGCAGTGGGCAGTGTGATGGCGATTGCTTCATCTGTGGACCTGTTGGGGCAGTATGCAAACTGAAGTGGGTGATACGATCCTTGACTAGCCTCTCAAATCACTTTGTGATGACAGAAGTGAGTGCTACGGGGCGGTAGTCATTTAGTTCAGTTATCTTTGCCTTCTTGGGTACAGGAACAATGTATGCTGGCATGCTGACTGCAGGAATATCCACCAGAGCGGTTGCCAGATAATTTAATGTTCATTTCTCTACCATAAGATGCCTTCAACGTCATTATAGAGAAATTGGCAGTATGTCCAACCGGCCTCACAACCACAGACCACGCCAGCCCAGGACCTCCACATCCAGCCTATTCACCTGCAGCCTCGTCTGAGTGTTTCTGTCTGTAATAAAGTTATTTTGTGGGAAAAACTCATTCTGATTGGCTGGGCCTGGCTCCCCACTGGGTGAGAGGGCATAGGCCCGCCCACTTGACAGCCAGGCCCACCCATGGCTGCACCCCTGCCCAGTCATGTGAAATCCATCGATGAGTTCCTAATTACTTTATTTCAATTGACTGATATGAACTGTAAATCAGTAAAATCTTTGAAATTGTTGTATTTACATTTTTTTTTGTTCAGTATAGTTACATTACTAGTTGAATTAGATGTAGTTCACAACTCCTCAACACTGAGACCAGAAGACAGTAAGTATCCTGTTGCATTGTTGTTGGTGATGTTTACCCAACATCAAAACAATGAGTGAGTGGTAATGTTGTTGTTGTTTTGTGCTGCTTTTATTCACAATTCATTGAGAATCCTCTGAAATGTTTCAGATCAAGGCCATCTCCAGGTCGCAATTGTAAATTAGAACTTGTTCTCAACTTGCCTACCTGGTTAAATAAAGGTGAAATAAAAATATATAAAAAATGTCAAAAGCCTTTGGTTCAGTGTTGTGTAGGTAGAATAGCTGATCTCTCGGTGGTTTGGTAGAATATGTAAAACCTCTCGCTTACCGTTAAGAGAGTGAGTCTTCTCTAGATGAAAGCTTCTTATTTATTGACGAGGGGTTGTTTCGAGTCGAAAGGCAGCTAACGGTGCCGACTGCTTTGTACACAGACAGGCGAACAGCTGCCGGTGCCGTAGTTCCCGACTGTTTAATTTGGACAGCTCACACTGACAACAATACGCAGCAAGCAAGTTTAGCCTTTTCTTCCGTCTGTAGCTGTCAACCAGGTGTCAGTTCACAGCTGCTCATTCAACTAGCTAACGTTAGCTACAACACCTGTTATCATGAGCCCATTGACGAAATGCAGATATGCGGTTTTGCTCGCTAACGTTAGCTACCTCTTGTCAACCGCCCCTCCGAATGGCTTACCCGTTACTAATAACGGTAGCTAGCAATACATGGGGGACTAGAGGGATAGCTAGCTGAATGGCTAACCAAACGCTACTCTCACCGTGAGAGCCACTGTCAAACGCTGTCGACTCAAAACAGCAACGCGTGAAACGAGGTACACGAAGCAATGAAGGCCCAACCAAAGACAAATCAGAGATAAAGCATACAGTGACTAAAATAACTTCTAAAACCAAAAATTACGACAATCTTAATTAAGCTTTATTAAAGAAAATACAAAAATAAACCAAAAAAAAACGCGACACGCCTCCGGATTTCTGCGTGTCAGCACCACTGTTTTCGCGCATCTCCGTGCTTTACGTCACCTCACAGTTCTTCAGATTAGTTGCAACAATAATAATTTCAGGCAGTAGTTTTGAAAGTGGTACTAATGAGTCATAACGGGTCCCCGGTTTTTGTGTACTATGTCATCCAATTGTGTAAATGTTTTTGGTGCAATTTGTAGGAAATGGTACAATCCAATTCGTACAAAATGTTGCAAATTTGTTGCACTTAAGATCATGGACTGCATTTGAACTAGCTACATTGCTTCTACTGGCATTATTCCACTGAAGAATACTATCCCACTTCAACAAAATAGCACTACTTGTACTGTTTTACTAGTCTTTATTTTTCAACACTTTGGGCAGCTGAAGCACATCACACAATTTTTATTTAGGAAAATTACCCTTGTTGACTTTATAATAATTTAATGGAGTAAAATCATGTATTGAGTACCACAGTATGAGTCACAATACCCATAAAACCTAGATGCAAAACCTGGAAATTGTTTAAATTGTTGTTTTTTTTACTTCATAAAAGGTCTGTGTTTTGTGTAGGCTTACCCTGTGGTGATGTTTTGATAACTGCGCAAATCTCTTGGACAAGGTAACTTACTCATATATTCACCTGTAAAAGCCACTTTTACCCACAAAAGATAACATGCTGATAAGCCGCTAATGTGGCTATCATACAGAACTACACATCCTGTCGCAAGCGTTGACGTAATCACTCACGGTCCAGGGTGGGAAAAAATGTCATCGACAAGTAGCAAGTAACCTAGCGAGTAATTATAGCCTTTTTAGTTTCTCGTGTAAATAATTGATAGTGTATTTCTTGTATGCATTCTTGTTTAGCATTTTTTTATTTGCCTTTGTAGCTAACATTAGGTCTCTCGGTCAATCAGAAGCAAGGGTGGTTCTGTGCTGTCTTACAAACAGAGAGAAGAGACAACACAACACTACATAAAGAGAAACGGAAGGCAACATAGCAAGGCAGCTACACACGACAACAACACACAACATGGTACAAACATTTTTGGGCACAGACAACAGCACAAAGGGCAAGAAGGTAGAGATAGAGACAGAGGCCTAGTCTTACAAACAGTTGTGGCTGTGTTGTGTGATGTATCGTCTCTACCTCTAGAGCCCTAGTGGACTAGCTAGCATGGAGAAAAGTCTGACTATACGAACAATGAGCTAACATACACTATATATACAAAAGTATGTGGACACCCCTTCAAATGAGTGGATTCGGCTACTTCAGCCACACCCGTTGCTGACAGGTGTAAGTTCGAGCACACCACCATGCAATCACCATAGATAAACATTAGCAGGAGAATAGCTTTACTAAAGAGCTCAGTGACTTTCAACTTCAAATCAAAGTTTATTTGTCACGTGCGCCGAACAATAGGCAAGTAAAGAAATAAAAACAAAAGTAAAAAGACAACGAAAAATAACAGTAGAGAGGTTATATACAGTAGAGAGGCTATATACAGTAGAGAGGCTATATACAGTAGAGAGGCTATATACAGTAGAGAGGCTACATACAGTAGAGAGGCTACATACAGTAGAGAGGCTCTATACAGTAGAGAGGCTCTATACAGTAGAGAGGCTCTATACAGTAGAGAGGCTACATACAGTAGAGAGGCTCTATACAGTAGAGAGGCTCTATACAGTAGAGAGGCTATATACAGTAGAGAGGCTCTATACAGTAGCGAGGCTATATACAGTAGCAAGGCTATATACAGTAGCGAGGCTATATACAGTAGAGAGGCTATATACAGTAGAGAGGCTCTATACAGTAGAGAGGCTATATACAGTAGCGAGGCTATATACAGTAGAGAGGCTCTATACAGTAGAGAGGCTCTATACAGTAGCGAGGCTATATACAGTAGCGAGGCTATATACAGTAGCGAGGCTATATACAGTAGAGAGGCTACATACAGTAGAGAGGCTACATACAGTAGAGAGGATATATACAGTAGAGAGGCTATATACAGTAGAGAGGCTACATACAGTAGAGAGGCTCTATACAGTAGAGAGGCTCTATACAGTAGAGAGGCTCTATACAGTAGAGAGGCTATATACAGTAGAGAGGCTATATACAGTAGAGGCTATATACAGTAGAGGCTATATACAGTAGAGGCTATATACAGTAGAGAGGCTATATACAGTAGAGAGGCTATATACAGTAGAGAGGTTATATACAGTAGAGAGGCTATATACAGTAGAGAGGCTATATACAGTAGAGAGGCTACATACAGTAGAGAGGCTAAATACAGTAGAGAGGCTAAATACAGTAGAGAGGCTCTATACAGTAGAGAGGCTCTATACAGTAGAGAGGCTACATACAGTAGAGAGGCTACATACAGTAGAGAGGCTATATACAGTAGAGAGGCTACATACAGTAGAGAGGCTATATACAGTAGAGAGGCTACATACAGTAGAGAGGCTATATACAGTAGAGAGGCTACATACAGTAGAGGGGCTATATACAGTAGAGAGGCTACATACAGTAGACAGGCTACATACAGTAGAGAGGCTATATACAGTAGAGAGGCTACATACATTAGAGAGGCTATATACAGTAGATGTTATATACAGTAGAGAGGCTATATACAGTAGAGAGGCTATATACAGTAGAGAGGCTATATACAGTAGAGAGGCTCTATACAGTAGAGAGGCTACATACAGTAGAGAGGCTATATACAGTAGACAGGCTATATACAGTAGTGAGGCTATATACAGTAGAGAGGCTATATACAGTAGAGAGGCTACATACAGTAGAGAGGCTATATACAGTAGAGAGGCTATATACAGTAGAGGGGCTATATACAGTAGAGAGGCTATATACAGTAGAGAGGCTACATACAGTAGAGAGGCTACATACAGTAGAGAGGCTATATACAGTAGATGTTATATACAGTAGAGAGGCTATATACAGTAGAGAGGCTATATACAGTAGAGAGGCTATATACAGTAGAGAGGATATATACAGTAGAGGCTACATACAGTAGAGAGGCTACATACAGTAGAGAGGCTACATACAGTAGAGAGGCTATATACAGTAGATGTTATATACAGTAGAGAGGCTATATACAGTAGAGAGGCTATATACAGTAGAGAGGCTATATACAGTAGAGAGGCTACATACAGTAGAGAGGCTACATACAGTAGAGAGGCTACATACAGTAGAGAGGCTGTATACAGTAGAGCGGCTACATACAGTAGAGCGGCTATATACAGTAGAGAGGCTACATACAGTAGAGCGGCTACATACAGTAGAGAGGCTCTATACAGTAGAGAGGCTCTATACAGTAGAGAGGCTATATACAGTAGAGAGGCTATATACAGTAGAGAGGCTACATACAGTAGAGAGGCTATATACAGTAGAGAGGCTACATACAGTAGAGGGGCTATATACAGTAGAGAGGCTACATACAGTAGAGAGGCTACATACAGTAGATGTTATATACAGTAGAGAGGCTATATACAGTAGAGAGGCTATATACAGTAGAGAGGCTCTATACAGTAGAGAGGCTCCATACAGTAGACAGGCTATATACAGTAGTGAGGCTATATACAGTAGAGAGGCTATATACAGTAGAGAGGCTACATACAGTAGAGGGGCTATATACAGTAGAGAGGCTATATACAGTAGAGAGGCTATATACAGTAGAGAGGCTACATACAGTAGAGAGGCTACATACAGTAGAGAGGCTATATACAGTAGAGAGGCAATATATACAGTAGAGAGGCTATATACAGTAGAGAGGCTATATACAGTAGAGAGGCTATATACAGTAGAGAGGCTATATACAGTAGAGAGGCTACATACAGTAGAGAGGCTATATACAGTAGAGAGGCTATATACAGTAGAGAGGCTATATACAGTAGAGAGGCTATATACAGTAGAGAGGCTATATACAGTAGAGAGGCTACATACAGTAGAGAGGCTATATACAGTAGAGAGGCTATATACAGTAGAGAGGCTATATACAGTAGAGAGGCTACATACAGTAGAGAGGCTCTATACAGTAGAGAGGCTATATACAGTAGAGAGGCTATATACAGTAGAGAGGCTATATACAGTAGAGAGGCTATATACAGTAGAGAGGCTACATACAGTAGAGAGGCTACATACAGTAGAGAGGCTATATACAGTAGAGAGGCTATATACAGTAGAGAGGCTACATACAGTAGAGAGGCTATATACAGTAGAGAGGCTATATACAGTAGAGAGGCTACATACAGTAGAGAGGCTATATACAGTAGAGAGGCTATATACAGTAGAGAGGCTATATACAGTAGAGAGGCTATATACAGTAGAGAGGCTACATACAGTAGAGAGGCTATATACAGTAGAGAGGCTATATACAGTAGATGTTACATACAGCAGAGAGGCTAGATACAGCAGAGAGGCTACATACAGTAGAGAGGTTACATACAGTAGCGAGGCTACATACAGTAGAGAGGCTACATACAGTAGAGAGGCTATATACAGTAGAGAGGCTATATACAGTAGAGAGGCTATATACAGTAGAGAGGCTCTATACAGTAGAGAGGCTCTATACAGTAGAGAGGCTCCATACAGTAGAGAGGCTATATACAGTAGACAGGCTATATACAGTAGTGAGGCTATATACAGTAGAGAGGCTATATACAGTAGAGAGGCTATATACAGTAGAGAGGCTATATACAGTAGAGAGGCTACATACAGTAGAGAGGCTATATACAGTAGAGAGGCTATATACAGTAGAGAGGCTATATACAGTAGAGAGGCTACATACAGTAGAGAGGCTATATACAGTAGAGAGGCTATATACAGTAGAGAGGCTATATACAGTAGAGAGGCTATATACAGTAGAGAGGCTATATACAGTAGCGAGGCTACATACAGGCACTGGTTAGTCGGGCGGATTTGAGGTAGTATGTACATGTAGATATGGTTAAAGAGTCATCTATAAAATAGCCTCCCAACACTCTACTCAGCAAACTGGATGTAGTCTGCAGGTCTGCAGGTACCATTTTCCTGACGGGAAAGAGAAATGGTCCTGTATTTACCAGAAAAGGAAGCTCATCCACCATGGCAGAAGAGGAGGATCCACACACATCTACCATGACAGACGAGGAAGATCCAGACACATCTACCATGACAGACGAGGAAGATCCAGACACTTCCACCATGGCAGAAGAGGAGGATCCAGACACTTCCACCATGGCAGAAGAGGAGGATCCAGACACTTCCACCATGGCAGAAGAGGAGGATCCAGACACTTCCACCATGGCAGAAAAGGAAGATCCAGACACATCCACAATGACAGAAGAGGAGGTTCCAGACACATCCACCATGACAGAAGAGGGGGATCCAGACACTTCCACCATGGCAGAAGAGGGGGATCCAGACACTTCCACCATGGCAGAAGAGGAAGATCCAGACACATCCACCATGACAGAAGAGGAAGATCCAGACACTTCCACCATGGCAGAAGAGGAGGATCCAGACACTTCCACCATGGCAGAAGAGGAGGATATAGAAATCATTTCGATTTCACTGCCTCCTTGCACCATAGGGACACTTGACCTCCACCATGGCTGTCGTACCCACCAGACCATCCAATGAGGCACCCGGGATCCCAGACCTCGTGACCCAAAGCCCTGACTCCTGCACATCCATCCCTGTAGCCATTTTGAATGCCTTGATGCCCTCCTCTTTGTGATATCTGCCCCACTTTACAGACATCACTTTACTGCCCCACTTTAACGCGCTTGGATCTAACTGGTTCATAACTGCTGGCCGTCAACCTCCCTCTCCTCATGGTGTGCCAGTCGGGGTTGGTGTGCTGTCCAACCTTTGCCTACCGTATAGCATCCTGCTGCTCCACCGACAGGACCACGCCAACCAGGATGCCTGCATTCCCCAGGTGCCCTTGTTTTTTTTTAACAATGTCTGGTACAGACTGGGATAACAGGGAGGGTAGCGGTTGTTCTGGCTCAGGTTCAAGGAGCCATGCCATTCCACTGAACCTGCCCCGGAGACGGTACCTTAGCCACTGAAGATCGTCCTCTGTGGGCTCTTGGGACAGAGGGTTCAAGTCGTCGGCCAGGTACAGATCCCCCACTGACTGCAACTGGTTGGGCCACGGCTGGCTTCCTCCACTCGCATTCCACATCAGTACGGACGATATTATGAACCGCCAAAATAGGCTGCATGGCTACACTGATGAGCTCCACGGGAGCATTCGCATGTTGTCGAGAATCCCCTGGTCACCTATAGAGACCTGCCAACAGGAAGGATGTTAAGCGACACGTCTTTCAATGCCTGACTATGAAAACCTTGAAATGCATTCGTTGTAAGAAATGTGCTGTATAAATAAAGTTGGATTTGATTGATGACATTACAGTTTATACATCTTATAATTAGTCATGGGAATAGTTATCCTATTCATTAAATGTTCCATTGCAGAATATATTCCTCACGTTTTCTGGCCACGAGGGGTTCATATCCCCGAAGGAGCGGTTCAACAAATTACCATGTACAAGTTTATCACAAAAGTGAGTACACCCCTCACATTTTTGTAAATATTTGAGTATATCTTTTCATGTGACAACACTGAAGAAATGACACTTTTCTACAATGTAAAGTAGTGAGTGTACAGCTTGTAGAACAGTGTCAATTTGCTGTCCCTTCAAAATAACTCAACACACAGCCATTAATGTCTAAACCGCTGGCAACAAAAGTGAGTCCACCCGTAAGTGAAAATGTCCAAATTGGGCCCAAAGTGTCAATATTTTGTGTGGCCACCATCATTTTCCAGCACTGCCTTAACCTTATTGGGCATGGAGTTCACCAGAGCTTCACAGGTTGCCACTGGAGTCCTCTTCCACTCCTCCATGACGACATCACGGAGCTGGTGGATGTTAGAGACCTTGCACTCCTCCACCTTCCGTTTGAGGATGCCCCACAGATGCTCAATAGGGATTAGGTCTGGAGACATGCTTGGCCAGTCCATCCCCTTTACCCTCAGCTTCTTTAGTAAGGCAGTGGTCGTCTTGGAGGTGTGTTTGGGGTCGTTATCATGTTGGAATACTGCCCTGCGGCCCAGTCTCCACAGGGAGGGGATCATGCTCTGCTTCAGTATGTCACAGTACATGTTGGCATTCATGGTTCCCTCAATGAACTGTAGCTCCCCAGTGCCAGCAGCACTCATGCAGCCCCAGACCATGACACTCCCACCACCATGCTTGACTGTAGGCAAGACACACTTGTCTTTGTACTCCTCACCTGGTTGCCGCCACACACGCTTGACACCATCTGAACCAAATACGTTTATCTTGGTCTCATCAGACCACAGGACATGGTTCCAGTAATCCATGTCCTTAGTCTACTTGTCTTCAGCAAACTGTTTGCAGGCTTTCTTGTGCATCATCTTTAGAAGAGGCTTCCTTCTGGGATGACAGCCATTCAGACCAATTTGATGTAGTGTACGGCGTATGGTCTGAGCACTGACAGGCTGACCCCCCACCCCTACAACCTCTGCAGCAATGCTGGCAGCACTCATACGTCTATTTCACAAAGACAACCTCTGGATATGACGCTGAGCACGTGCACTCAACTTCTTTGGTCGACCATGGCGAGGCCTGTTCTGAGTGGAACCTGTCCAGTTAAACCGCTGTATGGTCTTGGCCACCGTGCTGCAGCTCAGTTTCAGGGTCTTGGCAATCTTCTTATAGCCCAGGCCATCTTTATGTAGAGCAACAATTCTTTTTTTCAGATCCTCAGAGAGTTCTTTGCCTCTGAGGTGCCATGTTGAACTTCCAGTGACCAGTCAGTATGAGGGAGTGTGAGAGCGATGACACCACATTTAACACACCTGCTCCCCATTCACACCTGAGACCTTGTAACACTAACGAGTCACATGACACCGGGGAGGGAAAATGGCTACTTGGGCCCAATTTGGACATTTCCACTTAGGGGTGTACTCACTTTTGTTGCCAGCGGTTTAGACATTAATGGCTGTGTGTTGAGTTATTTTGAGGGGACAGCAAATTGACACTGTTCTACAAGCTGTACACTCACTACTTTACATTGTAGCAAAGTGTCATTTCTTCAGTGTCGTCACATGAAAAGATACACTCAAATATTTACAAAAATGTGAGGGGTGTACTCACTTTTGTGATATACTGTACATCTCTCATTTAATTGGATCAAGTAGGCTACGAAATAGATCAGTTATATGTATTTGAAGTTTTGCAATATCATAGGTAGCACGGTATATAATATGGTTCCATGTGACTGTATGGTATACAGTCACATTTAACATCTGATCCTTTATATTGAAGTCGCCTATGTACTGTATCATGTTAGTTTCAACTTTTTGTCACGTGCACAAGTACAGTGAAATGACTTTTCTTGCTCCTCATTCCCAACAATCCAGTCTGGGGAGGCGCACAATTGGCCCTGCGTCATTCTGGGATTGGCCAGTATAGGCCATCATTGTAAATAAGAATTTTTTCTTGACCGACTTGCCAAGTTAAATAAAGGTTAAAAAAATAATGATTTAATTAAACAATTTTAGCAATGAATATCAGTAGAACTGTAAAAACATATATACAAAGTCAACAAGAAGAGAAATAAACTACAAATAACTGTAACTACTATAAGTACTGTAATTGAAAAAACAATGTGCAGTCTTGTAACGGCTCTCGTTTGTAGAATGAAGAGTGGACCAAGGCGCAGCGTGGTAGGCGTACATCGTCTTTTTATTGATGACACCAAACAAAATAACAAAGACCCCCCCCCCCCAAAAAAAATATATATATATATATATTTAAAAAAAGCGCACAGACACTAAACAGAAAACAAGATCCCACAAAACCCAAAAGGAAAATGACAACTTATATATGATCCCCAATCAGAGACAACGATAGACAGCTGCCTCTGATTGGGAACCACACGCGGCCAAACACAAGGAAATAGAAAACATAGACTTTCCCACCCGAATCACACCCTGCCCTAACCAAACATAGAGAATCATAAGGCTCTCTAAGGTCAGGGTGTGACAACTCTGCCCTATAAATCAAATCAAATGTATTTATATAGCCCTTCTTACATCAGCTGATATCTCAAAGTGCTGTACAGAAACCCAGCCTAAAACCCCAAACAGCAAGCAATGCAGGTGTAGAAGCACGGTGGCTAGGAAAAACTCCCTAGAAAGGCCAAAACCTAGGAAGAAACCTAGAGAGGAACCAGGCTATGATGGGTGGCCAGTCCTCTTCTGGCTGTGCTGGGTGGAGATTATAACAGAACATGGCCAAGATGTTCAAATGTTCATAAATGACCAGCAGGGTCAAATAATAATAATCACAGTGGTTGTCGAGGGTGCAACAGGTCAGCACCTCAGGAGTAAATGTCAGTTGGCTTTTCATAGCCGATCATTCAGAGTATCTCTACCGCTCCTGCTCTCTCTAGAGAGTTGAAAACATCAGATCCGGACAAGGTAGCACGTCCGGTGAACAGGTCAGGGTTCCACAGCCGCAGGCAGAACAGTTGAAACTGGAGCAGCAGCACGGCCAGGTGGACTGGGGACAGCAAGGAGTCATTTCAGAATTTGCGGTCCATCGTCATATTTAGGTTGGGGTACATAAAGGCGAAAAAAAAAAAAAACGGACAACAATTTGCCATGATTTTGTCGTTATGAAACTGGCACAGTCATTTTCCAAATACAGTGTAAACTACTGCAAAGATTAAAACATTCTGTCAACAATGTAAATAGACAAGTCATTTATGTAAAATTGTTTAGATCAAATCAAATTGTATTGCTCACATACACATATTTAGCAGATGTTATTGCGGGTGTAGCGAAATGCTTGTGTTCCTACAGTAGCTCCAACAGTGCAGTAATATCTAACTAAATGCTTGTGTTCCTAGTTCCAACAGTGCAGTAATATCTAACTAAATGCTTGTGTTCCTAGCTCCAACAGTGCAGTAATATCTAACTAAATGCTTGTGTTCCTACAGTAGCTCCAACAGTGCAGTAATATCTAACTAAATGCTTGTGTTCCTACAGTAGCTCCAACAGTGCAGTAGTATCTAACTAAATGCTTGTGTTCCTAGCTCCAACAGTGCAGTAATATCTAACAATTCACAACAATACACACAAATCTAAAGTAAAAGAATAGAGTTAAGAAATATATAAATATTAGTATGAGCAATGTTGTAATGGCATTGACTAGAATACAGTAGAATGGAATACAATATGTACATGTGAGATGAGTAAAGCAGTATGTAAACATTACCTGGGGCGGCAGGTAAGGCCTAGTGGTGAGAACATTGGACTAGCAACAGAACGTTTGTAAAGATCGAATCCCCGAGCTGACGTTCTGCCCCTGAACAAGGCAGTTAACCCACTGTTCCTAGGCCGCCATTGAAAATAAGAATTTTGTTCTTATTAACTGACCTGCCTAGTAAAATAAAAAATTAAAGTAACTAGTGATACCATGTCTATGTACATAGATTATTGGTGGGCTACAGTGTTGTTGTGCGTGCAGTAGTGCCTATACCAAGGCAGGATATATATATTTATAAACTGGGTGGATCTAGCCCTGCTCTAATAGCGTTGGTAACCAGTTTATAATAGCAATAAGGCACCTCAGGGGTTTGTGGTATATGGCTAATATACCGCGGCTAAGGGCTGTGTCCAGGCACTCCGCGATGGGTCATAGTATTTTGGCCATATTATCACAGCCCCTGGTGCCTTATTGCTTAAATTAACCCAATAATCTATTGATAAACTCAATATTGAACATCGATTAATATTTTCCATTCCATGTCCTAATAATGCCAATAGTTCCAAATTATGCAGCAAATAAAAGGCGTTATTGTCGCCGTAGAAGGTGAATGGAGGCGTTTTCCAGGCAGAGTTTAAAATCACACCCTCACATTTTTTTTTATGGCAGGTCTTGATGACAGGCACCAGGTATGGCGGCTCATTAAAGGCTCTGAGTTTCTTTCGCGTTCCCCTGCTCAGATGTTGCACGCATCAACCAATGGTTGAGTGCCACGTCATGAACTGTATACATTGACTGACAGAATATTATAGCATATGATGTGGCTAGCTGATACTGTACATAAAATACTTATCCAGGTGTAAGATCTGGCAGAGGACCTGCTCTAGCTGCTCTGGTGCATGCTCCTGGAATCAGACATTTTAAGACACCTTTCAAAACACCTGTGTAAGTGGTTTGAAAACAGATACACATCTGATTTCTGGCCATGCTACTGGTCTGAATGGTCAAATATGGTTTTGTTTTGCCCTCAAGTGGTTTTAGACTGTTATTTGGCATATCTTGTTGCTTGCTTGCTACTCTGTTGACAGTTTGACAATAACATATGGTAGATAATTAAGTTGTTAATTGTTTATAAAAAATATTATGTGAACATTTTCACGTGACCCTCCACAAAAAAATTGCACCCCCTCATAGAATATCATCTAAATAATGTTGGATGCTAACTGTTAGGGAAGATTCAGAATTTGTTGGTAACATATGTAAGATGTTTTATATTTATCATATGTGTGTAAGTTACTTCTCATCAGAATGTTATTTTTGTGTAATTCTGTGGTGAGGTTGCAGTTATCTGTTCTATGTCAAAACTAAGTTGCCTGGGCCGCTGAGAGGGGAGAGGTCAAAGTGTCATCATGTGTAAACATATCTTTCACTCTCTACCTTTCCCATAGTGGGGAAAGGAAGGTTGCAGTGTCTGGAATCATTCTATGCTCCCTCTTATGTTGTTTCTATCATAACCTATAGCCTCACCCTCCTCTCTGTGAGCTTGTCCAGGAGGTTGTATTTAGAGTTGGTTGCATCTAAATGACAATTTGATATATGCCTGTTGATATGGAGGGTTGGTTTATGGTTCTGTGGTTTGAGTAAGGAGACAAAGCTGAACGATTTATTATGTCTATGCTGTCTTATCCTGTGTGTGTGTCTTTACTATAAAGGACCTCATTTGAAATGTGGAAGGGGCTCTCAGAGAATTCACTGAGAGACACTGAATTTATCTGAGAGTCACAGGGTTGTGATAGAGCTCATATAATTAAAGATGGACTTTTATAACTAACTCTGACTTGTGTGTGTGGTTTGCTCCCATGATTTGGTAAATAGAGGAAATTTCCACGACATAAACCTGTCTGCTGACTCAGTGACCTAACCACCATACTCCGGTCTGCTGACTCAGTGACCTAACCACCATACTCCTGGCTGCTGACTCAGTGAATAGTCACCATCCTCCTGTCTGCTGACTCAGTGACTAGTCACCATCCTCCTGTCTGCTGACTCAGTGACTAGTCACCATCCTCCTGTCTGCTGACTCAGTGACTAGTCACCATCCTCCTGTCTGCTGACTCAGTGACCTAACCACCATACTCCTGGCTGCTGACTCAGTGACTAGTCACCATCCTCCTGTCTGCTGACTCAGTGACTAGTCACCATCCTCCTGTCTGCTGACTCAGTGACTAGTCACCATCCTCCTGTCTGCTGACTCAGTGACTAGTCACCATCCTCCTGTCTGCTGACTCAGTGACTAGTCACCATCCTCCTGTCTGCTGACTCAGTGACTAGTCGCCATCCTCCTGTCTGCTGACTCAGTGACCTAGCCACCATACTCCTGTCTGCTGACTCAGTGACCTAACCACCATTCTCCTGTCTGCTGACTCTGTGACCTAACCACCATACTCCTGGCTAATGACTCAGTGACCTAACCACCAACCTCCTGGCTGCTGACTCAGTGACTAGTCACCATCCTCCTGGCTGCTGACTCAGTGACTAGTCACCATCCTCCTGACTGCTGACTCTGTGACCTAGCCACCATCCTCCTGTCTGCTGACTCTGTGACCTAGCCACCATCCTCCTGGCTGCTGACTCTGTGACCTAACCACCATACTCCTGGCTGCTGACTCAGTGACTAGTCACCATACTCCTGGCTGCTGACTCAGTGACTAGCCACCATACTCCTGTCTGATGACTCAGTGACTAGTCACCATCCTCCTGGCTGCTGACTCAGTGACTAGCCACCATCCTCCTGTCTGCTGACTCAGTGACCTAACCACCATACTCCTGGCTGCTGACTCAGTGACTAGTCACCATCCTCCTGTCTGATGACTCAGTGACTAGTCACCATACTCCTGTCTGCTGACTCAGTGACTAGCCACCATCTTCCTGTCTGCTGACTCAGTGACCTAACCACCATACTCCTGTCTGCTGACTCAGTGACTAGCCACCATCCTCCTGTCTGCTGACTCAGTGACCTAACCACCATACTCCTGTCTGCTGACTCAGTGACTAGCCACCATCCTCCTGTCTGCTGACTCAGTGACCTAACCACCATCCTCCTGTCTGCTGACTCAGTGACTAGCCACCATCCTCCTGTCTGCTGACTCAGTGACCTAACCACCATACTCCTGGCTGCTGACTCTGTGACCTAACCACCATCCTCCTGTCTGCTGACTCAGTGACTAGTCACCATCCTCCTGACTGCTGACTCTGTGACCTAGCCACCATCCTCCTGTCTGCTGACTCTGTGACCTAGCCACCATCCTCCTGGCTGCTGACTCTGTGACCTAACCACCATACTCCTGGCTGATGACTCAGTGACTAGTCACCATCCTCCTGGCTGCTGACTCAGTGACCTAACCACCATACTCCTGGCTGCTGACTCAGTGACCTAACCACCATACTCCTGGCTGCTGACTCAGTGACTAGCCACCATCCTCCTGTCTGCTGACTCTGTGACCTAGCCACCATCCTCCTGGCTGCTGACTCTGTGACCTAACCACCATACTCCTGGCTGCTGACTCAGTGACTAGTCACCATACTCCTGGCTGCTGACTCAGTGACTAGCCACCATACTCCTGTCTGATGACTCAGTGACCTAACCACCATACTCCTGGCTGCTGACTCAGTGACTAGCCACCATCCTCCTGTCTGCTGACTCAGTGACCTAACCACCATCCTCCTGTCTGCTGACTCAGTGACTAGCCACCATCCTCCTGTCTGCTGACTCAGTGACCTAACCACCATACTCCTGGCTGCTGACTCTGTGACCTAACCACCATACTCCTGTCTGCTGACTCAGTGACTAGCCACCATCCTCCTGTCTGCTGACTCAGTGACCTAACCACCATACTCCTGTCTGCTGACTCAGTGACTAGCCACCATCCTCCTGTCTGCTGACTCAGTGACCTAACCACCATCCTCCTGTCTGCTGACTCAGTGACTAGCCACCATCCTCCTGTCTGCTGACTCAGTGACCTAACCACCATACTCCTGGCTGCTGACTCTGTGACCTAACCACCATACTCCTGTCTGCTGACTCAGTGACTAGTCACCATACTCCTGTCTGCTGACTCAGTGACTAGCCACCATCCTCCTGTCTGCTGACTCAGTGACCTAACCACCATACTCCTGTCTGCTGACTCAGTGACTAGCCACCATCCTCCTGTCTGCTGACTCAGTGACCTAACCACCATCCTCCTGTCTGCTGACTCAGTGACTAGCCACCATCCTCCTGTCTGCTGACTCAGTGACCTAACCACCATACTCCTGGCTGCTGACTCTGTGACCTAACCACCATCCTCCTGTCTGCTGACTCAGTGACTAGTCACCATCCTCCTGACTGCTGACTCTGTGACCTAGCCACCATCCTCCTGTCTGCTGACTCTGTGACCTAGCCACCATCCTCCTGGCTGCTGACTCTGTGACCTAACCACCATACTCCTGGCTGCTGACTCAGTGACTAGTCACCATACTCCTGGCTGCTGACTCAGTGACTAGCCACCATACTCCTGTCTGATGACTCAGTGACTAGTCACCATCCTCCTGGCTGCTGACTCAGTGACCTAACCACCATACTCCTGGCTGCTGACTCAGTGACCTAACCACCATACTCCTGGCTGCTGACTCAGTGACTAGCCACCATCCTCCTGTCTGCTGACTCAGTGACCTAACCACCATACTCCTGGCTGCTGACTCAGTGACTAGTCACCATCCTCCTGTCTGATGACTCAGTGACTAGTCACCATACTCCTGTCTGCTGACTCAGTGACTAGCCACCATCCTCCTGTCTGCTGACTCAGTGACCTAACCACCATACTCCTGTCTGCTGACTCAGTGACTAGCCACCATCCTCCTGTCTGCTGACTCAGTGACCTAACCACCATACTCCTGTCTGCTGACTCAGTGACTAGCCACCATCCTCCTGTCTGCTGACTCAGTGACCTAACCACCATACTCCTGTCTGCTGACTCAGTGACTAGCCACCATCCTCCTGTCTGCTGACTCAGTGACCTAACCACCATCCTCCTGTCTGCTGACTCAGTGACTAGCCACCATCCTCCTGTCTGCTGACTCAGTGACCTAACCACCATACTCCTGGCTGCTGACTCTGTGACCTAACCACCATACTCCTGTCTGCTGACTCAGTGACTAGTCACCATCCTCCTGTCTGCTGACTCTGTGACCTAACCACCATCCTCCTGGCTGCTGACTCTGTGACCTAACCACCATACTCCTGTCTGCTGACTCAGTGACTAGTCACCATCCTCCTGTCTGCTGACTCTGTGACCTAACCACCATCCTCCTGGCTGCTGACTCAGTGACTAGTCACCATACTCCTGTCTGCTGACTCAGTGACTAGTCACCATACTCCTGTCTGCTGACTCAGTGACTAGTCACCATACTCCTGTCTGCTGACTCAGTGACTAGTCACCATCCTCCTATCGGCTGACTCAGTGACTAGTCACCATACTCCTGTCTGCTGACTCAGTGACTAGTCACCATACCCCTGTCTGCTGACTCAGTGACTAGTCACCATACCCCTGTCTGCTGACTCAGTGACTAGTCACCATACTCTTGTCTGCTGACTCAGTGACTAGTCACCATACTCCTGTCTGCTGACTCAGTGACCTAACCACCATACTCCTGTCTGCTGACTCAGTGACTAGTCACCATACTCCTGGCTGCTGACTCAGTGCCTAGTCACCATACTCCTGTCTGCTGACTCAGTGACTAGTCACCATACTCCTGTCTGCTGACTCAGTGACTAGTCACCATCCTCCTATCGGCTGACTCAGTGACTAGCCACCATACTCCTGTCTGCTGACTCAGTGACCTAGCCACCATCCTCCTGTCTGCTGACTCAGTGACCTAACCACCATCCTCCTGTCTGCTGACTCAGTGACCTAACCACCATACTCCTGTCTGCTGACTCTGTGACCTAACCACCATACTCCTGGCTGCTGACTCAGTGACTAGTCACCATCCTCCTGGCTGCTGACTCTGTGACCTAACCACCATACTCCTGGCTGCTGACTCAGTGACTAGTCACCATCCTCCTGGCTGCTGACTCTGTGACCTAACCACCATACTCCTGGCTGCTGACTCAGTGACTAGTCACCATCCTCCTGTCTGCTGACTCAGTGAAGTAACCACCATACTCCTGGCTGCTGACTCAGTACCTAGTCACCATACTCCTGTCTGCTGACTCAGTGACTAGTCACCATACTCCTGTCTGCTGACTCAGTGACTAGTCACCATACTCCTGGCTGCTGACTCAGTGACTAGTCACCATCCTCCTGGCTGCTGACTCTGTGACCTAACAACCATACTCCTGGCTGCTGACTCAGTGACTAGTCACCATCCTCCTGGCTGCTGACTCAGTGACTAGCCACCATCCTCCTGTCTGCTGACTCAGTGACTAGTCACCATCCTCCTGGCTGCTGACTCTGTGACCTAACCACCATACTCCTGGCTGCTGACTCAGTGACTAGTCACCATCCTCCTGGCTGCTGACTCAGTGACTAGTCACCATCCTCCTGTCTGCTGACTCAGTGACTAGCCACCATCCTCCTGTCTGCTGACTCAGTGACCTAACCACCATCCTCCTGTCTGCTGACTCAGTGACTAGTCACCATCCTCCTGTCTGCTGACTCAGTGACCTAGCCACCATACTCCTGTCTGCTGACTCAGTGACTAGTCACCATCCTCCTGTCTGCTGACTCAGTGATGTAACCACCATACTCCTGGCTGCTGACTCAGTGACTAGTCACCATCCTCCTGTCTGCTGACTCAGTGATGTAACCACCATACTCCTGGCTGCTGACTCAGTGACTAGTCACCATCCTCCTGTCTGCTGACTCAGTGACTAGCCACCATACCCCTGTCTGCTGACTCAGTGACCTAACCACCATACTCCTGTCTGATGACTCAGTGACTAGTCACCATACTCCTGTCTGCTGACTCAGTGACTAGTCACCATACTCCTGTCTGCTGACTCAGTGACTAGTCACCATACTCCTGTCTGCTGACTCTGTGACCTAACCACCATCCTCCTGTCTGCTGACTCAGTGACCTAACCACCATACTCATGTCTGCTGACTCAGTGACTAGTCACCATCCTCCTGTCTGCTGACTCAGTGACTAGCCACCATCCTCCTGTCTGCTGACTCAGTGACTAGTCACCATCCTCCTGTCTGCTGACTCAGTGACTAGTCACCATACTCCTGGCTGCTGACTCAGTGACTAGCCACCATCCTCCTGGCTGCTGACTCAGTGACTAGTCACCATCCTCCTGTCTGCTGACTCTGTGACCTAACCACCATCCTCCTGGCTGCTGACTCAGTGACTAGTCACCATCCTCCTGTCTGCTGACTCTGTGACCTAACCACCATCCTCCTGGCTGCTGACTCAGTGACTAGTCACCATACTCCTGTCTGCTGACTCAGTGACTAGTCACCATACTCCTGTCTGCTGACTCAGTGACTAGTCACCATACTCCTGTCTGCTGACTCAGTGACTAGTCACCATCCTCCTATCGGCTGACTCAGTGACTAGTCACCATACTCCTGTCTGCTGACTCAGTGACTAGTCACCATACCCCTGTCTGCTGACTCAGTGACTAGTCACCATACCCCTGTCTGCTGACTCAGTGACTAGTCACCATACTCTTGTCTGCTGACTCAGTGACTAGTCACCATACTCCTGTCTGCTGACTCAGTGACCTAACCACCATACTCCTGTCTGCTGACTCAGTGACTAGTCACCATACTCCTGGCTGCTGACTCAGTGCCTAGTCACCATACTCCTGTCTGCTGACTCAGTGACTAGTCACCATACTCCTGTCTGCTGACTCAGTGACTAGTCACCATCCTCCTATCGGCTGACTCAGTGACTAGCCACCATACTCCTGTCTGCTGACTCAGTGACCTAGCCACCATCCTCCTGTCTGCTGACTCAGTGACCTAACCACCATCCTCCTGTCTGCTGACTCAGTGACCTAACCACCATACTCCTGTCTGCTGACTCTGTGACCTAACCACCATACTCCTGGCTGCTGACTCAGTGACTAGTCACCATCCTCCTGGCTGCTGACTCTGTGACCTAACCACCATACTCCTGGCTGCTGACTCAGTGACTAGTCACCATCCTCCTGGCTGCTGACTCTGTGACCTAACCACCATACTCCTGGCTGCTGACTCAGTGACTAGTCACCATCCTCCTGTCTGCTGACTCAGTGAAGTAACCACCATACTCCTGGCTGCTGACTCAGTACCTAGTCACCATACTCCTGTCTGCTGACTCAGTGACTAGTCACCATACTCCTGTCTGCTGACTCAGTGACTAGTCACCATACTCCTGTCTGCTGACTCAGTGACTAGCCACCATCCTCCTGTCTGCTGACTCAGTGACCTAACCACCATACTCCTGTCTGCTGACTCAGTGACCTAACCACCATCCTCCTGGCTGCTGACTCTGTGCCCTAACCACCATACTCCTGGCTGCTGACTCAGTGACTAGTCACCATCCTCCTGGCTGCTGACTCTGTGACCTAACAACCATACTCCTGGCTGCTGACTCAGTGACTAGTCACCATCCTCCTGGCTGCTGACTCAGTGACTAGCCACCATCCTCCTGTCTGCTGACTCAGTGACTAGTCACCATCCTCCTGGCTGCTGACTCTGTGACCTAACCACCATACTCCTGGCTGCTGACTCAGTGACTAGTCACCATCCTCCTGGCTGCTGACTCAGTGACTAGTCACCATCCTCCTGTCTGCTGACTCAGTGACTAGCCACCATCCTCCTGTCTGCTGACTCAGTGACCTAACCACCATCCTCCTGTCTGCTGACTCAGTGACTAGTCACCATCCTCCTGTCTGCTGACTCAGTGACCTAGCCACCATACTCCTGTCTGCTGACTCAGTGACTAGTCACCATCCTCCTGTCTGCTGACTCAGTGATGTAACCACCATACTCCTGGCTGCTGACTCAGTGACTAGTCACCATCCTCCTGTCTGCTGACTCAGTGATGTAACCACCATACTCCTGGCTGCTGACTCAGTGACTAGTCACCATCCTCCTGTCTGCTGACTCAGTGACTAGCCACCATACCCCTGTCTGCTGACTCAGTGACCTAACCACCATACTCCTGTCTGATGACTCAGTGACTAGTCACCATACTCCTGTCTGCTGACTCAGTGACTAGTCACCATACTCCTGTCTGCTGACTCAGTGACTAGTCACCATACTCCTGTCTGCTGACTCTGTGACCTAACCACCATCCTCCTGTCTGCTGACTCAGTGACCTAACCACCATACTCATGTCTGCTGACTCAGTGACTAGTCACCATCCTCCTGTCTGCTGACTCAGTGACTAGCCACCATCCTCCTGTCTGCTGACTCAGTGACTAGTCACCATACTCCTGGCTGCTGACTCAGTGACTAGCCACCATCCTCCTGGCTGCTGACTCTGTGACCTAACCACCATCCTCCTGTCTGCTGACTCAGTGACCTAGTCACCATCCTCCTGTCTGCTGACTCAGTGACCTAACCACCATCCTCCTGGCTGCTGACTCTGTGACCTAACCACCATACTCCTGGCTGCTGACTCAGTGACTAGTCACCATCCTCCTGGCTGCTGACTCTGTGACCTAACCACCATACTCCTGGCTGCTGACTCAGTGACTAGTCACCATCCTCCTGGCTGCTGACTCAGTGACTAGCCACCATCCTCCTGTCTGCTGACTCAGTGACTAGTCACCATCCTCCTGGCTGCTGACTCTGTGACCTAACCACCATACTCCTGGCTGCTGACTCAGTGACTAGTCACCATCCTCCTGGCTGCTGACTCAGTGACTAGCCACCATCCTCCTGTCTGCTGACTCAGTGACCTAACCACCATCCTCCTGTCTGCTGACTCAGTGACTAGTCACCATCCTCCTGTCTGCTGACTCAGTGATGTAACCACCATACTCCTGGCTGCTGACTCAGTGACTAGTCACCATCCTCCTGTCTGCTGACTCAGTGATGTAACCACCATACTCCTGGCTGCTGACTCAGTGACTAGTCACCATCCTCCTGTCTGCTGACTCAGTGATGTAACCACCATACTCCTGGCTGCTGACTCAGTGACTAGTCACCATCCTCCTGTCTGCTGACTCAGTGACTAGTCACCATACTCCAGTCTGCTGACTCAGTGACTAGTCACCATCCTCCTGGCTGCTGACTCTGTGACCTAACCACCATACTCCTGGCTGCTGACTCAGTGACTAGTCACCATCCTCCTGGCTGCTGACTCAGTGACTAGTCACCATCCTCCTGTCTGCTGACTCAGTGACTAGTCACCATCCTCCTGTCTGCTGACTCAGTGACTAGTCACCATCCTCCTGTCTGCTGACTCAGTGACTAGCCACCATCCTCCTGTCTGCTGACTCAGTGACTAGTCACCATCCTCCTGTCTGCTGACTCAGTGACTAGTCACCATACTCCTGGCTGCTGACTCAGTGACTAGCCACCATCCTCCTGGCTGCTGACTCTGTGACCTAACCACCATCCTCCTGTCTGCTGACTCAGTGACCTAGTCACCATCCTCCTGTCTGCTGACTCAGTGACCTAACCACCATCCTCCTGGCTGCTGACTCAGTGACCTAGTCACCATACTCCTGTCTGCTGACTCAGTGACTAGTCACCATCCTCCTGTCTGATGACTCAGTGACCTAACCACCATACTCCTGGCTGCTGACTCAGTGACCTAGTCACCATACTCCTGTCTGCTGACTCAGTGACTAGCCACCATCCTCCTGTCTGCTGACTGTGACCTAGCCACCATACTTATGGCTGCTGACTCAGTGACTAGTCACCATCCTCCTGGCTGCTGACTCAGTGACTAGTCACCATCCTCCTGGCTGCTGACTCAGTGACCTAACCACCATCCTCCTGTCTGCTGACTCAGTGAAGTAACCACCATCCTCCTGTCTGCTGACTCTGTGACCTAGCCACCATACTTCTGGCTGCTGACTCAGTGACTAGTCACCATCCTCCTGTCTGCTGACTCAGTGACCTAACCACCATCCTCCTGTCTGCTGACTGTGACCTAGCCACCATACTTATGGCTGCTGACTCAGTGACTAGTCACCATCCTCCTGGCTGCTGACTCAGTGACTAGTCACCATACTCCTGTCTGCTGACTCAGTGACCTAACCACCATCCTCCTGTCTGCTGACTCAGTGAAGTAACCACCATCCTCCTGTCTGCTGACTCTGTGACCTAGCCACCATACTTCTGGCTGCTGACTCAGTGACTAGTCACCATCCTCCTGTCTGCTGACTCAGTGACCTAGCCACCATCCTCCTGGCTGCTGACTCAGTGACTTAACCACCATACTCCTGTCTGCTGACTCAGTGACTAGTCACCATCCTCCTGGCTGCTGACTCAGTGACTAGTCACCATCCTCCTGTCTGCTGACTCAGTGACCTAACCACCATCCTCCTGGCTGCTGACTCAGTGACCTAGTCACCATACTCCTGTCTGCTGACTCAGTGACTAGTCACCATCCTCCTGTCTGATGACTCAGTGACCTAACCACCATACTCCTGGCTGGTGACTCAGTGACCTAGTCACCATACTCCTGTCTGCTGACTCAGTGACTAGCCACCATCCTCCTGTCTGCTGACTCAGTGACCTAACCACCATCCTCCTGTCTGCTGACTCTGTGACCTAACCACCATCCTCCTGTCTGCTGACTCTGTGACCTAGCCACCATACTTATGGCTGCTGACTCAGTGACTAGTCACCATCCTCCTGGCTGCTGACTCAGTGACTAGTCACCATCCTCCTGGCTGCTGACTCAGTGACCTAACCACCATCCTCCTGTCTGCTGACTCAGTGACTAGTCACCATCCTCCTGGCTGCTGACTCAGTGACTAGTCACCATCCTCCTGTCTGCTGACTCAGTGACCTAACCACCATACTCCTGGCTGCTGACTCAGTGACTAGTCACCATCCTCCTGGCTGCTGACTCTGTGACCTAACCACCATCCTCCTGGCTGCTGACTCTGTGACCTAGCCACCATACTTCTGGCTGCTGACTCAGTGACTAGTCACCATCCTCCTGTCTGCTGACTCAGTGACTAGTCACCATCCTCCTGTCTGCTGACCCTGCTGGACTCCCTAATATTTACCGTACCACATGTCCTGTCTCGTGTATTGTGTCCCTCTGTGCTGTGTTTGTAGGCCTATAGGCTGCTCTCCTATGTGTATATACTGTATTCTATACTATCTACTGTATCTTAGTCTGTGTCATTCTCTGACATTATTCTGACATTGCTCGTCCATATATTTATATATCCTTTACTCAGATTTGTGTGTATTAGGTATTTGTTGTGAAATTGTTAGATATTACTTGTTAGATATTGCTGCATTGTAGGAACTAAAAGCACAACCATTTCGCTACACCTGCAATAACATCTGCTAAACATGTGCATGTGACCAATAATATCTGCTAAACATGCATGTGACCAATAACATCTGCTAAACACGCGCATGTGACCAATAACATCTGCTAAACACGCGCATGTGACCAATAACATCTGCTAAACATGTGCATGTGACCAATAATATCTGCTAAACATGCATGTGACCAATAACATCTGCTAAACATGTGC
>NC_092163.1:75771782-75954405 GCF_045791955.1 Oncorhynchus clarkii lewisi | reverse complement strand
CCCCGAATTTTTCCCAATTTTTTCCGATTTTTTTCCCGATTTTTCCCGATTTTTTCCGATTTTTTCCCGAATTTTCCCGAATTTTTCCGATTTTTTCCGATTTTTTCCCGATTTTTCCCGATTTTTTCCCGAATTTTCCCCGAATTTTCCCGAATTTTTCCCGATTTTTTCCGATTTTTTCCCCGATTTTTCCCGATTTTTTCCCGAATTTTCCCCGAATTTTTCCGAATTTTTCCCGATTTTTCCCGAATTTTCCCCGAATTTTCCCCGATTTTTTCCCGATTTTTTTCCCGATTTTTCCCGATTTTTCCCCGAATTTTTCCCGATTTTTTCCCGATTTTTTTCCCGATTTTCCCCGAATTTTTCCCGATTTTTTCCCGATTTTTTTCCCGATTTTTTCCGATTTTTTCCGATTTTTTTCCCGATTTTTCCCGATTTTTCCCGAATTTTTCCCGATTTTTTCCCGATTTTTTTCCCGATTTTTCCCGAATTTTCCCCGAATTTTTCCCGATTTTTTCCCGATTTTTTTCCCGATTTTTTCCGATTTTTTCCCGATTTTTCCCGATTTTTCCCGATTTTTTTCCCGATTTTTCCCGATTTTTCCCGATTTTTTCCCGATTTTTTCCCGATTTTTTTCCCGATTTTCCCCGAATTTTTCCCGATTTTTTCCGATTTTTTCCCCGAATTTTCCCCGAATTTTTCCCGATTTTTTCCCGATTTTCTTCCCGATTTTTCCCGATTTTTTCCGATTTTTTTCCCCGAATTTTCCCCGATTTTTTCCCGATTTTTTTCCCCGATTTTTCCCGATTTTTTCCGATTTTTTCCCCGAATTTTCCCCGAATTTTTCCCGATTTTTTCCCGATTTTTTCCCGATTTTTCCCGATTTTTTCCGATTTTTTCCCCGAATTTTCCCCGAATTTTTCCCAATTTTTTCACGATTTTTTTCCCGATTTTTCCCGATTTTTTCCGATTTTTTCCCGAATTTTCCCGAATTTTTCCCGATTTTTTCCCGATTTTTTCCCGATTTTTCCCGATTTTTTCCCGAATTTTTCCCGAATTTTTCCCGATTTTTCCCGAATTTTCCCGAATTTTTCCCGATTTTTTCCCGATTTTTTTCCCGATTTTTCCCGAATTTTCCCGAATTTTTCCCGATTTTTTCCCGATTTTTTTCCGATTTTCCCGAATTTTTCCGATTTTTTCCCGATTTTTTTCCCGATTTTTTCCGATTTTTTCCCGATTTTTTTCCCGATTTTTCCCGATTTTTCCCGAATTTTTCCCGATTTTTTCCCGATTTTTTTCCCGATTTTTTTCCCGATTTTTCCCGAATTTTCCCCGAATTTTTCCCGATTTTTTCCCGATTTTTTTCCCGATTTTCCCCGAATTTTCCCCGAATTTTTCCCGATTTTTTCCCGATTTTTTTCCCGATTTTTCCCGATTTTTTCCGATTTTTTCCCCGAATTTTCCCCGAATTTTTCCCGATTTTTTCCCGATTTTTTTCCTATTTTTTTCCCGATTTTTCCCGATTTTTTCCCGATTTTTTCCCGATTTTTTTCCGATTTTTCCCGATTTTTTCCCGATTTTTTCCCGATTTTTTCCGATTTTTTCCCGAATTTTCCCGAATTTTTCCGATTTTTTCCCGATTTTTTTCCGATTTTTTTCCCGATTTTTCCCGAATTTTCCCGAATTTTTCCGATTTTTTCCCGATTTTTTTCCCGATTTTCCCCGAATTTTTCCCGATTTTTTACCGATTTTTTCCCCGATTTTTCCCGATTTTTTCCGATTTTTTCCCGAATTTTCCCCGAATTTTTCCCGATTTTTTCCCGATTTTTTCCGATTTTTTTCCCGATTTTTCCCGATTTTTTCCGATTTTTTCCCGAATTTTCCCCGAATTTTTCCGATTTTTTCCGATTTTTTCCCGATTTTTCCCGATTTTTTCCGATTTTTTCCCGAATTTTCCCCGAATTTTTCCCAATTTTTTCCCGATTTTTTTCCCGATTTTTCCCGATTTTTTCCGATTTTTTCCCGAATTTTCCCGAATTTTTCCCGATTTTTTCCCGATTTTTTCCCGATTTTTCCCGATTTTTTCCCGAATTTTCCCGAATTTTTCCCGAATTTTTCCCGATTTTTCCCGAATTTTTCCCGATTTTCCCGAATTTTTCCGATTTTTTCCCGATTTTTCCCCGAATTTTTCCCGATTTTTTCCCGATTTTTTTCCCGATTTTCCCCGAATTTTTCCGATTTTTTCCCGATTTTTTTCCCGATTTTTTCCGATTTTTTTCCCGATTTTTTTCCCGATTTTTCCCGATTTTTCCCGAATTTTTCCCGATTTTTTCCCGATTTTTTTCCCGATTTTTCCCGAATTTTCCCGAATTTTTCCCGATTTTTTCCCGATTTTTTTCCCGATTTTTTCCGATTTTTTCCCGATTTTTCCCGATTTTTCCCGATTTTTTTCCCGATTTTTCCCGATTTTTCCCGATTTTTTCCCGATTTTTTCCCGATTTTTTTCCCGATTTTCCCCGAATTTTTCCCGATTTTTTCCGATTTTTTCCCCGAATTTTCCCCGAATTTTTCCCGATTTTTTCCCGATTTTCTTCCCGATTTTTCCCGATTTTTTCCGATTTTTTTCCCCGAATTTTCCCCGAATTTTTCCCGATTTTTTCCCGATTTTTTTCCCGATTTTTTTCCCGATTTTTCCCGAATTTTCCCCGAATTTTTCCCGATTTTTTCCGATTTTTTCCCCCGATTTTCCCCGAATTTTTCCCGATTTTTTCCCGATTTTTCCCGATTTTTTCCGATTTTTTCCCCGAATTTTCCCCGAATTTTTCCCGATTTTTTCCCGATTTTTTTCCCGATTTTTCCCGATTTTTTCCGATTTTTTCCCCGAATTTTCCCCGAATTTTCCCCGATTTTTTTCCCGATTTTTTTCCTATTTTTTTCCCGATTTTTCCCGATTTTTTCCCGATTTTTTTCCGATTTTTCCCGATTTTTTCCCCGATTTTTTCCCGATTTTTTCCCGATTTTTTTCCGAATTTTCCCGATTTTTTCCGATTTTTTCCCCGAATTTTCCCCGATTTTTTCCCGATTTTTTTCCCGATTTTTTCCGATTTTTCCCGATTTTTTTCCCGATTTTTCCCGATTTTTTCCTATTTTTTCCCGATTTTTTCCGATTTTTTCCCCGAATTTTCCCCGATTTTTTCCCGATTTTTTTCCCGATTTTTCCCGATTTTTCCCGATTTTTCCCCGAATTTTTCCCGATTTTTTCCCGATATCTTCCCCGAATTTTCCCCAAATTTTTCTCGATTTTTTCCCGATTTTTTTCCCCGATTTTTCCCCGAATTTTCCCCGAATTTTTCCCGAATTTTTCCCGATTTTTTCCCGATTTTTTTCCCGATTTTTCCCGATTTTTTCCGATTTTTTCCCGATTTTTTCCCGATTTTTCCCGATTTTTTTTCCGATTTTTTCCCGATTTTTTTCCCGATTTTTCCCGATTTTTTCCGATTTTTTTCCCGATTTTTCCCGATTTTCCCCGAATTTTCCCGAATTTTTCCGATTTTTTCCCGATTTTTTTCCCGATTTTTTTCCCGATTTTTCCCGAATTTTCCACGAATTTTTCCCGATTTTTTCCCGATTTTCCCGAATTTTCCCGAATTTTTCCCGATTTTTTCCCGATTTTTTTCCCGATTTTTTTTCCCGATTTTTCCCGAATTTTCCCGAATTTTTCCCGATTTTTTCCGATTTTTTCCCGAATTTTCCCGAATTTTTCCCGATTTTTTCCCGATTTTCTTCCCGATTTTTCCCGATTTTTTCCGATTTTTTTCCCGAATTTTCCCCGAATTTTTCCCGATTTTTTCCAGATGTTTTTCCCGATTTTTTTCCCGATTTTTCCCGAATTTTCCCCGAATTTTTCCCGATTTTTTCCCGATTTTTTCCCGATTTTTTTCCCCGATTTTTCCCGATTTTTTCCGATTTTTTCCCGAATTTTCCCCGAATTTTTCCCGATTTTTTCCCGATTTTTTCCCGATTTTTCCCGATTTTTTCCGATTTTTTCCCCGAATTTTTCCCAATTTTTTCCCGATTTTTTTCCCGATTTTTCCCGATTTTTTCCGATTTTTTCCCCGAATTTTCCCCGAATTTTTCCCGATTTTTTCCCGATTTTTTCCCCGATTTTTCCCGATTTTTTCCCCGAATTTTCCCCGAATTTTCCCCGAATTTTTCCCGATTTTTTCCCGATTTTTTTCCCGATTTTTCCCGATTTTTTCCCGAATTTTCCCGAATTTTTCCCGAATTTTTCCCGATTTTTCCCGAATTTTCCCCGAATTTTTCCCGATTTTTTCCCGATTTTTTTCCCGATTTTTCCCGATTTTTCCCGAATTTTTCCGATTTTTTCCCGATTTTTTTCCCGATTTTCCCCGAATTTTTCCCGATTTTTTCCCGATTTTTTTCCCGATTTTTTCCGATTTTTTCCCGATTTTTTTCCCGATTTTTCCCGATTTTTCCCGAATTTTTCCCGATTTTTTCCCGATTTTTTTCCCGATTTTTCCCGAATTTTCCCCGAATTTTTCCCGATTTTTTCCCGATTTTTTTCCCGATTTTTTCCGATTTTTTCCCGATTTTTCCCGATTTTTCCCGATTTTTTTCCCGATTTTTCCCGATTTTTCCCGATTTTTTCCCGATTTTTTCCGATTTTTTTCCCGATTTTCCCGAATTTTTCCCGATTTTTTCCGATTTTTTCCCGAATTTTCCCCGAATTTTTCCCGATTTTTTCCCGATTTTCTTCCCGATTTTTCCCGATTTTTTCCGATTTTTTTCCCCGAATTTTCCCCGAATTTTTCCCGATTTTTTCCCGATTTTTTTCCCGATTTTTTTCCCGATTTTTCCCGAATTTTCCCCGAATTTTTCCCGATTTTTTCCCGATTTTTTTCCCGATTTTCCCGAATTTTTCCGATTTTTTCCCGATTTTTCCGATTTTTTCCGATTTTTTCCCCGAATTTTCCCCGAATTTTTCCGATTTTTTCCGATTTTTTTCCCGATTTTTTCCGATTTTTTCCCGAATTTTCCCCGAATTTTCCCCGATTTTTTTCCCGATTTTTTTCCTATTTTTTTCCCGATTTTTCCCGATTTTTTCCCGATTTTTCCCGATTTTTTTCCCGATTTTTCCGATTTTTCCCGATTTTTTCCCGATTTTTTCCCGATTTTTTTCCCGATTTTCCCCGAATTTTTCCCGATTTTTTCCGATTTTTTCCCCGAATTTTCCCCGAATTTTTCCCGATTTTTTCCCGATTTTCTTCCCGATTTTTCCCGATTTTTTCCGATTTTTTTCCCGAATTTTCCCGAATTTTTCCCGATTTTTTCCCGATTTTTTTCCCGATTTTTTTCCGATTTTTCCCGAATTTTCCCCGATTTTTCCCGATTTTTTCCGATTTTTTCCCGAATTTTCCCGAATTTTTCCCGATTTTTTCCCGATTTTTTTCCCGATTTTTCCCGATTTTTTCCGATTTTTTCCCCGAATTTTCCCCGAATTTTCCCCGATTTTTTTCCCGATTTTTTTCCTATTTTTTTCCCGATTTTTCCCGATTTTTTCCCGATTTTTTTCCGATTTTTCCCGATTTTTTCCCCGATTTTTTCCCGATTTTTTCACCGATTTTTTTCCGAATTTTCCCGATTTTTTCCGATTTTTTCCCCGAATTTTCCCCGATTTTTTCCCGATTTTTTTCCCGATTTTTTCCGATTTTTCCCGATTTTTTTCCCGATTTTTCCCGATTTTTTCCTATTTTTTCCCGATTTTTTCCGATTTTTTCCCCGAATTTTCCCCGATTTTTTCCCGATTTTTTTCCCGATTTTTCCCGATTTTTCCCGATTTTTCCCGAATTTTTCCCGATTTTTTCCCGATATCTTCCCCGAATTTTCCCCAAATTTTTCTCGATTTTTTCCCGATTTTTTTCCCCGATTTTTCCCCGAATTTTCCCCGAATTTTTCCCGAATTTTTCCCGATTTTTTCCCGATTTTTTTCCCGATTTTTCCCGATTTTTTCCGATTTTTTCCCGATTTTTTCCCGATTTTTCCCGATTTTTTTTCCGATTTTTTCCCGATTTTTTTCCCGATTTTTCCCGATTTTTTCCGATTTTTTTCCCGATTTTTCCCGATTTTCCCCGAATTTTCCCCGAATTTTTCCCGATTTTTTCCCGATTTTTTTCCCGATTTTTTTCCCGATTTTTCCCGAATTTTCCACGAATTTTTCCCGATTTTTTCCCGATTTTCCCCGAATTTTCCCCGAATTTTTCCCGATTTTTTCCCGATTTTTTTCCCGATTTTTTTTCCCGATTTTTCCCGAATTTTCCCCGAATTTTTCCCGATTTTTTCCGATTTTTTCCCCGAATTTTCCCCGAATTTTTCCCGATTTTTTCCCGATTTTCTTCCCGATTTTTCCCGATTTTTTCCGATTTTTTTCCCCGAATTTTCCCCGAATTTTTCCCGATTTTTTCCAGATGTTTTTCCCGATTTTTTTCCCGATTTTTCCCGAATTTTCCCCGAATTTTTCCCGATTTTTTCCCGATTTTTTTCCCGATTTTCCCCGAATTTTTCCCGATTTTTTCCCGATTTTTCCCGATTTTTTCCGATTTTTTCCCGAATTTTCCCCGAATTTTTCCCGATTTTTTCCGATTTTTTTCCCGATTTTCCCGAATTTTTCCCGATTTTTTCCCCGATTTTTCCCGATTTTTTCCGATTTTTTCCCGAATTTTCCCCGAATTGTTCCCGATTTTTTCCCGATTTTTTTCCCGATTTTTCCCGATTTTTTCCCGATTTTTTCCCGATTTTTTTCCCCGATTTTTCCCGATTTTTTCCGATTTTTTCCCCGATTTTTCCCGATTTTTTCCTATTTTTTTCCCGATTTTTCCCGATTTTTTCCCGATTTTTTCCCGATTTTTTTCCGATTTTTCCCGATTTTTTTCCCGATTTTCCCCGAATTTTCCCCGAATTTATCCCGATTTTTTCCCGATTTTTTTCCCGATTTTTCCCGATTTTTTCCCCGATTTTTTTCCGAATTTTCCCGATTTTCCCCGAATTTTTCCCGAATTTTTCCCGATTTTTCCCGAATTTTCCCCGAATTTTTCCGATTTTTTTTCCGATTTTTTCCCGATTTTTTTCCCGATTTTTTCCGATTTTTCCCGATTTTTCCCGATTTTTTCCCCGATTTTTTCCCGATTTTTTCCCCGATTTTTTTCCGAATTTTCCCGATTTTTTCCGATTTTTTCCCCGAATTTTCCCCGATTTTTTCCCGATTTTTTTCCCGATTTTTTCCGATTTTTTCCCGATTTTTTTCCCGATTTTTCCCGATTTTTCCCGATTTTTTCCGATTTTTTCCCGAATTTTCCCCGAATTTTTCCCGATTTTTTCCCGATTTTTTTCCCGATTTTTCCCGATTTTTTCCGATTTTTTCCCGATTTTTTCCCGATTTTTCCCGATTTTTTTTCCGATTTTTTCCCGATTTTTTTCCCGATTTTTCCCGATTTTTTCCGATTTTTTTTCCGATTTTTTCCCGATTTTTTTCCCGATTTTTTCCGATTTTTCCCGATTTTTCCCGATTTTTTCCCCGATTTTTCCCGATTTTTTCCGATTTTTTCCCGAATTTTCCCCGAATTTTTCCCGATTTTTTCCCGATTTTTTTCCCGATTTTTTCACGATTTTTTTCCCGATTTTCCCCGAATTTTTCCCGATTTTTTCACGATTTTTTCCCGATTTTTTTCCCGATTTTTTTCCCGATTTTTCCCGAATTTTCCCCGAATTTTTCCCGATTTTTTCCCGATTTTTTTCCCGATTTTCCCCGAATTTTTCCCGATTTTTTCCCGATTTTTTTCCCGATTTTTTCCGATTTTTTCCGATTTTTTTCCCGATTTTTCCCGATTTTTTCCGATTTTTTCCCGATTTTTTCCCGATTTTTCCCGATTTTTTTTCCGATTTTTTCCCGATTTTTTTCCCGATTTTTCCCGATTTTTCCCGATTTTTTCCCGATTTTTTTCCCGATTTTTTCCGATTTTTTCCCGAATTTTCCCCGAATTTTTCCGATTTTTTCCCGATTTTCTTCCCGATTTTTCCCGATTTTTTCCGATTTTTTTCCCCGAATTTTCCCGAATTTTTCCCGATTTTTTCCCGATTTTTTTCCCGATTTTTTTCCCGATTTTTCCCGAATTTTCCCGAATTTTTCCCGATTTTTTCCCGATTTTTTTCCCGATTTTCCCGAATTTTTCCCGATTTTTTACCGATTTTTTCCCCGATTTTTCCCGATTTTTTCCGATTTTTTCCCGAATTTTCCCGAATTTTTCCCGATTTTTTCCCGATTTTTTTCCCGATTTTCCCCGAATTTTTCCCGATTTTTTACCGATTTTTTCCCCGATTTTTTTCCCGATTTTTTTCCCGATTTTTCCCGAATTTTCCCCGAATTTTTCCCGATTTTTTCCCGATTTTTTTCCCGATTTTCCCCGAATTTTCCCCGAATTTTTCCCGATTTTTTCCCGATTTTTTCCCCGATTTTTCCCGATTTTTTCCCCGAATTTTTCCCGAATTTTTCCCGATTTTTCCCGAATTTTCCCCGAATTTTTCCCGATTTTTTCCCGATTTTTTTCCCGATTTTTCCCGAATTTTCCCCGAATTTTTCCCGATTTTTTCCCGATTTTTTTCCCGATTTTCCCCGAATTTTTCCCGATTTTTTCCCGATTTTTTTCCCGATTTTTTCCGATTTTTTCCCGATTTTTTTCCCGATTTTTCCCGATTTTTCCCGAATTTTTCCCGATTTTTTCCCGATTTTTTTCCCGATTTTTTTCCCGATTTTTCCCGAATTTTCCCCGAATTTTTCCCGATTTTTCCCGATTTTTTCCGATTTTTTTCCCCGAATTTTCCCCGAATTTTTCCCGATTTTTTCCCGATTTTTTTCCCGATTTTTTTCCCGATTTTTCCCGAATTTTCCCCGAATTTTTCCCGATTTTTTCCCGATTTTTTTCCCGATTTTCCCCGAATTTTTCCCGATTTTTTACCGATTTTTTCCCCGATTTTTCCCGATTTTTTCCGATTTTTTCCCCGAATTTTCCCCGAATTTTTCCCGATTTTTTCCCGATTTTTTCCCGATTTTTTTCCCCGATTTTTCCCGATTTTTTCCGATTTTTTCCCCGAATTTTCCCCGAATTTTTCCCGATTTTTTCCCGATTTTTTCCCCGATTTTTCCCGATTTTTTCCGATTTTTTCCCCGAATTTTCCCCGAATTTTTCCCAATTTTTTCACGATTTTTTTCCCGATTTTTCCCGATTTTTTCCGATTTTTTCCCGAATTTTCCCGAATTTTTCCCGATTTTTTCCCGATTTTTTCCCGATTTTTCCCGATTTTTTCCCGAATTTTTCCCGAATTTTTCCCGATTTTTCCCGAATTTTCCCCGAATTTTTCCCGATTTTTTCCCGATTTTTTTCCCGATTTTTCCCGAATTTTCCCCGAATTTTTCCCGATTTTTTCCCGATTTTTTTCCCGATTTTCCCCGAATTTTTCCCGATTTTTTCCCGATTTTTTTCCCGATTTTTTCCGATTTTTTCCCGATTTTTTTCCCGATTTTTCCCGATTTTTCCCGAATTTTTCCCGATTTTTTCCCGATTTTTTTCCGATTTTTTTCCCGATTTTTCCCGAATTTTCCCCGAATTTTTCCGATTTTTCCCGATTTTTTCCGATTTTTCCCGATTTTTCCCGATTTTTTCCCGATTTTTCCCGATTTTTTCCGATTTTTTCCCGAATTTTCCCCGAATTTTTCCCGATTTTTTCCCGATTTTTTTCACGATTTTTTCACGATTTTTTTCCCGATTTTCCCCGAATTTTTCCCGATTTTTTCCCGATTTTTTTCCCGATTTTCCCGGAATTTTTCCCGATTTTTTCCCGATTTTTTTCCCGATTTTTTCCGATTTTTTCCCGATTTTTTTCCCGATTTTTCCCGATTTTTTCCGTTTTTTTCCCGATTTTCCCCGAATTTTCCCCGAATTTTTCCCGATTTTTTCCCGATTTTTTCCCCGATTTTTCCCGATTTTTTCCCCGAATTTTTCCCGAATTTTTCCCGATTTTTCCCGAATTTTCCCCGAATTTTTCCCGATTTTTTCCCGATTTTTTTCCCGATTTTTCCCGAATTTTCCCCGAATTTTTCCGATTTTTTCCCGATTTTTTTCCCGATTTTCCCCGAATTTTTCCCGATTTTTTCCGATTTTTTTCCCGATTTTTTCCGATTTTTTCCCGATTTTTTTCCCGATTTTTCCCGATTTTTCCCGAATTTTTCCCGATTTTTTCCCGATTTTTTTCCCGATTTTTTTCCCGATTTTTCCCGAATTTTCCCGAATTTTTCCCGATTTTTTCCGATTTTTTTCCCGAATTTTCCCCGAATTTTTCCCGATTTTTTCCGATTTTTTTCCCGATTTTTTTCCCGATTTTTCCCGAATTTTCCCCGAATTTTTCCCGATTTTTTCCCGATTTTTTTCCCGATTTTCCCGAATTTTTCCCGATTTTTTACCGATTTTTTCCCCGATTTTTCCCGATTTTTTCCGATTTTTTCCCGAATTTTCCCCGAATTTTTCCCGATTTTTTCCCGATTTTTTCCCGATTTTTTTCCCCGATTTTTCCCGATTTTTTCCGATTTTTTCCCGAATTTTCCCCGAATTTTTCCCGATTTTTTCCCGATTTTTTCCCGATTTTTCCCGATTTTTTCCGATTTTTTTCCCGAATTTTCCCGAATTTTTCCCAATTTTTTCACGATTTTTTTCCCGATTTTTCCCGATTTTTTCCGATTTTTTCCCCGAATTTTCCCCGAATTTTTCCCGATTTTTTCCCGATTTTTTCCCCGATTTTTCCCGATTTTTTCCCCGAATTTTTCCCGAATTTTTCCCGATTTTTCCCGAATTTTCCCCGAATTTTTCCCGATTTTTTCCCGATTTTTTTCCCGATTTTTCCCGAATTTTACCCGAATTTTTCCCGATTTTTTCCCGATTTTTTTCCCGATTTTCCCCGAATTTTTCCCGATTTTTTCCCGATTTTTTTCCCGATTTTTTCCGATTTTTTCCCGATTTTTTTCCCGATTTTTCCCGATTTTTCCCGAATTTTTCCCGATTTTTTCCCGATTTTTTTCCCGATTTTTTTCCCGATTTTTCCCGAATTTTCCCCGAATTTTTCCCGATTTTTCCCGATTTTTTCCGATTTTTCCCGATTTTTCCCGATTTTTTCCCCGATTTTTCCCGATTTTTTCCGATTTTTTCCCCGAATTTTCCCCGAATTTTTCCCGATTTTTTCCCGATTTTTTTCACGATTTTTTCACGATTTTTTTCCCGATTTTCCCCGAATTTTTCACGATTTTTTCACGATTTTTTCCCGATTTTTTTCCCGATTTTTTTCCCGATTTTTCCCGAATTTTCCCCGAATTTTTCCGATTTTTTCCCGATTTTTTTCCCGATTTTCCCGGAATTTTTCCCGATTTTTTCCCGATTTTTTTCCCGATTTTTTCCGATTTTTTCCCGATTTTTTTCCCGATTTTTCCCGATTTTTTCCGATTTTTTCCCGATTTTTTCCCGATTTTTCCCGATTTTTTTTCCGATTTTTTCCCGATTTTTTTCCCGATTTTTCCCGATTTTTCCCGATTTTTTCCCGATTTTTTTCCCGATTTTTTCCGATTTTTTCCCGAATTTTCCCGAATTTTTCCCGATTTTTTCCCGATTTTCTTCCCGATTTTTCCCGATTTTTTCCGATTTTTTTCCCCGAATTTTCCCCGAATTTTTCCCGATTTTTTCCCGATTTTTTTCCCGATTTTTTTCCCGATTTTTCCCGAATTTTCCCGAATTTTTCCCGATTTTTTCCCGATTTTTTTCCCGATTTTCCCCGAATTTTTCCCGATTTTTTACCGATTTTTTCCCCGATTTTTCCCGATTTTTTCCGATTTTTTCCCGAATTTTCCCCGAATTTTTCCCGATTTTTTCCCGATTTTTTCCCGATTTTTTTCCCCGATTTTTCCCGATTTTTTCCGATTTTTTCCCGAATTTTCCCCGAATTTTTCCCGATTTTTTCCCGATTTTTTCCCGATTTTTCCCGATTTTTTCCGATTTTTTCCCGAATTTTCCCCGAATTTTTCCCAATTTTTTCACGATTTTTTTCCCGATTTTTCCCGATTTTTTCCGATTTTTTCCCGAATTTTCCCCGAATTTTTCCGATTTTTTCCCGATTTTTTCCCGATTTTTCCGATTTTTTCCCGAATTTTTCCCGAATTTTTCCCGATTTTTCCCGAATTTTCCCGAATTTTTCCCGATTTTTTCCCGATTTTTTTCCCGATTTTTCCCGAATTTTCCCCGAATTTTTCCCGATTTTTTCCCGATTTTTTTCCCGATTTTCCCCGAATTTTTCCCGATTTTTTCCCGATTTTTTTCCCGATTTTTTCCGATTTTTTCCCGATTTTTTCCCGATTTTTCCCGATTTTTCCCGAATTTTTCCCGATTTTTTCCCGATTTTTTTCCCGATTTTTTTCCCGATTTTTCCCGAATTTTCCCGAATTTTTCCCGATTTTTTCCCGATTTTTTTCCGATTTTCCCCGAATTTTCCCCGAATTTTTCCGATTTTTTCCCGATTTTTCCCGATTTTTTCCGATTTTTTCCCGAATTTTCCCCGAATTTTTCCGATTTTTTCCCGATTTTTTTCCCGATTTTTCCCGATTTTTTCCGATTTTTTCCCGAATTTTCCCGAATTTTTCCCGATTTTTTCCCGATTTTTTTCCTATTTTTTTCCCGATTTTTCCCGATTTTTTCCCGATTTTTTCCCGATTTTTCCCGATTTTTTCCCGAATTTTTCCCGAATTTTTCCCGATTTTTCCCGAATTTTCCCCGAATTTTTCCGATTTTTTCCCGATTTTTTTCCCGATTTTTCCCGAATTTTCCCCGAATTTTTCCCGATTTTTTCCCGATTTTTTTCCCGATTTTCCCCGAATTTTTCCCGATTTTTTCCCGATTTTTTTCCCGATTTTTTCCGATTTTTTTCCGATTTTTTTCCCGATTTTTCCCGAATTTTCCCCGAATTTTTCCCGATTTTTTCCCGATTTTTTTCCCGATTTTCCCGAATTTTCCCGAATTTTTCCGATTTTTTCCCGATTTTTCCCGATTTTTTCCGATTTTTTCCCGAATTTTCCCCGAATTTTTCCCGATTTTTTCCCGATTTTTTTTCCCGATTTTTCCCGATTTTTTCCGATTTTTTCCCGAATTTTCCCGAATTTTTCCCGATTTTTTCCCGATTTTTTTCCTATTTTTTTCCCGATTTTTCCCGATTTTTTCCGATTTTTTCCCGATTTTTTCCCGATTTTTTCCGATTTTTTCCCGAATTTTCCCGAATTTTTCCCGATTTTTTCCGATTTTTTTCCCGATTTTTTTCCCGATTTTTCCCGAATTTTCCCCGAATTTTTCCCGATTTTTTCCCGATTTTTTTCCCGATTTTCCCCGAATTTTTCCCGATTTTTTACCGATTTTTTCCCGATTTTTCCCGATTTTTTCCGATTTTTTCCCGATTTTTCCCGATTTTTTCCCGATTTTTTCCCGATTTTTCCCGATTTTTTCCGATTTTTTCCCGAATTTTCCCGAATTTTTCCCAATTTTTTCCGATTTTTTTCCCGATTTTTCCCGATTTTTTCCGATTTTTTCCCCGAATTTTCCCCGAATGTTTCCCGATTTTTTCCGATTTTTTTCCCGATTTTTCCCGATTTTTTCCCGAATTTTCCCGAATTTTCCCCGAATTTTTCCCGATTTTTTCCGATTTTTTCCCGATTTTTCCGATTTTTTCCCGAATTTTCCCGAATTTTTCCCGAATTTTTCCCGATTTTTCCCGAATTTTCCCGAATTTTTCCCGATTTTTTCCCGATTTTTTTCCCGATTTTTCCCGATTTTTCCCGAATTTTTCCCGATTTTTTCCCGATTTTTTTCCCGATTTTCCCCGAATTTTTCCCGATTTTTTTCCCGATTTTTTTCCCGATTTTTTCCGATTTTTTCCCGATTTTTTTCCCGATTTTTCCCGATTTTTCCCGATTTTTCCCGAATTTTTCCCGATTTTTTCCCGATTTTTTTCCCGATTTTCCCCGAATTTTTCCCGATTTTTTCCCGATTTTTTTCCCGATTTTTTCCGATTTTTTCCCGATTTTTCCCGATTTTTCCCGATTTTTTTCCCGATTTTTCCCGATTTTTCCCGATTTTTTCCCGATTTTTTCCCGATTTTTTTCCCGATTTTCCCCGAATTTTTCCCGATTTTTTCCGATTTTTTCCCGAATTTTCCCGAATTTTTCCCGATTTTTTCCCGATTTTCTTCCCGATTTTTCCCGATTTTTTCCGATTTTTTTCCCGAATTTTCCCGAATTTTTCCCGATTTTTTCCCGATTTTTTTCCCGATTTTTTTCCCGATTTTTCCCGAATTTTCCCGAATTTTTCCCGATTTTTTCCCGATTTTTTTCCCGATTTTCCCCGAATTTTTCCCGATTTTTTCCCCGATTTTTCCCGATTTTTTCCGATTTTTTCCCGAATTTTCCCGAATTTTTCCGATTTTTTCCGATTTTTCCCGAATTTTCCCGAATTTTTCCCGATTTTTTCCCGATTTTTTTCCCGATTTTTCCCGATTTTTCCCCGAATTTTTCCCGAATTTTTCCCGATTTTTTCCCGATTTTTTTCCCGATTTTCCCGAATTTTTCCCGATTTTTTCCCGATTTTTCCCGATTTTTTCCGATTTTTTCCCGAATTTTCCCCGAATTTTTCCCGATTTTTTCCCGATTTTTTTCCCGATTTTTCCCGATTTTTTCCGATTTTTTCCCGAATTTTCCCGAATTTTCCCCGATTTTTTTCCCGATTTTTTTCCTATTTTTTTCCCGATTTTTCCCGATTTTTTCCCGATTTTTTTCCGATTTTTCCCGATTTTTTCCCGATTTTTTCCCGATTTTTTCACCGATTTTTTTCCGAATTTTCCCGATTTTTTCCGATTTTTTCCCGAATTTTCCCGATTTTTTCCCGATTTTTTTCCCGATTTTTTCCGATTTTTCCCGATTTTTTTCCCGATTTTTCCCGATTTTTTCCTATTTTTTCCGATTTTTTCCGATTTTTTCCCGAATTTTCCCCGATTTTTTCCCGATTTTTTTCCCGATTTTTCCCGATTTTTCCCGATTTTTCCCGAATTTTTCCCGATTTTTTCCCGATATCTTCCCCGAATTTTCCCCAAATTTTTCTCGATTTTTTCCCGATTTTTTTCCCCGATTTTTCCCGAATTTTCCCCGAATTTTTCCCGAATTTTTCCCGATTTTTTCCCGATTTTTTTCCCGATTTTTTCCGATTTTTTCCGATTTTTTCCCGATTTTTTCCCGATTTTTCCCGATTTTTTTTCCGATTTTTTCCGATTTTTTTCCCGATTTTTCCCGATTTTTTCCGATTTTTTTCCCGATTTTTCCCGATTTTCCCGAATTTTCCCGAATTTTTCCCGATTTTTTCCCGATTTTTTTCCCGATTTTTTTCCCGATTTTTCCCGAATTTTCCACGAATTTTTCCCGATTTTTTCCCGATTTTCCCCGAATTTTCCCCGAATTTTTCCCGATTTTTTCCCGATTTTTTTCCCGATTTTTTTTCCCGATTTTTCCCGAATTTTCCCCGAATTTTTCCCGATTTTTTCCGATTTTTTCCCGAATTTTCCCGAATTTTTCCGATTTTTTCCAGATGTTTTTCCCGATTTTTTTCCCGATTTTTCCCGAATTTTCCCCGAATTTTTCCCGATTTTTTCCCGATTTTTTTCCCGATTTTCCCGAATTTTTCCCGATTTTTTCCCCGATTTTTCCCGATTTTTTCCGATTTTTTCCCGAATTTTCCCCGAATTTTTCCCGATTTTTTCCCGATTTTTTTCCCGATTTTCCCCGAATTTTTCCCGATTTTTTCCCCGATTTTTCCCGATTTTTTCCGATTTTTTCCCCGAATTTTCCCCGAATTGTTCCCGATTTTTTCCCGATTTTTTTCCCGATTTTTCCCGATTTTTCCCGATTTTTTCCCGATTTTTTCCCGATTTTTTTCCCGATTTTTCCCGATTTTTTCCGATTTTTTCCCGATTTTTCCCGATTTTTTCCTATTTTTTTCCCGATTTTTCCCGATTTTTTCCCGATTTTTTCCCGATTTTTTTCCGATTTTTCCCGATTTTTTTCCCGATTTTCCCCGAATTTTCCCCGAATTTATCCCGATTTTTTCCCGATTTTTTTCCCGATTTTTCCCGATTTTTTCCCGATTTTTTTCCGAATTTTCCCGATTTTCCCGAATTTTTCCCGAATTTTTCCCGATTTTTCCCGAATTTTCCCGAATTTTTCCGATTTTTTTTCCGATTTTTTCCCGATTTTTTTCCCGATTTTTTCCGATTTTTCCCGATTTTTCCCGATTTTTTCCCGATTTTTTCCCGATTTTTTCCCGATTTTTTTCCGAATTTTCCCGATTTTTTCCGATTTTTTCCCGAATTTTCCCGATTTTTTCCCGATTTTTTTCCCGATTTTTCCGATTTTTCCCGATTTTTTCCCGATTTTTTCCGATTTTTTCCCGATTTTTTTCCGAATTTTCCGATTTTTTCCGATTTTTTCCCGAATTTTCCCGATTTTTTCCGATTTTTTTCCCGATTTTTTCCGATTTTTTCCGATTTTTTTCCCGATTTTTCCCGATTTTTCCCGATTTTTTCCGATTTTTTCCCGAATTTTCCCGAATTTTTCCCGATTTTTTCCCGATTTTTTCCCGATTTTTCCCGATTTTTTCCGATTTTTTCCGATTTTTTCCCGATTTTTCCCGATTTTTTTTCCGATTTTTTCCCGATTTTTTTCCCGATTTTTCCCGATTTTTTCCGATTTTTTTTCCGATTTTTTCCCGATTTTTTTCCCGATTTTTTCCGATTTTTCCCGATTTTTCCCGATTTTTTCCCGATTTTTCCCGATTTTTTCCGATTTTTTCCCGAATTTTCCCCGAATTTTTCCCGATTTTTTCCCGATTTTTTTCCCGATTTTTTCACGATTTTTTTCCCGATTTTCCCCGAATTTTTCCCGATTTTTTCACGATTTTTTCCCGATTTTTTTCCCGATTTTTTTCCCGATTTTTCCCGAATTTTCCCGAATTTTTCCGATTTTTTCCCGATTTTTTTCCGATTTTCCCCGAATTTTTCCCGATTTTTTCCCGATTTTTTTCCCGATTTTTTCCGATTTTTTCCCGATTTTTTTCCCGATTTTTCCCGATTTTTTCCGATTTTTTCCCGATTTTTTCCCGATTTTTCCCGATTTTTTTTCCGATTTTTTCCCGATTTTTTTCCCGATTTTTCCCGATTTTTCCCGATTTTTTCCCGATTTTTTTCCCGATTTTTTCCGATTTTTTCCCGAATTTTCCCGAATTTTTCCCGATTTTTTCCCGATTTTCTTCCCGATTTTTCCCGATTTTTTCCGATTTTTTTCCCCGAATTTTCCCGAATTTTTCCCGATTTTTTCCCGATTTTTTTCCCGATTTTTTTCCCGATTTTTCCCGAATTTTCCCGAATTTTTCCCGATTTTTTCCCGATTTTTTTCCCGATTTTCCCGAATTTTTCCCGATTTTTTACCGATTTTTTCCCGATTTTTCCCGATTTTTTCCGATTTTTTCCCGAATTTTCCCCGAATTTTTCCGATTTTTTCCGATTTTTTTCCCGATTTTCCCGAATTTTTCCCGATTTTTTACCGATTTTTTCCCGATTTTTTTCCCGATTTTTTTCCCGATTTTTCCCGAATTTTCCCCGAATTTTTCCCGATTTTTTCCCGATTTTTTTCCGATTTTCCCCGAATTTTCCCGAATTTTTCCGATTTTTTCCCGATTTTTTCCCGATTTTTCCCGATTTTTTCCCGAATTTTTCCGAATTTTTCCGAATTTTTCCCGAATTTTCCCGAATTTTTCCCGATTTTTTCCCGATTTTTTTCCCGATTTTTCCCGAATTTTCCCCGAATTTTTCCCGATTTTTTCCCGATTTTTTTCCCGATTTTCCCCGAATTTTTTCCGATTTTTTCCCGATTTTTTTCCCGATTTTTTCCGATTTTTTCCCGATTTTTTTCCCGATTTTTCCCGATTTTTCCCGAATTTTTCCCGATTTTTTCCCGATTTTTTTCCCGATTTTTTTCCGATTTTTCCCGAATTTTCCCGAATTTTTCCCGATTTTTCCCGATTTTTTCCGATTTTTTTCCCGAATTTTCCCGAATTTTTCCCGATTTTTTCCCGATTTTTTTCCCGATTTTTTTCCCGATTTTTCCCGAATTTTCCCGAATTTTTCCCGATTTTTTCCCGATTTTTTTCCCGATTTTCCCCGAATTTTTCCCGATTTTTTACCGATTTTTTCCCCGATTTTTCCCGATTTTTTCCGATTTTTTCCGATTTTTTCCCCGAATTTTCCCGAATTTTTCCCGATTTTTTCCCGATTTTTTCCCGATTTTTTTCCCCGATTTTTCCCGATTTTTTCCGATTTTTTCCCGAATTTTCCCCGAATTTTTCCCGATTTTTTCCCGATTTTTTCCCGATTTTTCCCGATTTTTTCCGATTTTTTCCCGAATTTTCCCGAATTTTTCCCAATTTTTTCACGATTTTTTTCCCGATTTTTCCCGATTTTTTCCGATTTTTTCCCGAATTTTCCCGAATTTTTCCCGATTTTTTCCCGATTTTTTCCCCGATTTTTCCCGATTTTTTCCCGAATTTTTCCCGAATTTTTCCCGATTTTTCCCGATTTTTCCCGAATTTTTCCCGATTTTTTCCCGATTTTTTTCCCGATTTTTCCCGAATTTTCCCCGAATTTTTCCCGATTTTTTCCCGATTTTTTTCCCGATTTTCCCCGAATTTTTCCCGATTTTTTCCCGATTTTTTTCCCGTTTTTTTCCGATTTTTTCCCGATTTTTTTCCCGATTTTTCCCGATTTTTCCCGAATTTTTCCCGATTTTTTCCCGATTTTTTTCCCGATTTTTTTCCCGATTTTTCCCGAATTTTCCCCGAATTTTTCCCGATTTTTCCCGATTTTTTCCGATTTTTCCCGATTTTTCCCGATTTTTTCCCCGATTTTTCCCGATTTTTTCCGATTTTTTCCCCGAATTTTCCCCGAATTTTTCCCGATTTTTTCCCGATTTTTTTCACGATTTTTTCACGATTTTTTTCCCGATTTTCCCCGAATTTTTCCCGATTTTTTCACGATTTTTTCCCGATTTTTTTCCCGATTTTTTTCCCGATTTTTCCCGAATTTTCCCCGAATTTTTCCCGATTTTTTCCCGATTTTTTTCCCGATTTTCCCGGAATTTTTCCCGATTTTTTCCCGATTTTTTTCCCGATTTTTTCCGATTTTTTCCCGATTTTTTTCCCGATTTTTCCCGATTTTTTCCGATTTTTTCCCGATTTTTTCCCGATTTTTCCCGATTTTTTTTCCGATTTTTTCCCGATTTTTTTCCCGATTTTTCCCGATTTTTCCCGATTTTTTCCCGATTTTTTTCCCGATTTTTTCCGATTTTTTCCCCGAATTTTCCCCGAATTTTTCCCGATTTTTTCCCGATTTTCTTCCCGATTTTTCCCGATTTTTTCCGATTTTTTTCCCGAATTTTCCCGAATTTTTCCCGATTTTTTCCCGATTTTTTTCCCGATTTTTTTCCCGATTTTTCCCGAATTTTCCCGAATTTTTCCCGATTTTTTCCCGATTTTTTTCCCGATTTTCCCCGAATTTTTCCCGATTTTTTACCGATTTTTTCCCGATTTTTCCCGATTTTTTCCGATTTTTTCCCGAATTTTCCCGAATTTTTCCCGATTTTTTCCCGATTTTTTCCCGATTTTTTTCCCGATTTTTCCCGATTTTTTCCGATTTTTTCCCGAATTTTCCCCGAATTTTTCCCGATTTTTTCCCGATTTTTTCCCGATTTTTCCCGATTTTTTCCGATTTTTTCCCGAATTTTCCCGAATTTTTCCCAATTTTTTCACGATTTTTTTCCCGATTTTTCCCGATTTTTTCCGATTTTTTCCCCGAATTTTCCCCGAATTTTTCCCGATTTTTTCCGATTTTTTCCCGATTTTTCCCGATTTTTTCCCGAATTTTTCCCGAATTTTTCCCGATTTTTCCCGAATTTTCCCCGAATTTTTCCCGATTTTTTCCCGATTTTTTTCCCGATTTTTCCCGAATTTTCCCGAATTTTTCCCGATTTTTTCCCGATTTTTTTCCCGATTTTCCCCGAATTTTTCCCGATTTTTTCCCGATTTTTTTCCCGATTTTTTCCGATTTTTTCCCGATTTTTTTCCCGATTTTTCCCGATTTTTCCCGAATTTTTCCCGATTTTTTCCCGATTTTTTTCCCGATTTTTTTCCCGATTTTTCCCGAATTTTCCCGAATTTTTCCCGATTTTTTCCCGATTTTTTTCCCGATTTTCCCCGAATTTTCCCCGAATTTTTCCGATTTTTTCCCGATTTTTCCCGATTTTTTCCGATTTTTTCCCGAATTTTCCCGAATTTTTCCGATTTTTTCCCGATTTTTTTCCCGATTGTTCCCGATTTTTTCCGATTTTTTCCCGAATTTTCCCCGAATTTTTCCCGATTTTTTCCCGATTTTTTTCCTATTTTTTTCCCGATTTTTCCCGATTTTTTCCCGATTTTTTCCCCGATTTTTCCCGATTTTTTCCCCGAATTTTTCCCGAATTTTTCCCGATTTTTCCCGAATTTTCCCCGAATTTTTCCCGATTTTTTCCCGATTTTTTTCCCGATTTTTCCCGAATTTTCCCCGAATTTTTCCCGATTTTTTCCCGATTTTTTTCCCGATTTTCCCCGAATTTTTCCCGATTTTTTCCCGATTTTTTTCCCGATTTTTTCCGATTTTTTCCCGATTTTTTTCCCGATTTTTCCCGATTTTTCCCGAATTTTTCCCGATTTTTTCCCGATTTTTTTCCCGATTTTTTTCCCGATTTTTCCCGAATTTTCCCCGAATTTTTCCCGATTTTTTCCCGATTTTTTTCCCGATTTTCCCCGAATTTTCCCCGAATTTTTCCCGATTTTTTCCCCGATTTTTCCCGATTTTTTCCGATTTTTTCCCCGAATTTTCCCCGAATTTTTCCCGATTTTTTCCCGATTTTTTTTCCCGATTTTTCCCGATTTTTTCCGATTTTTTCCCCGAATTTTCCCCGAATTTTTCCCGATTTTTTCCCGATTTTTTTCCTATTTTTTTCCCGATTTTTCCCGATTTTTTCCCGATTTTTTCCCGATTTTTTCCCGATTTTTTCCGATTTTTTCCCCGAATTTTCCCCGAATTTTTCCCGATTTTTTCCCGATTTTTTTCCCGATTTTTTTCCCGATTTTTCCCGAATTTTCCCCGAATTTTTCCCGATTTTTTCCCGATTTTTTTCCCGATTTTCCCCGAATTTTTCCCGATTTTTTACCGATTTTTTCCCCGATTTTTCCCGATTTTTTCCGATTTTTTCCCCGATTTTTCCCGATTTTTTCCCGATTTTTTCCCCGATTTTTCCCGATTTTTTCCGATTTTTTCCCCGAATTTTCCCCGAATTTTTCCCAATTTTTTCCGATTTTTTTCCCGATTTTTCCCGATTTTTTCCGATTTTTTCCCGAATTTTCCCCGAATTTTTCCCGATTTTTTCCCGATTTTTTCCCGATTTTTCCCGATTTTTTCCCGAATTTTCCCGAATTTTCCCGAATTTTTCCCGATTTTTTCCCGATTTTTTCCCGATTTTTCCCGATTTTTTCCCGAATTTTCCCCGAATTTTTCCCGAATTTTTCCCGATTTTTCCCGAATTTTCCCCGAATTTTTCCCGATTTTTTCCCGATTTTTTTCCCGATTTTTCCCGATTTTTCCCCGAATTTTTCCCGATTTTTTCCCGATTTTTTTCCCGATTTTCCCCGAATTTTTCCCGATTTTTTCCCGATTTTTTTCCCGATTTTTTCCGATTTTTTCCCGATTTTTTTCCCGATTTTTCCCGATTTTTCCCGAATTTTTCCCGATTTTTTCCCGATTTTTTTCCCGATTTTTCCCGAATTTTCCCCGAATTTTTCCCGATTTTTTCCCGATTTTTTTCCCGATTTTTTCCGATTTTTTCCCGATTTTTCCCGATTTTTCCCGATTTTTTTCCCGATTTTTCCCGATTTTTCCCGATTTTTTCCCGATTTTTTTCCCGATTTTCCCGAATTTTTCCGATTTTTTCCGATTTTTTCCCGAATTTTCCCCGAATTTTTCCCGATTTTGTCCCGATTTTCTTCCCGATTTTTCCCGATTTTTTCCGATTTTTTTCCCGAATTTTCCCCGAATTTTTCCCGATTTTTTCCCGATTTTTTTCCCGATTTTTTTCCCGATTTTTCCCGAATTTTCCCGAATTTTTCCCGATTTTTTCCCGATTTTTTTCCCGATTTTCCCCGAATTTTTCCGATTTTTTCCCGATTTTTCCCGATTTTTTCCGATTTTTTCCCGAATTTTCCCGAATTTTTCCCGATTTTTTCCCGATTTTTTTCCCGATTTTTCCCGATTTTTTCCGATTTTTTCCCCGAATTTTCCCCGAATTTTCCCCGATTTTTTTCCCGATTTTTTTCCTATTTTTTTCCCGATTTTTCCCGATTTTTTCCCGATTTTTTTCCGATTTTTCCCGATTTTTTCCCGATTTTTTCCCGATTTTTTCCCCGATTTTTTTCCGAATTTTCCCGATTTTTTCCGATTTTTTCCCGAATTTTCCCCGATTTTTTCCCGATTTTTTTCCCGATTTTTTCCGATTTTTCCCGATTTTTTTCCCGATTTTTCCCGATTTTTTCCTATTTTTTCCCGATTTTTTCCGATTTTTTCCCGAATTTTCCCCGATTTTTTCCCGATTTTTTTCCCGATTTTTCCCGATTTTTCCCGATTTTTCCCCGAATTTTTCCCGATTTTTTCCCGATATCTTCCCCGAATTTTCCCCAAATTTTTCTCGATTTTTTCCCGATTTTTTTCCCGATTTTTCCCGAATTTTCCCCGAATTTTTCCCGAATTTTTCCCGATTTTTTCCCGATTTTTTTCCGATTTTTCCCGATTTTTTCCGATTTTTTCCCGATTTTTTCCCGATTTTTCCCGATTTTTTTTCCGATTTTTTCCCGATTTTTTTCCCGATTTTTCCCGATTTTTTCCGATTTTTTTTCCGATTTTTTCCCGATTTTTTTCCCGATTTTTTCCGATTTTTTCCCGAATTTTCCCGAATTTTTCCCGATTTTTTCCCGATTTTCTTCCCGATTTTTCCCGATTTTTTCCGATTTTTTTCCCGAATTTTCCCCGAATTTTTCCCGATTTTTTCCCGATTTTTTTCCCGATTTTTTTCCCGATTTTTCCCGAATTTTCCCCGAATTTTTCCCGATTTTTTCACGATTTTTTTCCCGATTTTCCCCGAATTTTCCCCGAATTTTTCCGATTTTTTCCCGATTTTTTTCCCGATTTTTTTCCCGATTTTTCCCGATTTTTCCCGAATTTTTCCGATTTTTTCCCGATTTTTTTCCCGATTTTCCCCGAATTTTTCCCGATTTTTTCCCGATTTTTTTCCCGATTTTTCCCGATTTTTTCCCGATTTTTTCCCGATTTTCCCGAATTTTTCCGATTTTTTCCGATTTTTTCCCGAATTTTCCCGAATTTTTCCCGATTTTTTCCCGATTTTTTTCCCGATTTTTTCCGATTTTTTCCCGAATTTTCCCGAATTTTTCCCGATTTTTTCCCAATTTTCTTCCCGATTTTTCCCGATTTTTTTTCCCGAATTTTCCCCGAATTTTTCCCGATTTTTTCCAGATTTTTTTCCCGATTTTTTTCCCGATTTTTCCCGAATTTTCCCGAATTTTTCCCGATTTTTTCCCGATTTTTTTCCCGATTTTCCCGAATTTTTCCCGATTTTTTCCCGATTTTTCCCGATTTTTTCCGATTTTTTCCCGAATTTTCCCGAATTTTTCCCGATTTTTTCCCGATTTTTTTCCCGATTTTTCCCGATTTTTTCCCGATTTTTTCCCGATTTTTTTCCGATTTTTCCCGATTTTTTCCCGATTTTTTCCCGATTTTTTCCCCGATTTTTTTCCGAATTTTCCCGATTTTTTCCGATTTTTTCCCGAATTTTCCCGATTTTTTCCCGATTTTTTTCCCGATTTTTTCCGATTTTTTCCCGATTTTTTTCCCGATTTTTCCCGATTTTTCCCGATTTTTTCCTATTTTTTCCAGATTTTTTCCGATTTTTTCCCGAATTTTCCCGATTTTTTCCCGATTTTTTTCCCGATTTTTCCCGATTTTTCCCGATTTTTCCCCGATTTTTCCCGATTTTTTCCCGATTTTTCCGATTTTTTTCCCGAATTTTCCCCGAATTTTTCCCGAATTTTTCCCGATTTTTCGATTTTTCCCGAATTTTCCCCGAATTTTTCCCGATTTTTTCCCGATTTTTTTCCCGATTTTTCCCGAATTTTCCCCGAATTTTTCCCGATTTTTTTCCCGATTTTCCCCGAATTTTTCCCGATTTTTTCCCGATTTTTTTCCCGATTTTTTCCGTTTTTTTCCCGATTTTTTTCCCGATTTTTCCCGATTTTTCCCGATTTTTTCCCGATTTTTTCCCGATTTTTTTCCCGATTTTAACCGAATTTTTCCAGATTTTTTCCGATTTTTTCCCGAATTTTCCCCGAATTTTTCCGATTTTTTCCCGATTTTCTTCCCGATTTTTCCCGATTTTTTCCGATTTTTTTCCCGAATTTTCCCCGAATTTTTCCCGATTTTTTCCCGATTTTTTCCCCGATTTTTTTCCGAATTTTCCCGATTTTTTCCGATTTTTTCCCCGAATTTTCCCCGATTTTTTCCCGATTTTTTTCCCGATTTTTTCCGATTTTTTCCCGATTTTTTTCCCGATTTTTCCCGATTTTTCCCGATTTTTTCCTATTTTTTCCAGATTTTTTCCGATTTTTTCCCCGAATTTTCCCCGATTTTTTCCCGATTTTTTTCCCGAATTTTCCCGATTTTTTCCGATTTTTTCCCCGAATTTTCCCCGAATTTTTCCCGATTTTTTCCCGATTTTCTTCCCGATTTTTCCCGATTTTTTCCGATTTTTTTCCCGAATTTTCCCGAATTTTTCCCGATTTTTTCCGATTTTTTTCCCGATTTTTTTCCCGATTTTTCCCGAATTTTCCCCGAATTTTTCCCGATTTTTTCCCGATTTTTTTCCCGATTTTCCCCGAATTTTTCCCGATTTTCTTCCCGATTTTTCCCGATTTTTTCCGATTTTTTTCCCCGATTTTTCCCCGAATTTTTCCCGATTTTTTCCAGATGTTTTTCCCGATTTTTTTCCCGATTTTTCCCGAATTTTCCCCGAATTTTTCCCGATTTTTTCCCGATTTTTTTCCCGATTTTCCCCGAATTTTTCCCGATTTTTTCCCGATTTTTCCCGATTTTTTCCGATTTTTTCCCGAATTTTCCCCGAATTTTTCCCGATTTTTTCCCGATTTTCTTCCCGATTTTTCCCGATTTTTCCCGATTTTCTTCCCGATTTTTCCCGATTTTTTCCGATTTTTTTCCCGATTTTTCCCCGAATTTTTCCCGATTTTTTCCAGATGTTTTTCCCGATTTTTTCCCGATTTTTCCCGAATTTTCCCCGAATTTTTCCCGATTTTTTCCCGATTTTTTTCCCGATTTTCCCCGAATTTTTCCCGATTTTTTCCCGATTTTTCCCGATTTTTTCCGATTTTTTCCCGAATTTTCCCCGAATTTTTCCCGATTTTTTCCGATTTTTTTCCCGATTTTCCCCGAATTTTTCCCGATTTTTTCCCGATTTTTCCCGATTTTTTCCGATTTTTTCCCGAATTTTCCCGAATTTTTCCCGATTTTTTCCCGATTTTTTTCCCGATTTTTCCCGATTTTTCCCGATTTTTTCCCGATTTTTTCCCGATTTTTTTCCCGATTTTTCCGATTTTTTCCGATTTTTTCCCGATTTTTCCCGATTTTTTCCTATTTTTTTCCCGATTTTTCCCGATTTTTTCCCGATTTTTTCCGATTTTTTTCCGATTTTTCCCGATTTTTTCCCGATTTTTTCCCGATTTTTTCCCGATTTTTTTCCGAATTTTCCCGATTTTTTCCGATTTTTTCCCGAATTTTCCCGATTTTTTCCCGATTTTTTTCCCGATTTTTTCCGATTTTTTTCCCGATTTTTCCCGATTTTTCCCGATTTTTTCCGATTTTTTCCCGAATTTTCCCGAATTTTTCCCGATTTTTTCCCGATTTTTTTCCCGATTTTTCCCGATTTTTTCCGATTTTTTCCCGATTTTTTCCCGATTTTTCCCGATTTTTTTTCCGATTTTTTCCCGATTTTTTTCCCGATTTTTCCCGATTTTTTCCGATTTTTTTTCCGATTTTTTCCCGATTTTTTTCCCGATTTTTTCCGATTTTTCCCGATTTTTCCCGATTTTTTCCCGATTTTTCCCGATTTTTTCCGATTTTTTCCCGAATTTTCCCGAATTTTTCACGATTTTTTCCCGATTTTTTTCCCGATTTTTTTCCCGATTTTTCCCGAATTTTCCCGAATTTTTCCCGATTTTTTCCCGATTTTTTTCCCGATTTTCCCCGAATTTTTCCCGATTTTTTCCCGATTTTTTTCCCGATTTTTTCCGATTTTTTCCCGATTTTTTTCCCGATTTTTCCCGATTTTTCCCGATTTTTTCCCGATTTTTTCCCGATTTTTTCCCGATTTTCCCCGAATTTTTCCCGATTTTTTCCGATTTTTTCCCGAATTTTCCCGAATTTTTCCGATTTTTTCCCGATTTTTTTCCGATTTTTTCCGATTTTTTCCCGAATTTTCCCCGAATTTTTCCCGATTTTTTCCCAATTTTCTTCCCGATTTTTCCCGATTTTTTCCGATTTTTTTTCCCGAATTTTCCCGAATTTTTCCCGATTTTTTCCAGATTTTTTTCCCGATTTTTTTCCCGATTTTTCCCGAATTTTCCCCGAATTTTTCCCGATTTTTTCCCGATTTTTTTCCCGATTTTCCCCGAATTTTTCCCGATTTTTTCCCGATTTTTCCCGATTTTTTCCGATTTTTTCCCGAATTTTCCCCGAATTTTTCCGATTTTTTCCCGATTTTTTTCCCGATTTTCCCCGAATTTTTCCCGATTTTTTCCCGATTTTTCCCGATTTTTTCCGATTTTTTCCCGAATTTTCCCCGAATTTTTCCCGATTTTTTCCCGATTTTTTTCCCGATTTTTCCCGATTTTTTCCCGATTTTTTCCCGATTTTTTTCCGATTTTTCCCGATTTTTTCCCGATTTTTTCCCGATTTTTTCCCGATTTTTTTCCGAATTTTCCCGATTTTTTCCGATTTTTTCCCGAATTTTCCCGATTTTTTCCCGATTTTTTTCCCGATTTTTTCCCGATTTTCTTCCCGATTTTTCCCGATTTTTCCCGATTTTTTCCTATTTTTTCCAGATTTTTTCCGATTTTTTCCCGAATTTTCCCCGATTTTTTCCCGATTTTTTTCCCGATTTTTCCCGATTTTTCCCGATTTTTCCCGAATTTTTCCCGATTTTTTCCGATTTTTTCCCGAATTTTCCCCGAATTTTTCCCGAATTTTTCCCGATTTTTCCCGAATTTTCCCGAATTTTTCCCGATTTTTTCCCGATTTTTTTCCCGATTTTTCCCGAATTTTCCCGAATTTTTCCCGATTTTTTCCCGATTTTTTTCCCGATTTTCCCCGAATTTTTCCCGATTTTTTCCCGATTTTTTTCCCGATTTTTTCCGTTTTTTTCCCGATTTTTTTCCCGATTTTTCCCGATTTTTCCCGATTTTTTCCCGATTTTTTCCCGATTTTTTTCCCGATTTTCCCGAATTTTTCCGATTTTTTCCGATTTTTTCCCGAATTTTCCCCGAATTTTTCCCGATTTTTTCCCGATTTTCTTCCGATTTTTCCCGATTTTTCCCGATTTTTTCCGATTTTTTTTCCGATTTTTTCCCGATTTTTTTCCCGATTTTTTCCGATTTTTTCCCGAATTTTCCCGAATTTTTCCGATTTTTTCCCGATTTTCTTCCCGATTTTTCCCGATTTTTTCCGATTTTTTTCCCCGAATTTTCCCCGAATTTTTCCCGATTTTTTCCCGATTTTTTTCCCGATTTTTTTCCCGATTTTTCCCGAATTTTCCCGAATTTTTCCCGATTTTTTCCCGATTTTTTTCCCGATTTTCCCCGAATTTTCCCGAATTTTTCCCGATTTTTTCCCGATTTTTTCCCGATTTTTTTCCCGATTTTTCCCGAATTTTCCACGAATTTTTCCCGATTTTTTCCCGATTTTCCCCGAATTTTTCCCGATTTTCTTCCCGATTTTTCCCGATTTTTTCCGATTTTTTTCCCGAATTTTCCCGAATTTTTCCCGATTTTTTCCCGATTTTTTCCCGATTTTTTTCCGAATTTTCCCGATTTTTTCCGATTTTTTCCCGAATTTTCCCGATTTTTTCCCGATTTTTTTCCCGATTTTTTCCGATTTTTTCCCGATTTTTTTCCCGATTTTTCCCGATTTTTCCCGATTTTTTCCTATTTTTTCCAGATTTTTTCCGATTTTTTCCCGAATTTTCCCGATTTTTTCCCGATTTTTTCCCGATTTTTCCCGATTTTTCCCGATTTTTCCGCGAATTTTTCCCGATTTTTTCCGATTTTTTCCCGAATTTTCCCCGAATTTTTCCCGATTTTTTCCCGATTTTTTCCCGATTTTTCCCGATTTTTTCCCGAATTTTCCCGAATTTTTCCCGAATTTTTCCCGATTTTTCCCGAATTTTCCCCGAATTTTTCCGATTTTTTCCCGATTTTTTTCCCGATTTTTCCCGAATTTTCCCCGAATTTTTCCCGATTTTTTCCCGATTTTCTTCCCGATTTTCCCCGAATTTTTCCCGATTTTTTCCCGATTTTTTTCCCGATTTTTTCCGATTTTTTCCCGATTTTTTTCCCGATTTTTCCCGATTTTTTCCCGATTTTTTCCCGATTTTTTTCCCGATTTTCCCCGAATTTTTCCCGATTTTTTCCGATTTTTTCCCCGAATTTTCCCCGAATTTTTCCCGATTTTTTCCCGATTTTCTTCCCGATTTTTCCCGATTTTTTCCGATTTTTTTCCCGAATTTTCCCCGATTTTTTCCTATTTTTTTCCCGATTTTTCCCGATTTTTTCCCGATTTTTTTCCGATTTTTCCCGATTTTTTCCCGATTTTTTCCCGATTTTTTCCCCGATTTTTTTCCGAATTTTCCCGATTTTTTCCGATTTTTTCCCGAATTTTCCCGATTTTTTCCCGATTTTTTTCCCGATTTTTTCCGATTTTTTCCCGATTTTTTTCCCGATTTTTCCCGATTTTTCCCGATTTTTTCCTATTTTTTCCAGATTTTTTCCGATTTTTTCCCGAATTTTCCCCGATTTTTTCCCGATTTTTTTCCCGATTTTTCCCGATTTTTCCCGATTTTTCCCGAATTTTTCCCGATTTTTTCCGATTTTTTCCCGAATTTTCCCAGAATTTTTCCCGATTTTTTCCCGATTTTTTCCCGATTTTTCCCGATTTTTTCCCGAATTTTCCCCGAATTTTTCCCGAATTTTTCCCGATTTTTCCCGAATTTTCCCGAATTTTTCCCGATTTTTTCCCGATTTTTTTCCCGATTTTTCCCGAATTTTCCCGAATTTTTCCGATTTTTTCCCGATTTTTTTCCCGATTTTTTCCGATTTTTTCCCGATTTTTTTCCCGATTTTTCCCGATTTTTCCCGATTTTTTCCCGATTTTTTCCCGATTTTTTTCCCGATTTTCCCCGAATTTTTCCGATTTTTTCCGATTTTTTCCCGAATTTTCCCGAATTTTTCCCGATTTTTTCCCGATTTTCTTCCCGATTTTTCCCGATTTTTTCCGATTTTTTTTCCCGAATTTTCCCCGAATTTTTCCCGATTTTTTCCGATTTTTTCCCGAATTTTCCACGAATTTTTCCCGATTTATTCCCGATTTTCTTCCCGATTTTTCCCGATTTTTTCCGATTTTTTTTTTCCCGAATTTTTCCCGATTTTTTCCCGATTTTTTTCCCGATTTTTTTCCGATTTTTCCCGAATTTTCCCGAATTTTTCCCGATTTTTTCCCGATTTTTTTCCCGATTTTCCCGAATTTTTCCCGACTTTTTCCCGATTTTTTTCCCGATTTTTTCCGATTTTTTCCCGATTTTTTTCCCGATTTTTCCCGATTTTTCCCGATTTTTTCCCGATTTTTTCCCGATTTTTTTCCCGATTTTCCCCGAATTTTTCCCGATTTTTTCCGATTTTTTCCCGAATTTTCCCCGAATTTTTCCCGAGTTTTTCCCGATTTTCTTCCCGATTTTTCCCGATTTTTTCCGATTTTTTTCCCGAATTTTCCCGAATTTTTCCCGATTTTTTCCCGATTTTTTTCCCGATTTTCCCCGAATTTTTCCCGATTTTTTCCCGATTTTTTTCCCGATTTTCCCCGAATTTTTCCGATTTTTTCCCCGATTTTTCCCGATTTTTTTCCGATTTTTTCCCGAATTTTCCCGATTTTTTCCCGATTTTTTTCCGATTTTTTCCCGAATTTTTCCCGATTTTTTCCCGATTTTTTTCCCGATTTTTCCCGATTTTTTCCGATTTTTTCCCGAATTTTCCCCGAATTTTTCCCGATTTTTTCCCGATTTTTTCCCGATTTTTTTCCCCGATTTTTCCCGATTTTTTCCGATTTTTTCCCGAATTTTCCCGAATTTTTCCCTATTTTTTCCCGATTTTTTTCCTATTTTTTTCCCGATTTTTCCCGATTTTTTCCCGATTTTTTCCCCGATTTTTCCCGATTTTTTTCCGATTTTTTCCCCGAATTTTCCCCGATTTTTTCCCGATTTTTTTCCGATTTTTTCCCCGAATTTTTCCCGATTTTTTCCCGATTTTTTTCCCGATTTTTCCCGATTTTTTCCGATTTTTTCCCCGAATTTTCCCCGAATTTTTCCCGATTTTTTCCCGATTTTTTCCCGATTTTTTTCCCGATTTTTCCCGATTTTTTCCGATTTTTTCCCGAATTTTCCCCGAATTTTTCCCTATTTTTTCCCGATTTTTTTCCTATTTTTTTCCCGATTTTTCCCGATTTTTTCCCGATTTTTTCCCGATTTTTTTCCGATTTTTCCCGATTTTTTCCCGATTTTTTCCCGATTTTTTCCCGATTTTTTTCCGAATTTTCCCGATTTTTTTCCGATTTTTTCCCGAATTTTCCCCGATTTTTTCCCGATTTTTTTCCCGATTTTTTCCGATTTTTTCCCGATTTTTTTCCCGATTTTTTTCCCGATTTTTCCCGATTTTTTCCTATTTTTTCCCGATTTTTTCCGATTTTTTCCCGAATTTTCCCCGATTTTTTCCCGATTTTTTTCCCGATTTTTCCCGATTTTTCCCGATTTTTCCCGAATTTTTCCGATTTTTTCCCGATATCTTCCCCGAATTTTCCCCAAATTTTTCTCGATTTTTTCCCGATTTTTTTCCCGATTTTTCCCGAATTTTCCCGAATTTTTCCCGATTTTTTCCCGATTTTTTTCCCGATTTTTCCCGATTTTTTCCCGAATTTTCCCCGAATTTTTCCCGATTTTTTCCCGATTTTTTTCCCGATTTTTCCCGATTTTTTCCGATTTTTTCCCGATTTTTTCCGATTTTTTTTCCGATTTTTTCCCGATTTTTTTCCCGATTTTTCCCGATTTTTCCCGATTTTTTCCGATTTTTTTTCCGATTTTTTCCCGATTTTTTTCCCGATTTTCCCGAATTTTCCCGAATTTTTCCCGAATTTTTCCCTATTTTTTCCCGATTTTTTTCCTATTTTTTTCCCGATTTTTCCCGATTTATTCCCGATTTTTTCCCGTTTTTTTTTTCCGATTTTTTTTCCCGATTTTTTCCCGATTTTTTCCCGATTTTTTCCCGATTTTTTTCCGAATTTTCCCGATTTTTTCCGATTTTTTCCCGAATTTTCCCGATTTTTTCCCGATTTTTTTCCCGATTTTTTCCGATTTTTTCCCGATTTTTTTCCCGATTTTTCCCGATTTTTTCCCGAATTTTCCCGAATTTTTCCCGAATTTTTCCCGATTTTTCCCGAATTTTCCCGAATTTTTCCCGATTTTTTCCCGATTTTTTTCCCGATTTTTCCCGAATTTTCCCGAATTTTTCCCGATTTTTTCCGATTTTTTTCCCGATTTTCCCGAATTTTTCCCGATTTTTTCCCGATTTTTTTCCGATTTTTTCCGATTTTTTCCCGATTTTTTTCCCGATTTTTCCCGATTTTTTCCCGATTTTTTCCGATTTTTTTCCCGATTTTCCCCGAATTTTTCCCGATTTTTTCCGATTTTTTCCCGAATTTTCCCGAATTTTTCCCGATTTTTTCCCGATTTTCTTCCCGATTTTTCCCGATTTTTTCCGATTTTTTTCCCGAATTTTCCCGATTTTTTCCTATTTTTTTCCCGATTTTTCCCGATTTTTTCCCGATTTTTTTCCGATTTTTCCCGATTTTTTCCCGATTTTTTCCGATTTTTTCCCGATTTTTTTCCGAATTTTCCCGATTTTTTCCGATTTTTTCCCGAATTTTCCCGATTTTTTCCCGATTTTTTTCCCGATTTTTTCCGATTTTTTCCGATTTTTTTCCCGATTTTTCCCGATTTTTCCCGATTTTTTCCTATTTTTTCCAGATTTTTTCCGATTTTTTCCCGAATTTTCCCGATTTTTTCCCGATTTTTTTCCCGATTTTTCCCGATTTTTCCCGATTTTTCCCGAATTTTTCCCGATTTTTTCCGATTTTTTCCCGAATTTTCCAGAATTTTTCCCGATTTTTTCCCGATTTTTTCCCGATTTTTCCCGATTTTTTCCCGAATTTTCCCCGAATTTTTCCCGAATTTTTCCCGATTTTTCCCGAATTTTCCCCGAATTTTTCCCGATTTTTTCCCGATTTTTTTCCCGATTTTTCCCGAATTTTCCCCGAATTTTTCCCGATTTTTTCCCGATTTTTTTCCCGATTTTTTCCGATTTTTTCCCGATTTTTTTCCCGATTTTTCCCGATTTTTCCCGATTTTTTCCCGATTTTTTCCCGATTTTTTTCCCGATTTTCCCCGAATTTTTCCCGATTTTTTCCCGATTTTCTTCCCGATTTTTCCCGATTTTTTCCGATTTTTTTTCCCGAATTTTCCCCGAATTTTTCCCGATTTTTTCCGATTTTTTCCCCGAATTTTCCCCGAATTTTTCCCGATTTATTCCCGATTTTCTTCCCGATTTTTCCCGATTTTTTCCGATTTTTTTCCCCGAATTTTTCCCGATTTTTTCCCGATTTTTTTCCCGATTTTTTTCCCGATTTTTCCCGAATTTTCCCGAATTTTTCCGATTTTTTCCCGATTTTTTTCCCGATTTTCCCCGAATTTTTCCCGACTTTTTCCCGATTTTTTTCCCGATTTTTTCCGATTTTTTCCCGATTTTTTTCCCGATTTTTCCCGATTTTTCCCGATTTTTTCCCGATTTTTTCCCGATTTTTTTCCCGATTTTCCCGAATTTTTCCCGATTTTTTCCGATTTTTTTCCCGATTTTTCCCGAATTTTCCCCGAGTTTTTCCCGATTTTCTTCCCGATTTTTCCCGATTTTTTCCGATTTTTTTCCCGAATTTTCCCGAATTTTTCCCGATTTTTTCCCGATTTTTTTCCCGATTTTCCCGAATTTTTCCGATTTTTTCCCGATTTTTCCCGATTTTTTTCCGATTTTTTCCCGAATTTTCCTCGAATTTTTCCCGATTTTTTCCCGATTTTTTTCCCGATTTTTCCCGATTTTTTCCGATTTTTTCCCGAATTTTCCCCGAATTTTTCCCGATTTTTTCCCGATTTTTTTCCCGATTTTTCCCGATTTTTTCCGATTTTTTCCCGAATTTTCCCGAATTTTTCCCTATTTTTTTCCCGATTTTTTTCCTATTTTTTTCCCGATTTTTCCCGATTTTTTCCCGATTTTTTCCCGATTTTTTTCCGATTTTTCCCGATTTTTTCCCGATTTTTTCCGATTTTTTCCCGATTTTTTTCCGAATTTTCCCGATTTTTTTCCGATTTTTTCCCGAATTTTCCCCGATTTTTTCCCGATTTTTTTCCCGATTTTTTCCGATTTTTTCCCGATTTTTTTCCCGATTTTTTTCCCGATTTTTCCCGATTTTTTCCTATTTTTTCCCGATTTTTTCCGATTTTTTCCCGAATTTTCCCGATTTTTTCCCGATTTTTTTCCTATTTTTTTCCCGATTTTTCCCGATTTATTCCCGATTTTTTCCCGATTTTTTTCCGATTTTTCCCGATTTTTTCCCCGATTTTTTCCCGATTTTTTCCCGATTTTTTTCCGAATTTTCCCGATTTTTTCCGATTTTTTCCCGAATTTTCCCCGATTTTTTCCCGATTTTTTTCCCGATTTTTTCCGATTTTTTCCCGATTTTTTTCCCGATTTTTCCCGATTTTTCCCGATTTTTTCCCGATTTTTTTCCGAATTTTCCCGATTTTTTCCGATTTTTTCCCGAATTTTCCCGATTTTTTCCGATTTTTTTCCCGATTTTTTCCGATTTTTTCCGATTTTTTTCCCGAATTTTCCCCGAATTTTTCCCGAATTTTTCCCTATTTTTTCCCGATTTTTTTCCTATTTTTTTCCCGATTTTTCCCGATTTTTCCCCGAATTTTTCCCGATTTTTTCCCGATATCTTCCCCGAATTTTCCCCAAATTTTTCTCGATTTTTTCCCGATTTTTTTCCCGATTTTTCCCGAATTTTCCCGAATTTTTCCGATTTTTTCCCGATTTTTTTCCCGATTTTTCCCGATTTTTTCCGATTTTTTCCCGAATTTTCCCGAATTTTTCCGATTTTTTCCCGATTTTTTTCCCGATTTTTCCCGATTTTTTCCCGATTTTTTCCCGATTTTTCCCGATTTTTTTTCCGATTTTTTCCCGATTTTTTTCCCGATTTTTCCCGATTTTTCCCGATTTTTTCCGATTTTTTTTCCGATTTTTTCCCGATTTTTTTCCCGATTTTTTCCGATTTTTTCCCCGAATTTTCCCCGATTTTTTTCCCGATTTTTTCCGATTTTTTCCCGATTTTTTTCCCGATTTTTCCCGATTTTTCCCGATTTTTTCCCGATTTTTTCCCGATTTTTTTCCCGATTTTCCCCGAATTTTTCCCGATTTTTTCCGATTTTTTCCCGAATTTTCCCCGAATTTTTCCCGATTTTTTCCCGATTTTCTTCCCGATTTTTCCCGATTTTTTCCGATTTTTTTTCCCGAATTTTCCCCGAATTTTTCCGATTTTTTCCGATTTTTTCCCGAATTTTCCCCGAATTTTTCCCGATTTATTCCCGATTTTCTTCCCGATTGTTCCCGATTTTTTCCGATTTTTTTCCCGAATTTTTCCCGATTTTTTCCCGATTTTTTTCCCGATTTTTTTCCGATTTTTCCCGAATTTTCCCGAATTTTTCCGATTTTTTCCCGATTTTTTTCCCGATTTTCCCCGAATTTTTCCCGACTTTTTCCCGATTTTTTTCCCGATTTTTTCCGATTTTTTCCGATTTTTTTCCCGATTTTTCCCGATTTTTCCCGATTTTTTCCCGATTTTTTCCCGATTTTTTTCCCGATTTTCCCCGAATTTTTCCGATTTTTTCCCGATTTTTTTCCCGATTTTTCCCGAATTTTCCCCGAGTTTTTCCCGATTTTCTTCCCGATTTTTCCCGATTTTTTCCGATTTTTTTCCCGAATTTTCCCGAATTTTTCCCGATTTTTTCCCGATTTTTTTCCCGATTTTCCCCGAATTTTTCCCGATTTTTTCCCGATTTTTCCCGATTTTTTTCCGATTTTTTCCCGAATTTTCCTCGAATTTTTCCGATTTTTTCCGATTTTTTTCCCGATTTTTCCCGATTTTTTCCGATTTTTTCCCGAATTTTCCCCGAATTTTTCCCGATTTTTTCCCGATTTTTTTCCCGATTTTTCCCGATTTTTTCCGATTTTTTCCCGAATTTTCCCGAATTTTTCCCTATTTTTTTCCCGATTTTTTTCCTATTTTTTTCCCGATTTTTCCCGATTTTTTCCCGATTTTTTCCCGATTTTTTTCCGATTTTTCCCGATTTTTTCCCGATTTTTTCCCGATTTTTTCCCGATTTTTTTCCGAATTTTCCCGATTTTTTTCCGATTTTTTCCCGAATTTTCCCCGATTTTTTCCCGATTTTTTTCCCGATTTTTTCCGATTTTTTCCCGATTTTTTTCCCGATTTTTTTCCCGATTTTTCCCGATTTTTTCCTATTTTTTCCCGATTTTTTCCGATTTTTTCCCCGAATTTTCCCCGATTTTTTCCCGATTTTTTTCCTATTTTTTTCCCGATTTTTCCCGATTTATTCCCGATTTTTTCCCGATTTTTTTCCGATTTTTCCCGATTTTTTCCCCGATTTTTTCCCGATTTTTTCCCCGATTTTTTTCCGAATTTTCCCGATTTTTTCCGATTTTTTCCCCGAATTTTCCCCGATTTTTTCCCGATTTTTTTCCCGATTTTTTCCGATTTTTTCCCGATTTTTTTCCCGATTTTTCCCGATTTTTCCCGATTTTTTCCCCGATTTTTTTCCGAATTTTCCCGATTTTTTCCGATTTTTTCCCGAATTTTCCCCGATTTTTTCCCGATTTTTTTCCCGATTTTTTCCGATTTTTTCCCGATTTTTTTCCCGAATTTTCCCCGAATTTTTCCCGAATTTTTCCCTATTTTTTCCCGATTTTTTTCCTATTTTTTTCCCGATTTTTCCCGATTTTTCCCCGAATTTTTCCCGATTTTTTCCCGATATCTTCCCCGAATTTTCCCCAAATTTTTCTCGATTTTTTCCCGATTTTTTTCCCCGATTTTTCCCCGAATTTTCCCCGAATTTTTCCCGATTTTTTCCCGATTTTTTTCCCGATTTTTCCCGATTTTTTCCGATTTTTTCCCCGAATTTTCCCCGAATTTTTCCCGATTTTTTCCCGATTTTTTTCCCGATTTTTCCCGATTTTTTCCCGATTTTTTCCCGATTTTTCCCGATTTTTTTTCCGATTTTTTCCCGATTTTTTTCCCGATTTTTCCCGATTTTTCCCGATTTTTTCCGATTTTTTTTCCGATTTTTTCCCGATTTTTTTCCCGATTTTTTCCGATTTTTTCCCGAATTTTCCCGAATTTTTCCCGATTTTTTCCCGATTTTTTCCCGATTTTTCCCGATTTTTTCCGATTTTTTTCCCGAATTTTCCCGAATTTTTCCCGATTTTTTCCCGATTTTTTTCCCGATTTTTTTCCCGATTTTTCCCGAATTTTCCCGAATTTTTCCCGATTTTTTCCCGATTTTTTTCCCGATTTTCCCCGAATTTTCCCCGAATTTTTCCCGAATTTTTCCCGATTTTTTCCCGATTTTTTTCCCGATTTTTTTCCCGATTTTCCCCGAATTTTTCCCGATTTTTTCCCGATTTTTTTCCCGATTTTTTCCGATTTTTTCCCGATTTTTTTCCCGATTTTTCCCGATTTTTCCCGATTTTTTCCCGATTTTTTCCCGATTTTTTTCCCGATTTTCCCGAATTTTTCCCGATTTTTTCCGATTTTTTCCCGAATTTTCCCGAATTTTTCCCGATTTTTTCCCGATTTTTTCCCGATTTTTCCCGATTTTTTCCGATTTTTTTCCCGAATTTTCCCCGAATTTTTCCCGATTTTTTCCCGATTTTTTTCCGATTTTTTTCCCGATTTTTCCCGAATTTTCCCGAATTTTTCCCGATTTTTTCCGATTTTTTTCCCGATTTTCCCCGAATTTTTCCGATTTTTTCCCGATTTTTCCCGATTTTTTCCGATTTTTTCCCGAATTTTCCCGAATTTTTCCCGATTTTTTCCGATTTTTTTCCCGATTTTTCCCGATTTTTTCCGATTTTTTCCCGAATTTTCCCGAATTTTTCCCGATTTTTTCCCGATTTTTTCCCGATTTTTTTCCCGATTTTTCCCGATTTTTTCCGATTTTTTCCCGAATTTTCCCGAATTTTTCCGATTTTTTTCCTATTTTTTTCCCGATTTTTCCCGATTTTTTCCCGATTTTTTCCGATTTTTTTCCGATTTTTCCCGATTTTTTCCCGATTTTTTCCCGATTTTTTCCCGATTTTTTTCCGAATTTTCCCGATTTTTTCCGATTTTTTCCCGAATTTTCCCCGATTTTTCCCGATTTTTTCCCGATTTTTCCCGATTTTTTCCGATTTTTTTCCCGATTTTTTTCCCGATTTTCCCCGAATTTTTCCCGATTTTTTCCGATTTTTTCCCGAATTTTCCCCGAATTTTTCCCGATTTTTTCACGATTTTCTTCCCGATTTTTCCCGATTTTTTCCGATTTTTTTCCCCGAATTTTCCCCGAATTTTTCCCGATTTTTTCCGATTTTTTCCCGAATTTTCCCGAATTTTTCCGATTTTTTCCCGATTTTCTTCCCGATTTTTCCCGATTTTTTCCGATTTTTTTCCCGAATTTTCCCGAATTTTTCCCGATTTTTTCCCGATTTTTTCCCGATTTTTTTCCGAATTTTCCCGATTTTTTCCGATTTTTTCCCGAATTTTCCCGATTTTTTCCCGATTTTTTTCCCGATTTTTTCCGATTTTTTCCCGATTTTTTTCCCGATTTTTCCCGATTTTTCCCGATTTTTTTCCCGATTTTTTTCCCGATTTTTCCCGAATTTTCCCGAATTTTTCCGATTTTTTCCCGATTTTTTTCCCGATTTTCCCCGAATTTTCCCCGAATTTTTCCGATTTTTTCCCGATTTTTTCCCGATTTTTTTCCCGATTTTTCCCGAATTTTCCACGAATTTTTCCCGATTTTTTCCCGATTTTCCCCGATTTTTTTCCCGATTTTTTCCCGATTTTTCCCGATTTTTTCCGATTTTTTTCCCGATTTTTCCCGAATTTTTCCGATTTTTTCCCGATTTTTTCCCGATTTTTTTCCGAATTTTCCCGATTTTTTCCGATTTTTTCCCGAATTTTCCCGATTTTTTCCCGATTTTTTTCCCGATTTTTTCCGATTTTTTCCCGATTTTTTTCCCGATTTTTCCCGATTTTTCCCGATTTTTTCCTATTTTTTCCAGATTTTTTCCGATTTTTTCCCGAATTTTCCCGATTTTTTCCCGATTTTTTTCCCGATTTTTCCCGATTTTTCCCGATTTTTCCGCGAATTTTTCCCGATTTTTTCCGATTTTTTCCCGAATTTTCCCGAATTTTTCCGATTTTTTCCGATTTTTTCCCGATTTTTCCCGATTTTTTCCCCGAATTTTCCCCGAATTTTTCCCGAATTTTTCCCGATTTTTCCCGAATTTTCCCCGAATTTTTCCCGATTTTTTCCCGATTTTTTTCCCGATTTTTCCCGAATTTTCCCCGAATTTTTCCCGATTTTTTCCCGATTTTTTTCCCGATTTTCCCCGAATTTTTCCGATTTTTTCCCGATTTTTTTCCCGATTTTTTCCTATTTTTTCCCGATTTTTTTCCCGATTTTTCCCGATTTTTTCCCGATTTTTTCCCGATTTTTTTCCCGATTTTCCCGAATTTTTCCCGATTTTTTCCGATTTTTTCCCGAATTTTCCCCGAATTTTTCCCGATTTTTTCCCGATTTTCTTCCCGATTTTTCCCGATTTTTTCCGATTTTTTTCCCGAATTTTCCCGATTTTTTCCTATTTTTTTCCCGATTTTTCCCGATTTTTTCCCGATTTTTTTCCGATTTTTCCCGATTTTTTCCCGATTTTTTCCGATTTTTTCCCGATTTTTTTCCGAATTTTCCCGATTTTTTCCGATTTTTTCCACGAATTTTCCCCGATTTTTTCCCGATTTTTTTCCCGATTTTTTCCGATTTTTTCCCGATTTTTTTTTCCGATTTTTCCCGATTTTTTCCGATTTTTTTCCGATTTTTCCCGATTTTTCCCGATTTTTCCCGAATTTTTCCCGATTTTTTCCGATTTTTTCCCGAATTTTCCAGAATTTTTCCCGATTTTTTCCCGATTTTTTCCCGATTTTTCCCGATTTTTTCCCGATTTTTTCCCGAATTTTTCCCGAATTTTTCCCGATTTTTCCCGAATTTTCCCCGAATTTTTCCCGATTTTTTCCCGATTTTTTTCCCGATTTTTCCCGAATTTTCCCCGAATTTTTCCCGATTTTTTCCCGATTTTTTTCCCGATTTTTTCCGATTTTTTCCCGATTTTTTTCCCGATTTTTCCCGATTTTTCCCGATTTTTTCCCGATTTTTTCCCGATTTTTTTCCCGATTTTCCCCGAATTTTTCCCGATTTTTTCCGATTTTTTTTTTCCCGAATTTTCCCCGAATTTTTCCCGATTTTTTCCCGATTTTTTCCCGATTTTTCCCGATTTTTTCCGATTTTTTTTCCCGAATTTTCCCGAATTTTCCCGATTTTTTCCGATTTTTTCCCGAATTTTCCCCGAATTTTTCCCGATTTTTCCCGATTTTCTTCCCGATTTTTTCCGATTTTTTCCGATTTTTTTCCCCGAATTTTTCCCGATTTTTTCCCGATTTTTTTCCCGATTTTTTTCCCGATTTTTCCCGAATTTTCCCCGAATTTTTCCCGATTTTTTCCCGATTTTTTTCCCGATTTTCCCCGAATTTTTCCCGACTTTTTCCCGATTTTTTTCCCGATTTTTTCCGATTTTTTCCCGATTTTTTTCCCGATTTTTCCCGATTTTTCCGATTTTTTCCCGATTTTTTCCCGATTTTTTTCCCGATTTTTTCCCGAATTTTTCCCGATTTTTTCCGATTTTTTCCCGAATTTTCCCCGAATTTTTCCCGATTTTTTCCCGATTTTTTCCCGATTTTTCCCGATTTTTTCCGATTTTTTTTTTTCCCGAATTTTCCCGAATTTTTCCCGATTTTTTCCCGATTTTTTTCCCGATTTTCCCCGAATTTTTCCCGATTTTTTCCCGATTTTTCCCGATTTTTTTCCGATTTTTTCCCGAATTTTCCTCGAATTTTTCCCGATTTTTTCCCGATTTTTTTCCCGATTTTTCCCGATTTTTTCCGATTTTTTTCCCGAATTTTCCCCGAATTTTTCCCGATTTTTTCCCGATTTTTTCCCGATTTTTTTCCCGATTTTTCCCGATTTTTTCCGATTTTTTCCCGAATTTTCCCCGAATTTTTCCCGATTTTTTCCCGATTTTTTTCCGATTTTTTTCCCGATTTTTCCCGATTTTTTCCCGATTTTTTCCCGATTTTTTTCCGATTTTTTCCCGATTTTTTCCCGATTTTTTCCCGATTTTTTCCCGATTTTTTTCCGATTTTTTCCCGATTTTTTTCCGATTTTTTCCCGAATTTTTCCCGATTTTTTCCCGATTTTTTTCCCGATTTTTTCCGATTTTTTCCCGATTTTTTTCCCGATTTTTTTCCCGATTTTTCCCGATTTTTTCCTATTTTTTCCCGATTTTTTCCGATTTTTTCCCGAATTTTCCCGATTTTTTCCCGATTTTTTTCCGATTTTTCCCGATTTTTCCCGATTTTTTCCCGAATTTTTCCCGATTTTTTCCCGATTTTTCCCCGAATTTTCCCCAAATTTTTCTCGATTTTTTCCGATTTTTTTCCCCGATTTTTCCCGATTTTTTTCCCGATTTTTCCCGATTTTTTCCCGATTTTTTTCCCGATTTTTTCCCGATTTTTTCCCCGAATTTTTCCCGATTTTTTCCGATTTTTTCCCGAATTTTTTTCCCGATTTTTCCCGATTTTTTCCGATTTTTTCCCGATTTTTTCCGATTTTTTTCCGATTTTTTCCCGAATTTTTTCCCGATTTTTTTTTTCCCGATTTTTCCCGATTTTTCCCGAATTTTTTTTTTCCGATTTTTTTCCGATTTTTTCCCGATTTTTCCCGATTTTTTCCGATTTTTTCCCGAATTTTCCCCGAATTTTTCCCGATTTTTTCCCGATTTTTTTTTTTTCCCGATTTTTTTCCGATTTTTTTTCCGATTTTTTCCCGAATTTTCCCGATTTTTTCCCGATTTTTTCCGATTTTTTCCCGATTTTTTCCCGATTTTTTCCCGATTTTTTTTTTTCCCCGATTTTTTTCCGAATTTTCCCGATTTTTTCCGATTTTTTCCCGAATTTTTCCCGATTTTTTCCCGATTTTTTTTTTCCCGATTTTTTCCGATTTTTTCCGATTTTTTCCGATTTTTTTCCCGAATTTTTCCCGATTTTTTCCCGATTTTTTTCCCGATTTTTCCCGATTTTTTCCGATTTTTTTTTCCGATTTTTTCCCGAATTTTTTCCCGATTTTTTTCCCGATTTTTCCCGATTTTTTTCCGATTTTTTTTCCGATTTTTTCCCGAATTTTTCCCCTTTTTTTCCCGATTTTTTCCCGATTTTTTTCCGATTTTTCCCGATTTTTTCCGATTTTTTCCCGAATTTTCCCCGATTTTTCCCGATTTTTTCCGATTTTTTCCCGAATTTTCCCGATTTTTCCCGATTTTTTCCCGATTTTTTTCCCGATTTTTTCCCGATTTTTCCCCGATTTTTCCCGATTTTTTCCCGATTTTTTTCCCGATTTTTCCCGATTTTTTCCGATTTTTTCCCGAATTTTCCCGATTTTTTCCCGATTTTTTCCCGATTTTTTCCGATTTTTCCCGATTTTTTCCCGAATTTTTCCCGATTTTTTCCGATTTTTTTCCCGATTTTTTCCCGATTTTTTCCCGATTTTTTCCGATTTTTTCCCGAATTTTTTCCGATTTTTTCCCGATTTTTTCCGAATTTTTTTTTCCCGATTTTTTCCGATTTTTTCCCGAATTTTCCCGAATTTTTCCCGATTTTTCCCGATTTTTTCCCGATTTTTTCCCGATTTTTCCCGATTTTTTTCCCGATTTTTTCCCGATTTTTTCCCGATTTTTTTCCCCGATTTTTCCCGATTTTTTCCGATTTTTTCCCGAATTTTCCCGATTTTTCCCGATTTTTTCCGATTTTTTCCCGAATTTTCCCGATTTTTCCCCGATTTTTTCCCGAATTTTCCCGAATTTTCCCGAATTTTTCCCGATTTTTTCCCGATTTTTTTCCCGAATTTTTCCCGATTTTTTTCCCGATTTTTTTCCGATTTTTTCCCGAATTTTTCCCGATTTTTTCCCGAATTTTTCCCGATTTTTTCCGATTTTTTTCCCGAATTTTTCCCGAATTTTTTCCGATTTTTTCCCGATTTTTTCCCGATTTTTTCCGATTTTTTCCCGATTTTCCCCGATTTTTCCCGATTTTTTCCGATTTTTTCCCCGAATTTTCCCCGAATTTTTCCCGATTTTTTCCCGATTTTTTTCCCGATTTTTCCCGATTTTTTCCGATTTTTTCCCGATTTTTTCCGATTTTTCCCCGAATTTTTCCCCTTTTTTTCCCGATTTTTTTCCCGATTTTTCCCGATTTTTTTCCGATTTTTTCCCGAATTTTCCCCGAATTTTTCCCGATTTTTTCCCGATTTTTTTCCCGATTTTTCCCGATTTTTTCCGATTTTTTCCCGATTTTTTCCCGAATTTTTCCCGATTTTTTCCCGATTTTTCCCGATTTTTTCCGATTTTTTCCCGATTTTTTTTTTCCCGATTTTTTCCCGATTTTTTTCCCGATTTTTCCGATTTTTTCCCGATTTTTTCCCGAATTTTTCCCGATTTTTTTCCCGATTTTTCCCGATTTTTTCCGATTTTTTTCCGATTTTTTCCCCGAATTTTTCCCGATTTTTTCCCGATTTTTTCCCGATTTTTTTCCCGATTTTTCCCGATTTTTTCCGATTTTTTCCCGAATTTTCCCGATTTTTCCCGATTTTTTCCCGATTTTTTCCCGATTTTTTCCCGAATTTTCCCGAATTTTTCCCGATTTTTTCCGATTTTTTCCCGAATTTTCCCCCGAATTTTTCCCGATTTTTTCCCGATTTTTCCCGATTTTTTCCGATTTTTTCCCGAATTTTCCCGATTTTTCCCGATTTTTTTTTTTTTCCCGATTTTTCCCGATTTTTTTCCGATTTTTTCCCGAATTTTCCCGAATTTTTCCCGATTTTTTCCCGATTTTTTCCCGATTTTTTCCCGATTTTTTCCCGATTTTTTTCCCGAATTTTTTCCCGAATTTTTCCCGATTTTTTTCCCGATTTTTCCCGATTTTTTCCGATTTTTTCCCGAATTTTCCCCGATTTTTCCCGATTTTTTCCGATTTTTTTCCCCGATTTTTCACGATTTTTTCCGATTTTTTCCCGAATTTTTCCATTTTTTTCCCGATTTTTCCCGATTTTTTTCCCGATTTTTCCCGATTTTTTCCGATTTTTTCCCGAATTTTCCCGATTTTTTCCGATTTTTTCCCGAATTTTTTCCCGATTTTTCCCGATTTTTTCCGATTTTTTCCGATTTTTTCCCGATTTTTCCCGATTTTTTCCCGAATTTTCCCCGATTTTTCCCGATTTTTTCCGATTTTTTCCCGAATTTTCCCCGAATTTTCCCCGAATTTTTCCCGATTTTTTCCCGATTTTTTCCCGATTTTTTCCGATTTTTTCCCGAATTTTCCCCGATTTTTCCCGATTTTTCCCGATTTTTTCCCGATTTTTCCCGATTTTTTCCCGATTTTTTCCCGATTTTTTCCCGATATTTTTCCCGATTTTTCCCGATTTTTTCCGATTTTTTCCCCGAATTTTCCCCGATTTTTTCCCGATTTTTTCCGATTTTTTCCCGAATTTTCCCGATTTTTCCCGATTTTTTCCGATTTTTTCCCGATTTTTTCCCGATTTTTCCCCGATTTTTTCCCGAATTTTTCCCGATTTTTCCCGATTTTTTCCGATTTTTTCCCGAATTTTCCCCGAATTTTCCCGAATTTTTCCCGATTTTTTCCCGATTTTTTCCGATTTTTTCCCGAATTTTTCCCGATTTTTCCCGATTTTTTTCCGATTTTTTCCCGAATTTTTCCCGAATTTTCCCCGAATTTTTCCCGATTTTTTCCGATTTTTTCCCGAATTTTCCCCGAATTTTTCCCGATTTTTTCCCGATTTTTCCCGATTTTTTCCGATTTTTTCCCGAATTTTTTTTTCCCGATTTTTTCCGATTTTTTCCCGAATTTTTCCCGATTTTTTCCCGATTTTTTCCCGATTTTTTCCCGATTTTTCCCGATTTTTTCCGATTTTTTCCCGAATTTTCCCCGAATTTTTTCCCGAATTTTTCCCGATTTTTTCCCGATTTTTCCCGATTTTTTCCGATTTTTTCCCGAATTTTCCCCGATTTTTCCCGATTTTTTTCCGATTTTTTCCCGAATTTTTCCCGATTTTTTCCCGAATTTTTCCCGATTTTTTCCGATTTTTTCCCGAATTTTCCCGATTTTTCCCGATTTTTTTCCGATTTTTTCCCCGAATTTTTCCCGAATTTTTCCCGATTTTTTCCCGATTTTTTCCGATTTTTTCCCGAATTTTCCCGATTTTTCCCGATTTTTTTCCGATTTTTTCCCGAATTTTTTTCCCGATTTTTTCCCGATTTTTTCCCGAATTTTCCCCGAATTTTTCCCGATTTTTTCCCGATTTTTTCCCGATTTTTTTCCCGATTTTTCCCGATTTTTTCCGATTTTTTCCCGAATTTTTCCCGATTTTTCCCGATTTTTTCCGATTTTTTCCCGAATTTTCCCCGAATTTTTCCCGATTTTTTCCCGATTTTTTCCCGAATTTTTCCCGATTTTTTTTGCCCGATTTTTTCCCGAATTTTCCCGATTTTTCCCGATTTTTTCCGATTTTTTCCCGAATTTTCCCCGATTTTTCCCGATTTTTTCCCGAATTTTCCCCGATTTTTCCCGATTTTTTCCGATTTTTTCCCGAATTTTCCCGAATTTTTCCCGATTTTTTCCCGATTTTTTTCACGATTTTTTCCTATTTTTTCCCGATTTTTTCCGATTTTTTCCCGAATTTTTCCCGATTTTTTCCGATTTTTTCCCGATTTTTCCCGATTTTTTTCCGATTTTTTTTCCGATTTTTTCCCGAATTTTTCCCATTTTTTTCCCGATTTTTCCCGATTTTTTTCCGATTTTTTTTCCGATTTTTTCCCCGAATTTTCCCGATTTTTTCCCGATTTTTTCCCGAATTTTCCCCGATTTTTCCCGATTTTTTCCGATTTTTTCCCGAATTTTTCCCGAATTTTCCCGAATTTTTCCCGATTTTTTCCCGATTTTTTCCCGATTTTTTCCGATTTTTTCCCGAATTTTCCCCGATTTTTCCCGATTTTTTTCCGATTTTTTCCCGAATTTTCCCGAATTTTCCCCGAATTTTTCCCGATTTTTTTCCCGATTTTTTCCCGAATTTTCCCCGAATTTTTCCCGATTTTTTCCCGATTTTTCCGATTTTTTCCGATTTTTTCCCGAATTTTTCCCGATTTTTCCCGATTTTTTCCGATTTTTTCCCCGAATTTTCCCGATTTTTTCCCGATTTTTTCCCGATTTTTTTCCCGATTTTTCCCGATTTTTTCCGATTTTTTCCCGATTTTTTCCGATTTTTTCCCGAATTTTCCCCGATTTTTCCCGATTTTTTCCCGATTTTTTCCCCGAATTTTCCCCGAATTTTCCCGAATTTTTCCCGATTTTTTCCGATTTTTTCCCGAATTTTCCCGAATTTTTCCGATTTTTTCCCGATTTTTCCCGATTTTTTCCGATTTTTTCCCGAATTTTCCCCGATTTTTTCCCGATTTTTTCCCGAATTTTCCCGATTTTTCCCGATTTTTTCCGATTTTTTCCCGAATTTTCCCGAATTTTTCCGATTTTTTCCCGATTTTTTTCCCGATTTTTTCCTATTTTTTCCCGATTTTTTCCGATTTTTTCCGATTTTTTCCCGAATTTTCCCGATTTTTCCCGATTTTTTCCCGAATTTTCCCGATTTTTCCCGATTTTTTCCGATTTTTTCCCCGAATTTTCCCCGAATTTTTCCCGATTTTTTCCCGATTTTTTTCACGATTTTTTCCTATTTTTTCCCGATTTTTTCCGATTTTTTCCCGAATTTTCCCCGATTTTTTCCCGATTTTTTCCCGATTTTTCCCGATTTTTTTCCGATTTTTTTTCCGATTTTTTCCCGAATTTTTCCCCTTTTTTTCCCGATTTTTTCCCGATTTTTTTCCCGATTTTTCCCGATTTTTTCCGATTTTTTCCCGAATTTTCCCCGATTTTTCCCGATTTTTTCCGATTTTTTCCCGAATTGTCCCCGATTTTTCCCGATTTTTTCCGATTTTTTCCCGAATTTTCCCGATTTTTCCCCGATTTTTTCCCCGAATTTTCCCGATTTTTCCGATTTTTTCCGATTTTTTCCCGAATTTTCCCCGAATTTTTCCCGATTTTTTCCCGATTTTTCCCGATTTTTTCCGATTTTTTCCCGAATTTTCCCGATTTTTCCCGATTTTTTTCCGATTTTTTCCCGAATTTTCCCGAATTTTCCCCGAATTTTTCCCGATTTTTTCCGATTTTTTCCCGAATTTTTCCCGATTTTTTCCCGATTTTTTCCCGATTTTTTTCCCCGATTTTTCCCGATTTTTTCCGATTTTTTCCCGATTTTTCCCGATTTTTCCCGATTTTTTCCGATTTTTTCCCGAATTTTCCCCGATTTTTCCCGATTTTTTCCGATTTTTTCCCGAATTTTCCCCGATTTTTCCCGATTTTTTCCGATTTTTTCCCGAATTTTCCCGATTTTTCCCGATTTTTTCCCGAATTTTCCCCGATTTTTCCCGATTTTTTCCGATTTTTTCCCGAATTTTTCCCGAATTTTCCCGAATTTTTCCCGATTTTTTCCCGATTTTTCCCGATTTTTTCCGATTTTTTCCCGAATTTTCCCGATTTTTCCCGATTTTTTTCCGATTTTTTCCCGAATTTTCCCGAATTTTTCCCGATTTTTTCCGATTTTTTCCCGAATTTTCCCGAATTTTTCCCGATTTTTTCCCGATTTTTCCCGATTTTTTCCGATTTTTTCCCGAATTTTCCCCGATTTTTTCCCGATTTTTTCCCGAATTTTTTTCCCGATTTTTCCCGATTTTTTCCCGATTTTTCCCGATTTTTTCCGATTTTTTCCCGAATTTTCCCCGATTTTTCCCGATTTTTTTCCGATTTTTTCCCGAATTTTCCCCGAATTTTCCCGAATTTTTCCCGATTTTTTCCGATTTTTTCCCGAATTTTCCCCGAATTTTTCCCGATTTTTTCCCGATTTTTTCCCGATTTTTTTCCCCGATTTTTCCCGATTTTTTCCGATTTTTTCCCGAATTTTCCCCGATTTTTCCCGATTTTTTACGATTTTTTCCCCGAATTTTCCCCGATTTTTCCCGATTTTTTCCGATTTTTTCCCGAATTTTCCCCGATTTTTCCCGATTTTTTCCCGAATTTTCCCCGATTTTTCCCGATTTTTTCCGATTTTTTCCCGAATTTTCCCGAATTTTCCCCGAATTTTTCCCGATTTTTTCCCGATTTTTCCCGATTTTTTCCGATTTTTTCCCGAATTTTCCCCGATTTTTCCCGATTTTTTTCCGATTTTTTCCCGAATTTTCCCCGAATTTTCCCCGAATTTTTCCCGATTTTTTTCGATTTTTTCCCGAATTTTCCCGAATTTTTCCCGATTTTTTCCCCGATTTTTCACGATTTTTTCCGATTTTTTCCCGAATTTTCCCGATTTTTCCCGATTTTTTCCGATTTTTTCCCGAATTTTCCCCGATTTTTTCCCGATTTTTTCCCGATTTTTTTCCCGATTTTTCCCGATTTTTTCCTATTTTTTCCCGATTTTTTCCGATTTTTTCCCGAATTTTCCCCGATTTTTCCCGATTTTTTTCCGATTTTTTCCCGAATTTTCCCGAATTTTCCCGAATTTTTCCCGATTTTTTCCGATTTTTTCCCGAATTTTCCCCGAATTTTTCCCGATTTTTTCCCGATTTTTCCCGATTTTTTCCGATTTTTTCCCGAATTTTCCCGATTTTTCCCGATTTTTTCCCGAATTTTCCCGATTTTTCCCGATTTTTTCCGATTTTTTCCCGAATTTTCCCGAATTTTTCCGATTTTTTCCCGATTTTTTTCACGATTTTTTCCTATTTTTTCCCCGATTTTTCCGATTTTTTCCGATTTTTTCCCGAATTTTCCCGATTTTTCCCGATTTTTCCCCGATTTTTTCCCGAATTTTCCCCGATTTTTCCCGATTTTTTCCGATTTTTTCCCGAATTTTCCCGAATTTTCCCGAATTTTTCCCGATTTTTTCCCGATTTTTCCCGATTTTTTCCGATTTTTTCCCGAATTTTCCCCGATTTTTCCCGATTTTTTTCCGATTTTTTCCCGAATTTTCCCCGAATTTTCCCCGAATTTTTCCCGATTTTTTCCGATTTTTTCCCGAATTTTCCCCGAATTTTTCCCGAATTTTTCCCGATTTTTTCCCGATTTTTCCCCGATTTTTTCCGATTTTTTCCCGAATTTTCCCCGATTTTTCCCGATTTTTTTCCGATTTTCCCGAATTTTCCCGAATTTTCCCCGAATTTTTCCCGATTTTTTCCGATTTTTTCCCGAATTTTCCCCGAATTTTTCCCGATTTTTTTCCCGATTTTTTCCCGATTTTTTTCCCGATTTTTTCCGATTTTTTCCCGAATTTTCCCCGATTTTTCCCGATTTTTTTCCGATTTTTTCCCGAATTTTCACCGAATTTTCCCCGAATTTTTCCCGATTTTTTCCGATTTTTTTCCCGAATTTTCCCGAATTTTTCCCGATTTTTTCCCGATTTTTCCCGATTTTTTCCGATTTTTTCCCGAATTTTCCCCGATTTTTCCCGATTTTTTCCGATTTTTTCCCGAATTTTCCCCGAATTTTTCCCGATTTTTTCCCGATTTTTTTCCCGATTTTTCCCGATTTTTTCCCGATTTTTTTTTTTCCCGATTTTTCCCGATTTTTTCCGATTTTTTCCCGAATTTTCCCAGATTTTTCCCGATTTTTTCCGATTTTTTCCCGAATTTTCCCCGATTTTTCCCCGATTTTTTCCCCGAATTTTCCCCGATGTTTCCCGATTTTTTCCGATTTTTTCCCGAATTTTCCACGAATTTTTCCCGATTTTTTCCCGATTTTTTTCACGATTTTTTCCTATTTTTTCCCGATTTTTTCCGATTTTTTCCCGAATTTTCCCCGATTTTTTCCCGATTTTTTCCCGATTTTTCCCGATTTTTTTCCGATTTTTTTTCCGATTTTTTCCCCCCGAATTTTTCCCCTTTTTTTCCCGATTTTTTTCCCGATTTTTCCCGATTTTTTCCGATTTTTTCCCGAATTTTCCCGATTTTTCCCGATTTTTTCGGATTTTTTCCCGAATTTTCCCCGATTTTTCCCGATTTTTTCCGATTTTTTCCCGAATTTTCCCCGATTTTTCCCGATTTTTTCCCGAATTTTCCCCGATTTTTCCCGATTTTTTCCGATTTTTTCCCGAATTTTCCCCGAATTTTCCCGAATTTTTCCCGATTTTTTCCCGATTTTTTCCCGATTTTTTCCGATTTTTTCCCGAATTTTCCCGATTTTTCCCGATTTTTTTCCGATTTTTTCCCGAATTTTCCCCGAATTTTCCCCGAATTTTTCCCGATTTTTTCCGATTTTTTCCCGAATTTTTCCCGATTTTTTCCCGATTTTTTCCCGATTTTTTTTCCCGATTTTTCCCGATTTTTTCCGATTTTTTCCCGATTTTTCCCGATTTTTCCCGATTTTTTCCGATTTTTTCCCGAATTTTCCCCGATTTTTCCCGATTTTTTCCCGAATTTTCCCCGATTTTTCCCGATTTTTTCCGATTTTTTCCCGAATTTTCCCCGAATTTTCCCGAATTTTTCCCGATTTTTTCCCGATTTTTCCCCGATTTTTTCCGATTTTTTCCCCGAATTTTCCCCGATTTTTCCCGATTTTTTTCCGATTTTTTCCCCGATTTTTCACGATTTTTTCCGATTTTTTCCCCGAATTTTCCCCGATTTTTCCCGATTTTTTCCGATTTTTTCCCCGAATTTTCCCCGATTTTTTCCCGATTTTTTCCCGATTTTTTTCCCGATTTTTCCCGATTTTTTCCTATTTTTTCCCGATTTTTTCCGATTTTTTCCCCGAATTTTCCCCGATTTTTCCCGATTTTTTTCCCGATTTTTCCCGATTTTTTCCTCATTTTTTTCCCGATTTTTTCCGATTTTTTCCCCGAATTTTCCCAGATTTTTCCCGATTTTTTCCGATTTTTTCCCCGAATTTTCCCCGATTTTTCCCCGATTTTTTCCCGAATTTTCCCCGATTTTTCCCGATTTTTTCCGATTTTTTCCCCGAATTTTCCACGAATTTTTCCCGATTTTTTCCCGATTTTTTTCACGATTTTTTCCTATTTTTTCCCGATTTTTTCCGATTTTTTCCCGAATTTTCCCCGATTTTTTCCCGATTTTTTCCCGATTTTTCCCGATTTTTTTCCGATTTTTTTTCCGATTTTTTCCCGAATTTTTCCCCTTTTTTTCCCGATTTTTTCCCGATTTTTTTCCCCGATTTTTCCCGATTTTTTCCGATTTTTTCCCGAATTTTCCCCGATTTTTCCCGATTTTTTCGGATTTTTTCCCGAATTTTCCCCGATTTTTCCCGATTTTTTCCGATTTTTTCCCGAATTTTCCCCGATTTTTCCCCGATTTTTTCCCGAATTTTCCCGATTTTTCCCGATTTTTTCCGATTTTTTCCCGAATTTTCCCGAATTTTCCCGAATTTTTCCCGATTTTTTCCCGATTTTTCCCGATTTTTTCCGATTTTTTCCCGAATTTTCCCCGATTTTTCCCGATTTTTTTCCGATTTTTTCCCGAATTTTCCCGAATTTTCCCGAATTTTTCCCGATTTTTTCCGATTTTTTCCCGAATTTTCCCCGAATTTTTCCCGATTTTTTCCCGATTTTTTCCCGATTTTTTTCCCGATTTTTCCCGATTTTTTCCGATTTTTTCCCGAATTTTCCCCGATTTTTCCCGATTTTTTACGATTTTTTCCCGAATTTTCCCCGATTTTTCCCGATTTTTTCCGATTTTTTCCCGAATTTTCCCCGATTTTTCCCGATTTTTTCCCGAATTTTCCCCGATTTTTTCCCGAATTTTCCCGAATTTTCCCCGAATTTTTCCCGATTTTTTCCCGATTTTTCCCGATTTTTTCCGATTTTTTCCCGAATTTTCCCCGATTTTTCCCGATTTTTTCCCGATTTTTTCCCGAATTTTCCCCGAATTTTCCCCGAATTTTTCCCGATTTTTTTCGATTTTTTCCCGAATTTTCCCCGAATTTTTCCCGATTTTTTCCCGATTTTTCACGATTTTTTCCGATTTTTTCCCGAATTTTCCCCGATTTTTCCCGATTTTTTCCGATTTTTTCCCGAATTTTCCCCGATTTTTTCCCGATTTTTTCCCGATTTTTTTCCCGATTTTTCCCGATTTTTTCCTATTTTTTCCCGATTTTTCCCCGATTTTTTCCCCGAATTTTCCCCGATTTTTCCCGATTTTTTCCGATTTTTTCCCGAATTTTCCCCGAATTTTCCCCGAATTTTTCCCGATTTTTTCCCGATTTTTCCCCGATTTTTTCCGATTTTTTCCCGAATTTTCCCCGATTTTTCCCGATTTTTTTCCGATTTTTTCCCCGAATTTTCCCGAATTTTCCCCGAATTTTTCCCGATTTTTTCCGATTTTTTCCCGAATTTTCCCGAATTTTTCCCGAATTTTTCCCGATTTTTTCCCGATTTTTCCCCGATTTTTTCCGATTTTTTCCCGAATTTTCCCGATTTTTCCCGATTTTTTTCCGATTTTTTCCCCGAATTTTCCCCGAATTTTCCCCGAATTTTTCCCGATTTTTTCCGATTTTTTCCCGAATTTTCCCGAATTTTTCCCGATTTTTTTCCCGATTTTTTCCCGATTTTTTTCCCGATTTTTTCCGATTTTTTCCCGAATTTTCCCCGATTTTTCCCGATTTTTTTCCGATTTTTCCCGAATTTTCACCGAATTTTCCCCGAATTTTTCCCGATTTTTTCCGATTTTTTCCCCGAATTTTCCCCGAATTTTTCCCGATTTTTTCCCGATTTTTTCCGATTTTTTCCGATTTTTTCCCCGAATTTTCCCGATTTTTCCCGATTTTTTCCGATTTTTTCCCCGAATTTTCCCCGAATTTTTCCCGATTTTTTCCCGATTTTTTTCCCGATTTTTCCCGATTTTTTCCCGATTTTTTTCCCGATTTTTCCCGATTTTTTCCGATTTTTTCCCCGAATTTTCCCAGATTTTTCCCGATTTTTTCCGATTTTTTCCCGAATTTTCCCCGATTTTTCCCGATTTTTTCCCGAATTTTTCCCGATTTTTCCCGATTTTTTCCGATTTTTTCCCGAATTTTCCACGAATTTTTCCGATTTTTTCCCGATTTTTTTCACGATTTTTTCCTATTTTTTCCCGATTTTTTCCGATTTTTTCCCGAATTTTCCCCGATTTTTTCCCGATTTTTTCCCGATTTTTCCCGATTTTTTTCCGATTTTTTTTCCGATTTTTTCCCGAATTTTTCCCCTTTTTTTCCCGATTTTTTCCCGATTTTTTTCCCCGATTTTTCCCGATTTTTTCCGATTTTTTCCCGAATTTTCCCCGATTTTTCCCGATTTTTTCGGATTTTTTCCCGAATTTTCCCCGATTTTTCCCGATTTTTTCCGATTTTTTCCCGAATTTTCCCCGATTTTTCCCCGATTTTTTCCCCGAATTTTCCCGATTTTTCCCGATTTTTTCCGATTTTTTCCCGAATTTTCCCGAATTTTCCCCGAATTTTTCCCGATTTTTTCCCGATTTTTCCCCGATTTTTTCCGATTTTTTCCCCGAATTTTCCCCGATTTTTCCCGATTTTTTTCCGATTTTTTCCCGAATTTTCCCCGAATTTTCCCGAATTTTTCCCGATTTTTTCCGATTTTTTCCCGAATTTTTCCCGATTTTTTCCCGATTTTTTCCCGATTTTTTTTTTTTTCCCGATTTTTCCCGATTTTTTCCGATTTTTTCCCGATTTTTCCCGATTTTTCCCGATTTTTTCCGATTTTTTCCCGAATTTTCCCGATTTTTCCCGATTTTTTCCCGAATTTTCCCGATTTTTCCCGATTTTTTCCGATTTTTTCCCGATTTTTTTCCCGAATTTTCCCGAATTTTTCCCGATTTTTTCCCGATTTTTCCCCGATTTTTTCCGATTTTTTCCCGAATTTTCCCCGATTTTTCCCGATTTTTTTCCGATTTTTTCCCGATTTTTCACGATTTTTTCCGATTTTTTCCCGAATTTTCCCCGATTTTTCCCGATTTTTTCCGATTTTTTCCCGAATTTTCCCCGATTTTTTCCCGATTTTTTCCCGATTTTTTTCCCGATTTTTCCCGATTTTTTCCTATTTTTTCCCGATTTTTTCCGATTTTTTCCCGAATTTTCCCCGATTTTTCCCGATTTTTTTCCCGATTTTTCCCGATTTTTTCCCATTTTTTTCCGATTTTTTCCGATTTTTTCCCGAATTTTCCCGATTTTTCCCGATTTTTTCCGATTTTTTCCCGATTTTCCCCGATTTTTCCCGATTTTTTCCCCGAATTTTCCCCGATTTTTCCCGATTTTTTCCGATTTTTTCCCGAATTTTCCACGAATTTTTCCCGATTTTTTCCCGATTTTTTTCACGATTTTTTCCTATTTTTTCCCGATTTTTTCCGATTTTTTCCCGAATTTTCCCCGATTTTTTCCCGATTTTTTCCCCGATTTTTCCCGATTTTTTTCCGATTTTTTTTCCGATTTTTTCCCGAATTTTTCCCCTTTTTTTCCCGATTTTTTCCCGATTTTTTTCCCGATTTTTCCCGATTTTTTCCGATTTTTTCCCGAATTTTCCCCGATTTTTCCCGATTTTTTCGGATTTTTTCCCGAATTTTCCCCGATTTTTCCCGATTTTTTCCGATTTTTTCCCCGAATTTTCCCCGATTTTTCCCGATTTTTTCCCGAATTTTCCCCGATTTTTCCCGATTTTTTCCGATTTTTTCCCGAATTTTCCCCGAATTTTCCCGAATTTTTCCCGATTTTTTCCCGATTTTTCCCGATTTTTTCCGATTTTTTCCCGAATTTTCCCCGATTTTTCCCGATTTTTTTCCGATTTTTTCCCGAATTTTCCCGAATTTTCCCCGAATTTTTCCCGATTTTTTCCGATTTTTTCCCGAATTTTCCCGAATTTTTCCCGATTTTTTCCCGATTTTTTCCCGATTTTTTTCCCCGATTTTTCCCGATTTTTTCCGATTTTTTCCCGAATTTTCCCCGATTTTTCCCGATTTTTTACGATTTTTTCCCCGAATTTTCCCCGATTTTTCCCGATTTTTTCCGATTTTTTCCCGAATTTTCCCCGATTTTTCCCGATTTTTTCCCGAATTTTCCCGATTTTTCCCGATTTTTTCCCGAATCTTCCCCGAATTTTCCCCGAATTTTTCCCGATTTTTTCCCGATTTTTCCCGATTTTTTCCGATTTTTTCCCGAATTTTCCCCGATTTTTCCCGATTTTTTCCCGATTTTTTCCCCGAATTTTCCCCGAATTTTCCCGAATTTTCCCGAATTTTTCCCGATTTTTTCCCCGAATTTTCCCGAATTTTTCCCGATTTTTTCCCCGATTTTTCACGATTTTTTCCGATTTTTTCCCGAATTTTCCCCGATTTTTCCCGATTTTTTCCGATTTTTTCCCGAATTTTCCCCGATTTTTTCCCGATTTTTTCCCGATTTTTTTCCCGATTTTTCCCGATTTTTTCCTATTTTTTCCCGATTTTTTCCGATTTTTTCCCGAATTTTCCCCGATTTTTCCCGATTTTTTTCCGATTTTTTCCCGAATTTTCCCGAATTTTCCCGAATTTTCCCCGAATTTTTCCCGATTTTTTCGCCGATTTTTCCCGATTTTTTCCGATTTTTTCCCCGAATTTTCCCCGATTTTTCCCGATTTTTTCCCCGAATTTTCCCCGATTTTTCCCGATTTTTTCCGATTTTTTCCCCGAATTTTCCCCGAATTTTTCCCGATTTTTTCCCGATTTTTTTCACGATTTTTTCCTATTTTTTCCCCGATTTTTCACGATTTTTTCCGATTTTTTCCCCGAATTTTCCCAGATTTTTCCCGATTTTTCCCCGATTTTTTCCCCGAATTTTCCCCGAATTTTTCCCGATTTTTTCCCGATTTTTCCCCGATTTTTTCCGATTTTTTCCCCGAATTTTCCCCGATTTTTCCCGATTTTTTTCCGATTTTTTCCCCGAATTTTCCCCGAATTTTCCCGAATTTTTCCCGATTTTTTCCGATTTTTTCCCCGAATTTTCCCCGAATTTTTCCCGAATTTTTCCCGATTTTTTCCCGATTTTTCCCCGATTTTTTTCCGATTTTTTCCCCGAATTTTCCCGAATTTTTCCCGATTTTTTCCGATTTTTTCCCGAATTTTCCCCGAATTTTTCCCGATTTTTTCCCGATTTTTTCCCGATTTTTTTCCCGATTTTTCCCGATTTTTCCCGATTTTTTCCGATTTTTTCCCGAATTTTCCCCGAATTTTCCCCGAATTTTTCCCGATTTTTTCCCGATTTTTCCCCGATTTTTTCCGATTTTTTCCCCGAATTTTCCCCGATTTTTCCCGATTTTTTTCCGATTTTTTCCCGAATTTTCACCGAATTTTCCCCGAATTTTTCCCGATTTTTTCCGATTTTTTCCCCGAATTTTCCCCGAATTTTTCCCGATTTTTTCCCCGATTTTTCCCGATTTTTTCCGATTTTTTCCCCGAATTTTCCCCGATTTTTCCCGATTTTTTCCGATTTTTTCCCCGAATTTTCCCCGAATTTTTCCCGATTTTTTCCCGATTTTTTTCCCGATTTTTCCCGATTTTTCCCCGATTTTTCCCCGATTTTTTCCCCGAATTTTCCCCGATTTTTCCCGATTTTTTCCGATTTTTTCCCCGAATTTTCCCCGAATTTTTCCCGATTTTTTCCCGATTTTTTTCACGATTTTTTCCTATTTTTTCCCCGATTTTTCACGATTTTTTCCGATTTTTTCCCCGAATTTTCCCAGATTTTTCCCGATTTTTCCCGATTTTTTCCCGAATTTTCCCGAATTTTTCCCGATTTTTTCCCGATTTTTCCCGATTTTTTCCGATTTTTTCCCCGAATTTTCCCGATTTTTCCCGATTTTTTTCCGATTTTTTCCCGAATTTTCCCGAATTTTCCCCGAATTTTTCCCGATTTTTTCCGATTTTTTCCCCGAATTTTCCCGAATTTTCCCGAATTTTTCCCGATTTTTTCCCGATTTTTTCCCGATTTTTTTCCCCGATTTTTCCCGATTTTTCCCGATTTTTTCCGATTTTTTCCCGAATTTTCCCCGAATTTTCCCGAATTTTTCCCGATTTTTTCCCGATTTTTCCCGATTTTTTCCGATTTTTTCCCGAATTTTCCCCGATTTTTCCCGATTTTTTTCCGATTTTTTCCCGAATTTTCACCGAATTTTCCCGAATTTTTCCCGATTTTTTCCGATTTTTTCCCGAATTTTCCCCGAATTTTTCCCGATTTTTTCCCCGATTTTTCCCGATTTTTTCCGATTTTTTCCCGAATTTTCCCCGATTTTTCCCGATTTTTTCCGATTTTTTCCCGAATTTTCCCCGAATTTTTCCCGATTTTTTCCCGATTTTTTTCCCGATTTTTCCCGATTTTTCCCGATTTTTCCCGATTTTTTCCCCGAATTTTCCCCGATTTTTCCCGATTTTTTCCGATTTTTTCCCGAATTTTCCACGAATTTTTCCCGATTTTTTCCCGATTTTTTTCACGATTTTTTCCGATTTTTTCCGATTTTTTCCGATTTTTTCCCCGAATTTTCCCCGATTTTTTCCCGATTTTTTCCCGATTTTTCCCGATTTTTTTCCGATTTTTTTTCCGATTTTTTCCCGAATTTTTCCCCTTTTTTTCCCGATTTTTTCCCGATTTTTTTCCCCGATTTTTCCCGATTTTTTCCGATTTTTTCCCGAACTTTCCCCGATTTTTCCAGATTTTTTCGGATTTTTTTCCCGAATTTTCCCCGATTTTTCCCGATTTTTTCCGATTTTTTTCCCGAATTTTCCCGATTTTTCCCCGATTTTTTCCCGAATTTTCCCCGATTTTTCCCGATTTTTTCCGATTTTTTCCCCGAATTTTCCCGAATTTTCCCCGAATTTTTCCCGATTTTTTCCCGATTTTTCCCCGATTTTTTCCGATTTTTTCCCGAATTTTCCCCGATTTTTCCCGATTTTTTTCCGATTTTTTCCCCGAATTTTCCCCGAATTTTCCCCGAATTTTTCCCGATTTTTTCCGATTTTTTCCCGAATTTTCCCGAATTTTTCCCGATTTTTTCCCGATTTTTTCCCGATTTTTTTCCCCGATTTTTCCCGATTTTTTCCGATTTTTTCCCGAATTTTCCCCGATTTTTCCCGATTTTTTACGATTTTTTCCCGAATTTTCCCCGATTTTTCCCGATTTTTTCCGATTTTTTCCCGAATCTTCCCCGAATTTTCCCCGAATTTTTCCCGATTTTTTCCCGATTTTTCCCGATTTTTTCCGATTTTTTCCCCGAATTTTCCCGATTTTTCCCGATTTTTTTCCGATTTTTTCCCGAATTTTTCCCGAATTTTCCCCGAATTTTTCCCGATTTTTTTCCGATTTTTTCCCGAATTTTCCCCGAATTTTCCCCGAATTTTTCCCGATTTTTTCCGATTTTTTCCCGAATTTTCCCCGATTTTTCCCGAATTTTTCCCGATTTTTTCCGATTTTTCCCGATTTTTTCCGATTTTTTCCCCCGAATTTTCCCCGATTTTTCCCGATTTTTTTCCGATTTTTTCCCCGAATTTTCCCCGAATTTTCCCCGAATTTTTCCCGATTTTTTCCGATTTTTTCCCGAATTTTCCCCGATTTTTCCCGATTTTTTCCGATTTTTTCCCGAATTTTCCCGATTTTTCCCCGATTTTTTCCCGAATTTTCCCCGATTTTTCCCGATTTTTTCCGATTTTTTCCCCGATTTTTTTTTCCCCGAATTTTCCCGATTTTTTTTTTCCCGATTTTTTCCGATTTTTTCCCCGAATTTTCCCCGAATTTTTCCCCCGATTTTTTCCCCGATTTTTCCCGATTTTTTCCGATTTTTTCCCCGAATTTTCCCCGATTTTTCCCGATTTTTTCCGATTTTTTCCCCGAATTTTCCCCGAATTTTTCCCGATTTTTTCCCGATTTTTTTCCCGATTTTTCCCGATTTTTTCCCGATTTTTTTCCCGATTTTTCCCGATTTTTTCCCGATTTTTTTCCCGATTTTTTCCGATTTTTTCCCGAATTTTCCCGAATTTTTCCCGAATTTTTCCCGATTTTTTTCCCGATTTTTCCCGATTTTTCCCGATTTTTTCCGATTTTTTCCCCGAATTTTCCCCGATTTTTCCCGATTTTTTCCGATTTTTTCCCCGAATTTTCCACGAATTTTTCCCGATTTTTTCCCGATTTTTTTCACGATTTTTTCCTATTTTTTCCCGATTTTTTCCGATTTTTTCCCCGAATTTTCCCCGATTTTTTCCCGATTTTTTCCCCGATTTTTCCCGATTTTTTTCCGATTTTTTTTCCGATTTTTTCCCCGAATTTTTCCCTTTTTTTCCCGATTTTTTCCCGATTTTTTTCCCCGATTTTTCCCGATTTTTTCCGATTTTTTCCCCGAATTTTCCCCGATTTTTCCAGATTTTTTCGGATTTTTTCCCGAATTTTCCCGATTTTTCCCGATTTTTTCCGATTTTTTCCCCGAATTTTCCCCGATTTTTCCCCGATTTTTTCCCCGAATTTTCCCCGATTTTTCCCGATTTTTTCCGATTTTTTCCCCGAATTTTCCCCGAATTTTCCCCGAATTTTTCCCGATTTTTTCCCGATTTTTCCCCGATTTTTTCCGATTTTTTCCCCGAATTTTCCCCGATTTTTCCCGATTTTTTTCCGATTTTTTCCCCGAATTTTCCCGAATTTTCCCCGAATTTTTCCCGATTTTTTCCGATTTTTCCCCGAATTTTCCCCGAATTTTTCCCGATTTTTTCCCGATTTTTTCCCGATTTTTTTCCCGATTTTTCCCGATTTTTTCCGATTTTTTCCCCGAATTTTCCCCGATTTTTCCCGATTTTTTACGATTTTTTCCCCGAATTTTCCCCGATTTTTCCCGATTTTTTCCGATTTTTTCCCCGAATTTTCCCCGATTTTTCCCGATTTTTTCCCGAATTTTCCCCGATTTTTCCCGATTTTTTCCGATTTTTTCCCCGAATCTTCCCCGAATTTTCCCCGAATTTTTCCCGATTTTTTCCCGATTTTTCCCGATTTTTTCCGATTTTTTCCCCGAATTTTCCCCGATTTTTCCCGATTTTTTTCCGATTTTTTTCCCGATTTTTCCCGATTTTTTTCCGATTTTTTTTCCGATTTTTTCCCCGAATTTTTCCCCTTTTTTTCCCGATTTTTTCCCGATTTTTTTCCCGATTTTTCCCGATTTTTTCCGATTTTTTCCCGAACTTTCCCCGATTTTTCCAGATTTTTTCGGATTTTTTCCCGAATTTTCCCGATTTTTCCCGATTTTTTCCGATTTTTTCCCCGAATTTTCCCGATTTTTTCCGATTTTTTCCCCGAATTTTCCCCGATTTTTCCCGATTTTTTCCGATTTTTTCCCGAATTTTCCCCGAATTTTCCCCGAATTTTTCCCGATTTTTTCCCGATTTTTCCCGATTTTTTCCGATTTTTTCCCGAATTTTCCCCGATTTTTCCCGATTTTTTTCCGATTTTTTCCCGAATTTTCCCCGAATTTTCCCCGAATTTTTCCCGATTTTTTCCGATTTTTTCCCGAATTTTCCCGAATTTTTCCCGATTTTTTCCCGATTTTTTCCCGATTTTTTTCCCGATTTTTCCCGATTTTTTCCGATTTTTTCCCGAATTTTCCCGATTTTTCCCGATTTTTTACGATTTTTTCCCCGAATTTTCCCCGATTTTTCCCGATTTTTTCCGATTTTTTCCCCGAATTTTCCCCGATTTTTCCCCGATTTTTTCCCGAATTTTCCCCGATTTTTCCCGATTTTTTCCGATTTTTTCCCCGAATTTTCCCCGAATTTTCCCCGAATTTTTCCCGATTTTTTCCCGATTTTTCCCGATTTTTTCCGATTTTTTCCCGAATTTTCCCCGATTTTTCCCGATTTTTTTCCGATTTTTTCCCGAATTTTCCCCGAATTTTCCCCGAATTTTTCCCGATTTTTTTCCGATTTTTTCCCCGAATTTTCCCCGAATTTTCCCCGAATTTTTCCCGATTTTTTCCGATTTTTTCCCCGAATTTTCCCCGAATTTTTCCCGAATTTTTCCCGATTTTTTCCTGATTTTTCCCGATTTTTTCCGATTTTTTCCCCGAATTTTCCCCGATTTTTCCCGATTTTTTTCCGATTTCCCCGAATTTTCCCCGAATTTTCCCCGAATTTTTCCCGATTTTTTCCGATTTTTTCCCCGAATTTTCCCCGAATTTTTCCCGATTTTTTTCCCGATTTTTTCCCGATTTTTTTCCCCGAATTTTCCCGATTTTTTCCGATTTTTTCCCCGAATTTTCCCCGATTTTTCCCGATTTTTCCCGATTTTTTCCCCGAATTTTCCCCGATTTTTCCCGATTTTTTCCGATTTTTTCCCCGAATTTTCCCCGATTTTTCCCGATTTTTTCCCGAATTTTCCCCGATTTTTCCCGATTTTTTCCGATTTTTTCCCCGAATTTTCCCCGAATTTTCCCCGAATTTTTCCCGATTTTTTCCCGATTTTTCCCCGATTTTTTCCGATTTTTTCCCCGAATTTTCCCCGATTTTTCCCGATTTTTTTCCGATTTTTTCCCCGAATTTTCACCGAATTTTCCCCGAATTTTTCCCGATTTTTTCCGATTTTTTCCCCGAATTTTCCCCGAATTTTTCCCGATTTTTTCCCCGATTTTTCCCGATTTTTTCCGATTTTTTCCCCGAATTTTCCCCGATTTTTCCCGATTTTTTCCGATTTTTTCCCCGAATTTTCCCCGAATTTTTCCCGATTTTTTCCCGATTTTTTTCCCGATTTTTCCCGATTTTTTCCCGATTTTTTTCCCGATTTTTCCCGATTTTTTCCGATTTTTTCCCCGAATTTTCCCAGATTTTTCCCGATTTTTTCCGATTTTTTCCCCGAATTTTCCCCGATTTTTCCCCGATTTTTTCCCCGAATTTTCCCCGATTTTTCCCGATTTTTTCCGATTTTTTCCCCGAATTTTCCACGAATTTTTCCCGATTTTTTCCCGATTTTTTTCACGATTTTTTCCTATTTTTTCCCGATTTTTTCCGATTTTTTCCCCGAATTTTTCCCCTTTTTTTCCCGATTTTTTCCCGATTTTTTTCCCCGATTTTTCCCGATTTTTTCCGATTTTTTCCCGAATTTTCCCCGATTTTTCCAGATTTTTTCGGATTTTTTCCCGAATTTTCCCCGATTTTTCCCGATTTTTTCCGATTTTTTCCCGAATTTTCCCCGATTTTTCCCCGATTTTTTCCCGAATTTTCCCCGATTTTTCCCGATTTTTTCCGATTTTTTCCCGAATTTTCCCCGATTTTTCCCGATTTTTTTCCGATTTTTTCCCGAATTTTCCCCGAATTTTCCCCGAATTTTTCCCGATTTTTTCCGATTTTTTCCCGAATTTTCCCCGAATTTTTCCCGATTTTTTCCCGATTTTTCCCGATTTTTTCCGATTTTTTCCCGAATTTTCCCCGATTTTTCCCCGATTTTTTCCCCGAATTTTCCCCGATTTTTCCCGATTTTTTCCGATTTTTTCCCCGAATTTTCCCCGAAGTTTTCCCGATTTTTTCCCGATTTTTTTCACGATTTTTTCCTATTTTTTCCCCGATTTTTCCCGATTTTTTCCGATTTTTTCCCCGAATTTTCCCCGATTTTTCCCGATTTTTTTCCGATTTTTTACCCGAATTTTCCCCGAATTTTCCCCGAATTTTTCCCGATTTTTTCCGATTTTTTCCCGAATTTTCCCCGAATTTTTCCCGATTTTTTCCCGATTTTTTCCCGATTTTTTCCCGATTTTTCCCGATTTTTTCCGATTTTTTCCCGAATTTTCCCTGAATTTTTCCCGATTTTTTTCCCCGATTTTTCCCGATTTTTTCCGATTTTTTCCCGAATTTTCCCGATTTTTCCCGATTTTTTCCGATTTTTTTCCCCGATTTTTCCCGATTTTTTCCGATTTTTCCCCGATTTTTTCCCCGAATTTTCCCCGATTTTTCCCCGATTTTTTCCCCGAATTTTCCCCGATTTTTCCCGATTTTTTCCGATTTTTTCCCCGAATTTTCCCTGAATTTTTCCCGATTTTTTTCCCCGATTTTTCCCGATTTTTTCAGATTTTTTCCCCGAATTTTCCCCGATTTTTCCCGATTTTTTCCGATTTTTTCCCCGAATTTTCCCCGAATTTTTCCCGATTTTTTCCGATTTTTTCCCCGAATTTTCCCCGAATTTTTCCCGATTTTTTCCCGATTTTTTCCCGATTTTTTCCCCGATTTTTCCCGATTTTTTCCGATTTTTTCCCGAATTTTCCCTGAATTTTTCCAGATTTTTTTCCCGATTTTTCCCGATTTTTTCCGATTTTTTCCCCGAATTTTCCCCGATTTTTCCCGATTTTTTCCGATTTTTTTCCCGATTTTTCCCGATTTTTTCCGATTTTTCCCGATTTTTTCCCCGAATTTTCCCCGATTTTTCCCCGATTTTTTCCCCGAATTTTCCCCGATTTTTCCCGATTTTTTCCGATTTTTTCCCCGAATTTTCCCTGAATTTTTCCCGATTTTTTTCCCCGATTTTTCCCGATTTTTTCCGATTTTTTCCCCGAATTTTCCCCGATTTTTCCCGATTTTTTCCGATTTTTTTCCCCGATTTTTCCCGATTTTTTCCGATTTTTTCCCGAATTTTTCCCGATTTTTTCCCGATTTTTTCCCGATTTTTTCCCGAATTTTTTTTCCCGATTTTTTCCCGATTTTTTCCCGATTTTTTTCCCGATTTTTCCCGATTTTTTCCGATTTTTTCCCGAATTTTCCCGATTTTTCCCGATTTTTTCGGATTTTTTCCCGAATTTTCCCCGATTTTACCCGATTTTTTCCGATTTTTTCCCGAATTTTCCCCGATTTTTCCCGATTTTTTCCGATTTTTTCCCGAATTTTCCCCGAATTTTCCCCGAATTTTTCCCGATTTTTTCCCGATTTTTCCCGATTTTTTCCGATTTTTTCCCGAATTTTCCCCGATTTTTCCCGATTTTTTTCCGATTTTTTCCCGAATTTTCCCGAATTTTCCCCGAATTTTTCCCGATTTTTTCCGATTTTTTCCCGAATTTTCCCGAATTTTTCCCGAATTTTTCCCGATTTTTTCCCGATTTTTCCCGATTTTTTCCGATTTTTTCCCCGAATTTTCCCCGATTTTTCCCGATTTTTTTCCGATTTCCCCGAATTTTCCCCGAATTTTTCCCGATTTTTTCCCGATTTTTTCCCCGAATTTTCCCCGATTTTTCCCGATTTTTTCCGATTTTTTCCCCGAATTTTCCCAGATTTTATCCCGATTTTTTCCCGAATTTTCCCCGATTTTTCCCCGATTTTTTCCCCGAATTTTCCCCGATTTTTCCCGATTTTTTCCGATTTTTTCCCCGAATTTTCCCCGAATTTTTCCCGATTTTTTCCCGATTTTTTTCACGATTTTTTCCTATTTTTTCCCGATTTTTTCCGATTTTTTCCCCGAATTTTCCCCGATTTTTTCCCGATTTTTTCCCCGATTTTTCCCGATTTTTTCCGATTTTTTTTCCGATTTTTCCCCCAATTTTTCCCATTTTTTTCCCGATTTTTCCCCGATTTTTCCCGATTTTTTCCGATTTTTTCCCGATTTTTTCCCGATTTTTTTCCCCGAATTTTCCCCGACTTTTCCCGATTTTTTCCGATTTTTCCCCGAATTTTTCCCATTTTTTCCCCGAATTTTCCCCGATTTTTCCCGATTTTTTCCGATTTTTTCCCCGAATTTTCCCCGATTTTTCCCGATTTTTTCCGATTTTTTTCCCCGATTTTTCACGATTTTTTCCGATTTTTTCCCCGAATTTTTCCCATTTTTTTCCCGATTTTTCCCGATTTTTTTCCGATTTTTTTTCCGATTTTTTCCCCGAATTTTTCCCCTTTTTTTCCCGATTTTTTCCCGATTTTTTTCCCCGATTTTTCCCGATTTTTTCCGATTTTTTCCCCGAATTTTCCCGATTTTTTCGGATTTTTTCCCCGAATTTTCCCCGATTTTACCCGATTTTTTCCGATTTTTTCCCCGAATTTTCCCCGATTTTTCCCGATTTTTTCCGATTTTTTCCCCGAATTTTCCCCGAATTTTCCCCGAATTTTTCCCGATTTTTTCCCGATTTTTCCCCGATTTTTTCCGATTTTTTCCCCGAATTTTCCCCGATTTTTCCCGATTTTTTTCCGATTTTTTCCCCGAATTTTCCCCGAATTTTCCCCGAATTTTTCCCGATTTTTTCCGATTTTTTCCCCGAATTTTCCCCGAATTTTTCCCGAATTTTTCCCGATTTTTTCCCGATTTTTCCCGATTTTTTCCGATTTTTTCCCGAATTTTTCCCGATTTTTTTCCGATTTTTCCCCGAATTTTCCCGAATTTTCCCCGAATTTTTCCCGATTTTTTCCGATTTTTTCCCGAATTTTCCCCGAATTTTTCCCGATTTTTTTCCCGATTTTTTCCCGATTTTTTTCCCCGATTTTTCCCGATTTTTTCCGATTTTTTCCCCGAATTTTCCCCGATTTTTCCCGATTTTTTACGATTTTTTCCCCGAATTTTCCCCGATTTTTCCCGATTTTTTCCGATTTTTTCCCGAATTTTCCCCGATTTTTCCCCGATTTTTTCCCGAATTTTCCCGATTTTTCCCGATTTTTTCCGATTTTTTCCCGAATTTTCCCCGATTTTTCCCGATTTTTTTTTTTCCCCGATTTTTCCCGATTTTTTCCGATTTTTTCCCCGAATTTTCCCGATTTTTTCCGATTTTTTCCCCGAATTTTCCCCGATTTTTCCCGATTTTTTCCGATTTTTTCCCGAATTTTCCCCGAATTTTCCCCGAATTTTTCCCGATTTTTTCCCGATTTTTCCCCGATTTTTTCCGATTTTTTCCCCGAATTTTCCCCGATTTTTCCCGATTTTTTTCCGATTTTTTCCCCGAATTTTCCCCGAATTTTCCCCGAATTTTTCCCGATTTTTTCCGATTTTTTCCCCGAATTTTCCCCGAATTTTTCCCGATTTTTTACCCGATTTTTCCCGATTTTTTCCGATTTTTTCCCGAATTTTCCCCGATTTTTCCCGATTTTTTCCGATTTTTTCCCCGAATTTTCCCCGAATTTTTCCCGATTTTTTCCCGATTTTTTTCCCGATTTTTCCCGATTTTTTCCCGATTTTTTTCCCGATTTTTCCCGATTTTTTCCGATTTTTTCCCCGAATTTTCCCAGATTTTTCCCGATTTTTTCCGATTTTTTCCCCGAATTTTCCCCGATTTTTCCCCGATTTTTTCCCCGAATTTTCCCCGATTTTTCCCGATTTTTTCCGATTTTTTCCCCGAATTTTCCACGAATTTTTCCCGATTTTTTCCCGATTTTTTTCACGATTTTTTCCTATTTTTTCCCGATTTTTTCCGATTTTTTCCCCGAATTTTCCCCGATTTTTTCCCGATTTTTTCCCCGATTTTTCCCGATTTTTTTCCGATTTTTTTTCCGATTTTTTCCCCGAATTTTTCCCCTTTTTTTCCCGATTTTTTCCCGATTTTTTTCCCCGATTTTTCCCGATTTTTTCCGATTTTTTCCCCGAATTTTCCCCGATTTTTCCCGATTTTTTCGGATTTTTTCCCCGAATTTTTCCCGATTTTTCCCGATTTTTTCCGATTTTTTCCCGAATTTTCCCCGATTTTTCCCGATTTTTTCCCGAATTTTCCCCGATTTTTCCCGATTTTTTCCGATTTTTTCCCCGAATTTTCCCCGAATTTTCCCCGAATTTTTCCCGATGTTTTCCCGATTTTTTTTTTCCCGATTTTTTCCGATTTTTTCCCGATTTTTTCCCCGATTTTTCCCGATTTTTTTCCGATTTTTTCCCGAATTTTCCCGAATTTTCCCGAATTTTTCCCGATTTTTTCCGATTTTTTCCCGAATTTTCCCCGAATTTTTCCCGATTTTTTCCCGATTTTTTCCCGATTTTTTTCCCCGATTTTTCCCGATTTTTTCCGATTTTTTCCCCGAATTTTCCCCGATTTTTCCCGATTTTTTACGATTTTTTCCCCGAATTTTCCCCGATTTTTCCCGATTTTTTCCCCGAATTTTCCCCGATTTTTCCCGATTTTTTCCGATTTTTTCCCGAATTTTCCCCGAATTTTCCCGAATTTTTCCCGATTTTTTCCCGATTTTTCCCGATTTTTTCCGATTTTTTCCCCGAATTTTCCCCGATTTTTCCCGATTTTTTCCCGATTTTTTCCCCGAATTTTCCCCGAATTTTCCCCGAATTTTTCCCGATTTTTTTCGATTTTTTCCCCGAATTTTCCCCGAATTTTTCCCGATTTTTTCCCCGATTTTTCACGATTTTTTCCGATTTTTTCCCCGAATTTTCCCCGATTTTTCCCGATTTTTTCCGATTTTTTCCCCGAATTTTCCCCGATTTTTTCCCGATTTTTTCCCGATTTTTTTCCCGATTTTTCCCGATTTTTTCCGATTTTTTCCCGATTTTTTCCGATTTTTTCCCCGAATTTTCCCCGATTTTTCCCGATTTTTTCCCCGAATTTTCCCCGATTTTTCCCGATTTTTTCCGATTTTTTCCCCGAATTTTCCCCGAATTTTCCCCGAATTTTTCCCGATTTTTTCCCGATTTTTCCCCGATTTTTTCCCGATTTTTTCCCCGAATTTTCCCGATTTTTTCCCGATTTTTTCCCCGAATTTTCCCCGAATTTTCCCGAATTTTTTCCCCGATTTTTTTTTTCCCCGATTTTTCCCGATTTTTTCCGATTTTTTCCCCGAATTTTCCCCGATTTTTCCCGATTTTTTCCGATTTTTTCCCCGAATTTTCCCCGATTTTTTCCCGATTTTTTCCCGATTTTTTTCCCGATTTTTCCCGATTTTTTCCTATTTTTTCCCGATTTTTTCCGATTTTTCCCCCGAATTTTTCCCCTTTTTTTCCCGATTTTTTTCCCGATTTTTCCCGATTTTTTCCGATTTTTTCCCCGAATTTTCCCTGAATTTTTCCCGATTTTTTTCCCCGATTTTTCCCGATTTTTTCCGATTTTTTCCCCGAATTTTCCCCGATTTTTCCCGATTTTTTCCGATTTTTTTCCCCGATTTTCCCCGATTTTTCCCCGATTTTTTCCCCGATTTTTCCCGATTTTTTCCGATTTTTTCCCCGAATTTTCCCCGATTTTTCACGATTTTTTCCGATTTTTTCCCCGAATTTTCCCCGAATTTTTCCCGATTTTTTCCCGATTTTTTCCCCGAATTTTCCCCGATTTTTCCCGATTTTTTCCGATTTTTTCCCCGAATTTTCCCAGATTTTTCCCGATTTTTTCCGATTTTTTCCCGAATTTTCCCCCCGATTTTTTTTCCCGATTTTTTCCCCGATTTTTTCCCGAATTTTCCCCGATTTTTCCCGATTTTTTCCCGAATTTTCCCCGATTTTTCCCGATTTTTTTCCGATTTTTTCCCGAATTTTCCCCGAATTTTCCCGAATTTTTCCCGATTTTTTTCGATTTTTTCCCCGAATTTTCCCCGAATTTTTCCCGATTTTTTCACCGATTTTTCATTTTTTCCGATTTTTTTTTTTTCCGATTTTTTCCCGAATTTTCCCCGATTTTTCCCGATTTTTTCCGATTTTTTCCCCGATTTTTTCCCGATTTTTTCCCGATTTTTTCCCGATTTTTTTCCCGATTTTTCCCGATTTTTTCCTATTTTTTCCCGATTTTTTCCGATTTTTCCCCGAATTTTTCCCCGATTTTTTCCCGATTTTTTTCCCGATTTTTCCCGATTTTTTCCGATTTTTTCCCCGAATTTTCCCTGAATTTTTCCCGATTTTTTTCCCGATTTTTCCCGATTTTTTCCGATTTTTTCCCCGAATTTTCCCCGATTTTTCCCGATTTTTTCCGATTTTTTTCCCCGATTTTCCCCGATTTTTCCCCGATTTTTTCCCCGATTTTTCCCGATTTTTTCCGATTTTTTCCCCGAATTTTCCCCGATTTTTCACGATTTTTTCCGATTTTTTCCCCGAATTTTCCCCGAATTTTTCCCGATTTTTTCCCGATTTTTTCCCGAATTTTCCCGATTTTTCCCGATTTTTTCCGATTTTTTCCCGATTTTTTCCCGATTTTTCCCGATTTTTTCCGATTTTTTCCGATTTTTTCCCGAATTTTCCCCGATTTTTCCCCGATTTTTTCCCGAATTTTCCCGATTTTTCCCGATTTTTTCCGATTTTTTCCCCGAATTTTCCCCGAATTTTTCCCGATTTTTTCCCGATTTTTTTCACGATTTTTTCCTATTTTTTCCCGATTTTTTCCGATTTTTTCCCCGAATTTTCCCCGATTTTTTCCCGATTTTTTCCCCGATTTTTCCCGATTTTTTTCCGATTTTTTTTCCGATTTTTCCCGATTTTTTCCCATTTTTTTCCCGATTTTTCCCGATTTTTCCCGATTTTTTCCGATTTTTTCCCGATTTTTTCCCGATTTTTTTCCCGAATTTTCCCCGACTTTTCCCGATTTTTTCCGATTTTTCCCGAATTTTTCCCATTTTTTCCCGAATTTTCCCCGATTTTTCCCGATTTTTTTCCGATTTTTTCCCCGAATTTTCCCGATTTTTTCCCGATTTTTTCCGATTTTTTTCCCCGATTTTTCCGATTTTTTCCGATTTTTTCCCGAATTTTTCCCATTTTTTTCCCGATTTTTCCCGATTTTTTTCCGATTTTTTTCCGATTTTTTCCCGAATTTTTCCCCTTTTTTTCCCGATTTTTTCCCGATTTTTTTCCCGATTTTTCCCGATTTTTTCCGATTTTTTCCCGAATTTTCCCCGATTTTTCCCGATTTTTTCCGATTTTTTCCCGAATTTTCCCCGATTTTTCCCGATTTTTTCCGATTTTTTCCCCGATTTTTCCCGATTTTTCCCCGATTTTTTCCCGAATTTTCCCCGATTTTTCCCGATTTTTTCCGATTTTTTCCCCGAATTTTCCCGAATTTTCCCCGAATTTTTCCCGATTTTTTCCCGATTTTTCCCCGATTTTTTCCGATTTTTTCCCCGAATTTTTTCCCCCCCGATTTTTCCCGATTTTTTTCCGATTTTTTCCCCGAATTTTCCCGAATTTTTCCCGAATTTTTCCCGATTTTTCCCGATTTTTTCCGATTTTTTCCCGATTTTTTTCCCGATTTTTCCCGATTTTTTCCGATTTTTTTTCCCGAATTTTCCCCGATTTTTCCCCGATTTTTTCCCCGAATTTTTTCCGATTTTTTCCCCGAATTTTCCACGAATTTTTCCCGATTTTTTCCCGATTTTTTTCACGATTTTTTCCTATTTTTTCCCGATTTTTTCCGATTTTTTCCCGAATTTTCCCCGATTTTTTCCCGATTTTTTCCCGATTTTTCCCGATTTTTTTCCGATTTTTTTTCCGATTTTTTCCCCGAATTTTTCCCCTTTTTTTCCCGATTTTTTCCCGATTTTTTTCCCCGATTTTTCCCGATTTTTTCCGATTTTTTCCCGAATTTTCCCCGATTTTTCCCGATTTTTTCCGATTTTTTTCCCGAATTTTCCCCCCGATTTTTCCCGATTTTTTCCGATTTTTTCCCGATTTTCCCCGATTTTTCCCCGATTTTTTCCCGAATTTTCCCCGATTTTTCCCGATTTTTTCCGATTTTTTCCCGAATTTTCCCCGAATTTTCCCCGAATTTTTCCCGATTTTTTCCCGATTTTTCCCGATTTTTTCCGATTTTTTCCCGAATTTTCCCCGATTTTTCCCGATTTTTTTCCGATTTTTTCCCGAATTTTCCCGAATTTTCCCCGAATTTTTCCCGATTTTTTCCGATTTTTTCCCGAATTTTCCCGAATTTTTCCCGATTTTTTCCCGAATTTTTTCCGATTTTTTCGGATTTTTTCCCCGGATTTTCCCCGAATTTTCCCCGAATTTTCCCCGAATTTTTTCCGATTTTTTCCATTTTTTTCCGATTTTTCCCCGAATTTTCCCCGAATTTTTCCCGATTTTTTCCCGATTTTTCCCCGATTTTTTCCGATTTTTTCCCGAATTTTCCCCGATTTTTCCCGATTTTTTTCCGATTTTTTCCCGAATTTTCCCGAATTTTCCCGAATTTTCCCCGAATTTTTCCCGATTTTTTCCGATTTTTTCCCGAATTTTCCCCGAATTTTTCCCGAATTTTTCCCGATTTTTTCCCGATTTTTTCCCGATTTTTTCCGATTTTTTCCCGAATTTTCCCCGATTTTTCCCGATTTTTTTCCGAATTTTTCCCGATTTTTTCCGATTTTTTCCCGAATTTTCCCGAATTTTTCCCGATTTTTTTCCCGATTTTTTCCCGATTTTTTTCCCCGATTTTTCCCGATTTTTTCCGATTTTTTCCCGAATTTTCCCCGATTTTTCCCGATTTTTCCGATTTTTTCCCGAATTTTCCCCGATTTTTCCCGATTTTTTCCGATTTTTTCCCGAATTTTTCCCGATTTTTTCCCGATTTTTCCCGATTTTTTCCGATTTTTTCCCGAATTTTCCCCGATTTTTCCCGATTTTTTTCCGATTTTTTCCCGAATTTTCCCCGAATTTTCCCGATTTTTTCCCGATTTTTTCCGATTTTTTCCCGATTTTTTCCCCGAATTTTTCCCGATTTTTTCCCGATTTTTCCCGATTTTTTCCGATTTTTTCCCGAATTTTCCCCGATTTTTCCCGATTTTTTCCGATTTTTTCCCGATTTTTTCCCGAATTTTTCCCGATTTTTTCCCGATTTTTTTCCCGATTTTTCCCGATTTTTTCCCGATTTTTTTCCCGATTTTTCCCGATTTTTTCCGATTTTTTCCCGAATTTTCCCGATTTTTCCCGATTTTTTCCGATTTTTTCCCGATTTTTTCCCGATTTTTCCCGATTTTTTCCCGAATTTTCCCCGATTTTTCCCGATTTTTTTCCGATTTTTTTTTTCCCGAATTTTCCCCGAATTTTTCCCGATTTTTTCCCGAATTTTTCCCGATTTTTTCCGATTTTTTCCCCGAATTTTCCCCGAATTTTTCCCGAATTTTCCCGATTTTTTCCGATTTTTTCCCGAATTTTTCCCGAATTTTTTCCCGAATTTTCCCCGATTTTTCCCGATTTTTTCCGATTTTTTCCCGAATTTTCCCCGATTTTTTCCCGATTTTTTCCCGATTTTTTCCCGATTTTTCCCGATTTTTTCCGATTTTTTCCCGATTTTTTTCCCGATTTTTCCCGATTTTTTTCCGATTTTTTTCCCGAATTTTTTCCCGAATTTTCCCCGAATTTTTCCCGATTTTTCCCGATTTTTTCCGATTTTTTCCCGATTTTTTCCCGATTTTTCCCGATTTTTTCCGATTTTTTCCCCGATTTTTTCCCCGATTTTTCCCCGATTTTTTCCCGAATTTTTTCCGATTTTTTCCCGAATTTTCCCGAATTTTTCCCGATTTTTTCCCGATTTTTTTCACGATTTTTTCCTATTTTTTCCCGATTTTTTCCGATTTTTTCCCGAATTTTCCCCGATTTTTTCCCGATTTTTTCCCGATTTTTCCCGATTTTTTTCCGATTTTTTTTCCGATTTTTTCCCGAATTTTTCCCCTTTTTTTCCCGATTTTTTCCCGATTTTTTTCCCCGATTTTTCCCGATTTTTTCCGATTTTTTCCCGAATTTTCCCCGATTTTTCCCGATTTTTTCCGATTTTTTCCCGAATTTTCCCCGATTTTTCCCGATTTTTTCGATTTTTTCCCGAATTTTCCCGATTTTTCCCGATTTTTTCCGATTTTTTCCCGAATTTTCCCCGATTTTTCCCGATTTTTTCCCCGAATTTTCCCCGATTTTTCCCGATTTTTTTTTTCCGATTTTTTCCCGAATTTTCCCCGAATTTTTCCCGAATTTTTCCCGATTTTTTCCCGATTTTTCCCGATTTTTCCCGATTTTTTCCGATTTTTTCCCGAATTTTCCCCGATTTTCCCCGATTTTTTCCGATTTTTTCCCGAATTTTTTCCCGAATTTTCCCCGAATTTTTCCCGATTTTTTCCGATTTTTTCCCGAATTTTCCCCGAATTTTCCCCGAATTTTTTCCGATTTTTTCCCGAATTTTTTTTCCCCGAATTTTCCCGAATTTTTCCCGATTTTTTCCCGATTTTTCCCGATTTTTTCCGATTTTTTCCCGAATTTTCCCGATTTTTCCCGATTTTTTTCCGATTTTTTCCCCGAATTTTCCCCGAATTTTCCCGAATTTTTCCCGATTTTTTCCGATTTTTTCCCGAATTTTCCCCGAATTTTTCCCGAATTTTTCCCGATTTTTTCCCGATTTTTCCCGATTTTTTCCGATTTTTTCCCGATTTTTTCCCCGATTTTTCCCGATTTTTTTCCGATTTTTCCCGATTTTTCCCGAATTTTCCCGAATTTTCCCGAATTTTTCCCGATTTTTTCCGATTTTTTCCCGAATTTTCCCCGAATTTTTCCCGATTTTTTTCCCGATTTTTTCCCGATTTTTTTCCCGATTTTTCCCGATTTTTTCCGATTTTTTCCCGAATTTTCCCCGATTTTTCCCGATTTTTTCCCGATTTTTTTTTCCCGATTTTTTCCCGATTTTTTCCCGATTTTTTCCGATTTTTTCCCGAATTTTTCCCGATTTTTTCCCGATTTTTCCCGATTTTTTCCGATTTTTTCCCGATTTTTTCCCGATTTTTCCCGATTTTTTTCCGATTTTTTCCCGAATTTTCCCGAATTTTCCCGATTTTTTCCGATTTTTTCCGATTTTTTCCCGAATTTTCCCCGAATTTTTCCCGATTTTTTTCCCGATTTTTCCCGATTTTTTCCGATTTTTTCCCGATTTTTTCCCGATTTTTTCCCGATTTTTTCCGATTTTTTCCCCGAATTTTCCCCGAATTTTTTCCCGATTTTTTCCCGATTTTTTTCCCGATTTTTCCCGATTTTTTCCCGATTTTTTTCCCGATTTTTCCCGATTTTTTCCGATTTTTTCCCGAATTTTCCCGATTTTTCCCGATTTTTTCCGATTTTTTCCCGAATTTTCCCGATTTTTCCCCGATTTTTTCCCGAATTTTCCCCGATTTTTCCCGATTTTTTCCGATTTTTTCCCCGAATTTTCCCCGAATTTTTCCCGATTTTTTCCCGATTTTTTTCCGATTTTTTCCTATTTTTTCCCGATTTTTTTTTTCCGATTTTTTCCCGATTTTTTCCCCGATTTTTTCCCGATTTTTTCCCGATTTTTCCCGATTTTTTTCCGATTTTTTTTCCGATTTTTTCCCGAATTTTTCCGATTTTTTTCCCGATTTTTTCCCGATTTTTTTTTTCCCGATTTTTCCCGATTTTTTCCGATTTTTTCCCCGAATTTTCCCCGATTTTTCCCGATTTTTTCGGATTTTTTCCCGAATTTTTCCCGATTTTTCCCGATTTTTTCCGATTTTTTCCCGATTTTTTCCCCGATTTTTCCCGATTTTTTCCCCGAATTTTCCCCGATTTTTCCCGATTTTTTCCGATTTTTTCCCGAATTTTCCCCGAATTTTCCCGAATTTTTCCCGATTTTTTCCCGATTTTTCCCCGATTTTTTCCGATTTTTTCCCCGAATTTTCCCCGATTTTTCCCGATTTTTTTCCGATTTTTTCCCGAATTTTCCCCGAATTTTCCCCGAATTTTTCCCGATTTTTTCCGATTTTTTCCCGAATTTTCCCCGAATTTTTCCGATTTTTTCCCGATTTTTTCCCGATTTTTTTCCCGATTTTTCCCGATTTTTTCCGATTTTTTCCCGAATTTTCCCCGATTTTTCCCGATTTTTTCCCGATTTTTTCCCGAATTTTCCCGATTTTTCCCGATTTTTTCCGATTTTTTCCCGAATTTTCCCCGATTTTTCCCCGATTTTTTCCCCGAATTTTCCCGATTTTTTCCCGATTTTTTCCGATTTTTTCCCGAATTTTCCCCGAATTTTCCCCGAATTTTTCCCGATTTTTTCCCGATTTTTCCCGATTTTTTCCGATTTTTTCCCCGAATTTTCCCCGATTTTTCCCGATTTTTTCCCCGAATTTTCCCCGAATTTTCCCCGAATTTTTCCCGATTTTTTCCGATTTTTTCCCCGAATTTTCCCCGAATTTTTCCCGATTTTTTCCCCGATTTTTCCGATTTTTTCCGATTTTTTTCCCGAATTTTCCCGATTTTTCCCGATTTTTTCCGATTTTTTCCCCGAATTTTCCCGATTTTTTCCCGATTTTTTCCCGATTTTTTTCCCGATTTTTCCCGATTTTTTCCGATTTTTTCCCGATTTTTTCCGATTTTTCCCCGAATTTTTCCCCTTTTTTTCCCGATTTTTTTTTTTCCCGATTTTTCCCGATTTTTTCCGATTTTTTCCCCGAATTTTCCCGAATTTTTCCCCCGATTTTTTTCCCCCCGATTTTTCCCGATTTTTTCCGATTTTTTCCCCGAATTTTCCCCGATTTTTCCCGATTTTTTCCGATTTTTTTCCCCGATTTTCCCCGATTTTTCCCCGATTTTTTCCCCGATTTTTCCCGATTTTTTCCGATTTTTTCCCCGAATTTTCCCCGATTTTTCACGATTTTTTCCGATTTTTTCCCGAATTTTTTTCCCCGATTTTTTTCCCGATTTTTTCCCGATTTTTTCCCGAATTTTCCCCGATTTTTCCCGATTTTTTCCGATTTTTTCCCGAATTTTTTTTTCCCGATTTTTTCCGATTTTTTCCCGAATTTTCCCCGATTTTTTCCCGATTTTTTCCCGATTTTTCCCGATTTTTTTCCCGATTTTTCCCGATTTTTTCCCGAATTTTCCCGATTTTTCCCGATTTTTTTCCGATTTTTTCCCGAATTTTCCCCGAATTTTCCCGAATTTTTCCCGATTTTTTCCGATTTTTTCCCGATTTTTTCCCGATTTTTTCCCGATTTTTTCCCGATTTTTTCCCGATTTTTTTCCCGATTTTTCCCGATTTTTTCCGATTTTTTCCCGAATTTTCCCCGATTTTTCCCGATTTTTTCCGATTTTTTCCCGAATTTTCCCCGATTTTTCCCGATTTTTTTTCCGATTTTTTTTTCCCCGAATTTTTCCCCGATTTTTCCCGATTTTTTCCCCGATTTTTTCCCCGATTTTTCCCGATTTTTTCCGATTTTTTCCCGAATTTTTCCCGAATTTTCCCCGAATTTTTCCCGATTTTTTCCCGATTTTTCCCGATTTTTTCCGATTTTTTTCCCGAATTTTCCCCGATTTTTCCCGATTTTTTTCCGATTTTTTCCCGAATTTTCCCCGAATTTTCCCGAATTTTTCCCGATTTTTTCCCGATTTTTTCCCGAATTTTCCCGAATTTTTCCCGATTTTTTCCCCGATTTTTCCCGATTTTTTCCGATTTTTTCCCGAATTTTCCCCGATTTTTCCCGATTTTTTCCGATTTTTTCCCCGAATTTTCCCCGATTTTTTCCCGATTTTTTCCCGATTTTTTTCCCGATTTTTCCCGATTTTTTCCGATTTTTTCCCGATTTTTTCCGATTTTTCCCCCGAATTTTTCCGATTTTTTCCCGATTTTTTTTTTTTCCCGATTTTTTTCCCGATTTTTCCCGATTTTTTCCCGATTTTTTTCCCGAATTTTCCCTGAATTTTTCCCGATTTTTTTCCCCGATTTTTCCCGATTTTTTCCGATTTTTTCCCGAATTTTCCCCGATTTTTCCCGATTTTTTCCGATTTTTTTCCCCGATTTTCCCCGATTTTTCCCCGATTTTTTCCCCGATTTTTCCCGATTTTTTCCGATTTTTTCCCCGAATTTTCCCCGATTTTTCACGATTTTTTCCGATTTTTTCCCCGAATTTTCCCCGAATTTTTCCCGATTTTTTCCGATTTTTTCCCGAATTTTTTCCCGATTTTTCCCGATTTTTTCCGATTTTTTCCCGAATTTTCCCCGATTTTTCCCGATTTTTTCCGATTTTTTCCCCGAATTTTCCCGATTTTTCCCCGATTTTTTCCCGAATTTTCCCCGATTTTTCCCGATTTTTTCCGATTTTTTCCCGAATTTTCCCCGAATTTTCCCGATTTTTTCCCGATTTTTTTCCGATTTTTTCCGATTTTTTCCCGATTTTTTCCGATTTTTTCCCGAATTTTCCCGATTTTTTCCCGATTTTTTCCCGATTTTTCCCGATTTTTTTCCGATTTTTTTTCCGATTTTTCCCGAATTTTTCCCGATTTTTTTCCCGATTTTTCCCGATTTTTCCCGATTTTTTCCGATTTTTTCCCGATTTTTTCCCGATTTTTTTCCCGAATTTTCCCCGATTTTTTCCCGATTTTTTCCCGATTTTTTCCGATTTTTCCCCGAATTTTTTCCGATTTTTTCCCGAATTTTCCCCGATTTTTCCCGATTTTTTCCGATTTTTTCCCGAATTTTCCCCGATTTTTCCCGATTTTTTCCGATTTTTTTCCCCGATTTTTCCGATTTTTTCCGATTTTTTCCCGAATTTTTCCCATTTTTTTCCCGATTTTTCCCGATTTTTTTCCGATTTTTTTTCCGATTTTTTCCCCGAATTTTTCCCCTTTTTTTCCCGATTTTTTCCCGATTTTTTTCCCCGATTTTTCCCGATTTTTTCCGATTTTTTCCCGAATTTTCCCCGATTTTTCCCGATTTTTTCCGATTTTTTCCCGAATTTTCCCCGATTTTTCCCGATTTTTTCCGATTTTTTCCCGAATTTTTTCCCGATTTTTTCCCCGAATTTTCCCCGAATTTTTCCCGATTTTTTCCCGATTTTTTCCCGATTTTTTCCCCGATTTTTTCCCGATTTTTCCCGATTTTTTCCCGATTTTTTCCCGATTTTTTCCCGATTTTTTCCGATTTTTTCCCGATTTTTTCCCCGATTTTTCCCGATTTTTTTCCGATTTTTTTCCCGAATTTTTTCCCCGAATTTTCCCGAATTTTTCCCGATTTTTTTTTTTCCGATTTTTTCCCGAATTTTCCCCGAATTTTTCCCGATTTTTTCCCGATTTTTTCCCGATTTTTTTCCCCGATTTTTCCCGATTTTTTCCGATTTTTTCCCCGAATTTTCCCCGATTTTTCCCGATTTTTTCCGATTTTTTCCCCGATTTTTTCCCCGAATTTTTCCCGATTTTTCCCGATTTTTTCCCGATTTTTTCCCGATTTTTCCCGATTTTTCCCCGATTTTTTCCCCGAATTTTCCCCGATTTTTCCCGATTTTTTCCGATTTTTTCCCGATTTTTTCCCGATTTTTCCCCGAATTTTTCCCGATTTTTTCCGATTTTTTCCCGAATTTTCCCCGAATTTTTCCCGATTTTTTTTTCCCCGATTTTCCCCGATTTTTCCCGATTTTTTCCCCGATTTTTCCCGATTTTTTCCGATTTTTTCCCCGATTTTTCCCCGATTTTTCCCGATTTTTTCCGATTTTTTCCCGAATTTTCCCCGAATTTTTCCCGATTTTTTCCCGATTTTTTCCCGATTTTTTCCCCGATTTTTCCCGATTTTTTCCGATTTTTTCCCGAATTTTCCCGATTTTTCCCGATTTTTTCCGATTTTTTCCCGAATTTTCCCCGATTTTCCCGATTTTTTCCCGATTTTTTCCCGATTTTTTTTTCCCCGATTTTTCCCCGATTTTTTCCCCGATTTTTTCCCGATTTTTCCGATTTTTTTCCGATTTTTTCCCGAATTTTTTCCCCGAATTTTTCCCGAATTTTTCCCGATTTTTTCCGATTTTTTCCCGAATTTTCCCCGATTTTTCCCGATTTTTTCCCGATTTTTTCCCGATTTTTTTCCCGATTTTTCCCGATTTTTTCCGATTTTTTTTTTCCCGATTTTTTCCCGATTTTTCCCGATTTTTTCCCCGATTTTTTTCCCCGATTTTTCCCGATTTTTTCCGATTTTTTCCCCGAATTTTCCCCGATTTTTCCCCGATTTTTTCCCGAATTTTTTCCCCGATTTTTCCCGATTTTTTCCGATTTTTTCCCGAATTTTCCCCGAATTTTCCCCGAATTTTTCCCGATTTTTTCCCGATTTTTCCCGATTTTTTCCGATTTTTTCCCCGAATTTTCCCCGATTTTTCCCGATTTTTTTCCGATTTTTTCCCCGAATTTTCCCCGAATTTTCCCCGAATTTTTCCCGATTTTTTTCGATTTTTTCCCCGAATTTTCCCCGAATTTTTCCCGATTTTTTCCCCCCGATTTTTTTTTTTCCGATTTTTTCCCCGAATTTTCCCCGATTTTTCCCGATTTTTTCCGATTTTTTCCCGATTTTTTCCCCGATTTTTTCCCGATTTTTTCCCGATTTTTTTCCCGATTTTTCCCGATTTTTTCCTATTTTTTCCCGATTTTTTCCGATTTTTCCCCCGAATTTTTCCCCTTTTTTTCCCGATTTTTTTCCCGATTTTTCCCGATTTTTTCCGATTTTTTCCCCGAATTTTCCCTGAATTTTTCCCGATTTTTTTCCCCGATTTTTCCCGATTTTTTCCGATTTTTTCCCCGAATTTTCCCCGATTTTTCCCGATTTTTTCCGATTTTTTTCCCCGATTTTTCCCGATTTTTTCCGATTTTTTCCCCGAATTTTCCCCGATTTTTCCCGATTTTTTCCCGATTTTTTCCCCGATTTTTCCCGATTTTTTCCGATTTTTTCCCCGAATTTTCCCCGATTTTTTTCCGATTTTTTCCCCGATTTTTTCCGATTTTTTCCCCGAATTTTCCCCGAATTTTTCCCGATTTTTTCCCGATTTTTTCCCCGAATTTTCCCCGATTTTTCCCGATTTTTTCCGATTTTTTCCCCGAATTTTCCCAGATTTTTCCCGATTTTTTCCGATTTTTTCCCCGAATTTTCCCCGATTTTTCCCCGATTTTTTCCCCGAATTTTCCCGATTTTTCCCGATTTTTTTTCCGATTTTTTCCCGAATTTTCCCGAATTTTTCCCGATTTTTTCCCGATTTTTTTCACGATTTTTTCCTATTTTTTCCCGATTTTTTCCGATTTTTTCCCGAATTTTCCCCGATTTTTTCCCGATTTTTTCCCGATTTTTCCCGATTTTTTTCCGATTTTTTTTCCGATTTTTCCCCGAATTTTTCCCATTTTTTTCCCGATTTTTTCCCGATTTTTCCCGATTTTTTTTTTCCGATTTTTTCCCGATTTTTTCCCGATTTTTTTCCCCGAATTTTTCCCGATTTTTTCCCGATTTTTTCCGATTTTTCCCGAATTTTTCCGATTTTTTCCCGAATTTTCCCCGATTTTTCCCGATTTTTTCCGATTTTTTCCCGAATTTTCCCCGATTTTTCCCGATTTTTTCCGATTTTTTTCCCGATTTTTCCGATTTTTTCCGATTTTTTCCCGAATTTTTCCCATTTTTTTCCCGATTTTTCCCGATTTTTTTCCGATTTTTTTTTTTCCGATTTTTTCCCCGAATTTTTCCCCTTTTTTTCCCGATTTTTTCCCGATTTTTTTCCCCGATTTTTCCCGATTTTTTCCGATTTTTTCCCCGAATTTTCCCCGATTTTTCCCGATTTTTTCCGATTTTTTCCCCGAATTTTCCCCGATTTTTCCCGATTTTTTCCGATTTTTTCCCCGAATTTTCCCCGATTTTTCCCCGATTTTTTCCCCGAATTTTCCCCGATTTTTCCCGATTTTTTTCCGATTTTTTCCCCGATTTTTTTCCCGAATTTTCCCCGAATTTTTTCCGATTTTTTCCCGATTTTTTCCCGATTTTTTCCGATTTTTTCCCCGATTTTTTCCCGATTTTTCCCGATTTTTTTCCGATTTTTTTCCCGAATTTTCCCCGAATTTTTCCCGAATTTTTCCCGATTTTTTCCGATTTTTTCCCCGATTTTTTCCCGAATTTTTTTTTTCCCGATTTTTTCCCGATTTTTTCCCGATTTTTTTCCCGATTTTTCCCGATTTTTTCCGATTTTTTCCCGAATTTTTCCCGATTTTTCCCGATTTTTCCCCGATTTTTTCCCGAATTTTCCCCGATTTTTCCCGATTTTTTCCGATTTTTTCCCGATTTTTTCCCGATTTTTCCCCGATTTTTTTCCCGAATTTTCCCCGATTTTTCCCGATTTTTTCCGATTTTTTCCCCGAATTTTCCCCGAATTTTCCCCGAATTTTTCCCGATTTTTTTCCGATTTTTTCCCGAATTTTTCCCGAATTTTTCCCGATTTTTTTCCCCGATTTTTCCCGATTTTTTCCGATTTTTTCCCCGAATTTTCCCCCGATTTTTCCCGATTTTTTCCGATTTTTTCCCGATTTTCCCGATTTTTCCCGATTTTTTCCCGATTTTTTTTTTCCCGATTTTTTCCGATTTTTTCCCGAATTTTTCCCGATTTTTCCCGATTTTTTCCGATTTTTTCCCGATTTTTTCCCGAATTTTTCCCGATTTTTTCCCGATTTTTTCCCGATTTTTTCCCGATTTTTCCCGATTTTTTCCGATTTTTTCCCGATTTTTCCCCGATTTTTCCCGATTTTTCCCGATTTTTTCCGATTTTTTCCCCGATTTTTCCCCGATTTTTTCCCGAATTTTTTCCCGAATTTTTCCCCGATTTTTCCCGATTTTTTCCCCGATTTTTTCCCGATTTTTCCCGATTTTTTTCCGATTTTTTTCCCGAATTTTCCCCGAATTTTCCCGAATTTTTTTTTCCCGATTTTTTCCCGATTTTTTCCCCGATTTTCCCCGAATTTTTCCCGATTTTTTCCCGATTTTTTCCCGATTTTTTCCCGATTTTTTCCCGATTTTTTCCGATTTTTTTCCCGAATTTTCCCCGATTTTTCCCGATTTTTCCCGATTTTTTCCCGATTTTTTCCCCGATTTTTCCCGATTTTTTCCGATTTTTTCCCCGAATTTTCCCCGATTTTTCCCGATTTTTTCCCGATTTTTTCCCCGATTTTTCCCGATTTTTTCCGATTTTTTCCCCGAATTTTTTCCCCGAATTTTCCCGATTTTTCCCGATTTTTTCCCGATTTTTCCCGATTTTTTCCGATTTTTTCCCGAATTTTCCCCGATTTTTCCCGATTTTTTTCCGATTTTTTCCCGAATTTTCCCGAATTTTCCCCGAATTTTTCCCGATTTTTTCCGATTTTTTCCCCGAATTTTCCCCGAATTTTTCCCGATTTTTTCCCCGATTTTTCCGATTTTTTCCGATTTTTTCCCGAATTTTCCCCGATTTTTCCCGATTTTTTCCGATTTTTTCCCCGAATTTTCCCGATTTTTTCCCGATTTTTTCCCGATTTTTTTCCCGATTTTTCCCGATTTTTTCCGATTTTTTCCCGATTTTTTCCGATTTTTCCCCGAATTTTTCCCCTTTTTTTCCCGATTTTTTTCCCGATTTTTTTTTTCCCGATTTTTCCCGATTTTTTCCGATTTTTTCCCGAATTTTTCCCGAATTTTTCCCGATTTTTTTCCCCCCGATTTTTCCCGATTTTTTCCGATTTTTTCCCCGAATTTTCCCCGATTTTTCCCGATTTTTTCCGATTTTTTTTTTTTCCCCGATTTTTCCCGATTTTTCCCGATTTTTTCCCGATTTTTTCCCGATTTTTTCCGATTTTTTCCCCGAATTTTCCCCGATTTTTCCCGATTTTTTCCGATTTTTTCCCCGAATTTTCCCCGAATTTTTCCCGATTTTTTCCCGATTTTTTCCCCGAATTTTCCCCGATTTTTCCCGATTTTTTCCGATTTTTTCCCGATTTTTTCCCCGATTTTTCCCGATTTTTTCCGATTTTTTCCGATTTTTTCCCCGATTTTCCCCGATTTTTCCCGATTTTTTCCCGAATTTTCCCCGATTTTTCCCGATTTTTTCCGATTTTTTCCCGAATTTTCCCCGAATTTTTCCCGATTTTTTCCCGATTTTTTTCACGATTTTTTCCTATTTTTTCCCGATTTTTTCCGATTTTTTCCCCGAATTTTCCCCGATTTTTTCCCGATTTTTTCCCCGATTTTTCCCGATTTTTTTCCGATTTTTTTTCCGATTTTTCCCCGAATTTTTCCCATTTTTTTCCCGATTTTTCCCCGATTTTTCCCGATTTTTTCCGATTTTTTCCCGAATTTTTCCCGATTTTTTTCCCGAATTTTTTTTCCCGATTTTTTCCGATTTTTCCCGAATTTTTCCGATTTTTTCCCGAATTTTCCCCGATTTTTCCCGATTTTTTCCGATTTTTTCCCGAATTTTCCCCGATTTTTTTTTCCCGATTTTTTCCGATTTTTTTCCCCGATTTTTCCGATTTTTTCCGATTTTTTCCCCGAATTTTTCCCATTTTTTTCCCGATTTTTCCCGATTTTTTTCCGATTTTTTTTCCGATTTTTTCCCCGAATTTTTCCCCTTTTTTTCCCGATTTTTTCCCGATTTTTTTCCCCGATTTTTCCCGATTTTTTCCGATTTTTTCCCGAATTTTCCCCGATTTTTCCCGATTTTTTCCGATTTTTTCCCGAATTTTCCCCCCGATTTTTTCCCGATTTTTTCCGATTTTTTCCCCGAATTTTCCCCGATTTTTCCCCGATTTTTTCCCCGAATTTTCCCCGATTTTTCCCGATTTTTTCCGATTTTTTCCCCGAATTTTCCCCGAATTTTCCCCGAATTTTTCCCGATTTTTTCCCGATTTTTTCCGATTTTTTCCGATTTTTTCCCGAATTTTCCGAATTTTCCCCGATTTTTCCCGATTTTTTTCCGATTTTTTTTTTCCCCGAATTTTCCCCGAATTTTTCCCCGATTTTTTTTTTTCCCGAATTTTTCCCGATTTTTTCCCGATTTTTTCCCGATTTTTTTTTTCCCGATTTTTTCCCGATTTTTTCCGATTTTTTCCCGAATTTTCCCGATTTTTCCCCGATTTTTTCCCGATTTTTCCCGATTTTTCCCGATTTTTTCCGATTTTTTCCCCGATTTTTCCCGATTTTTCCCCGATTTTTTCCCCGATTTTTCCCCGATTTTTCCCGATTTTTTCCCGATTTTTTCCCGAATTTTCCCGAATTTTCCCCGAATTTTTCCCGATTTTTTCCCGATTTTTTCCCGATTTTTCCCGATTTTTTTCCCGATTTTTTCCCCGATTTTTCCCCGATTTTTTCCCGATTTTTTCCGATTTTTTCCCGAATTTTCCCCGAATTTTCCCCGAATTTTTCCCGATTTTTTCCGATTTTCCGATTTTCCCCGAATTTTTCCCGATTTTTTCCCGATTTTTTCCCCGATTTTTCCGATTTTTTCCGATTTTTTCCCCGATTTTTTCCCGATTTTTTCCGATTTTTTTTTTCCCGATTTTTTCCCGATTTTTTCCCGATTTTTTCCCGATTTTTTTCCCGATTTTTTCCCGATTTTTTCCGATTTTTTCCCGATTTTTTCCGATTTTTCCCGAATTTTTCCCTTTTTTTCCCGATTTTTTTCCCGATTTTTCCCGATTTTTTCCGATTTTTTCCCGAATTTTCCCGAATTTTTCCCGATTTTTTTCCCGATTTTTCCCGATTTTTTCCGATTTTTTCCCCGAATTTTCCCCGATTTTTCCCGATTTTTTCCGATTTTTTTTTTCCCGATTTTTCCCGATTTTTTCCCGATTTTTTCCCGATTTTTTTTTTCCGATTTTTTCCCCGAATTTTCCCCGATTTTTCCCGATTTTTTACGATTTTTTCCCCGAATTTTCCCCGAATTTTTCCCGATTTTTGCCCGATTTTTTCCCGAATTTTCCCCGATTTTTCCCGATTTTTTCCGATTTTTTCCCGATTTTTTCCCCGATTTTTCCCGATTTTTTCCGATTTTTTCCCCGAATTTTCCCCGATTTTTCCCCGATTTTTTCCCGAATTTTCCCCGATTTTTACCGATTTTTTCCGATTTTTTCCCGAATTTTCCCCGAATTTTTCCCGATTTTTTCCCGATTTTTTTCACGATTTTTTCCTATTTTTTCCCGATTTTTTCCGATTTTTTCCCGAATTTTCCCCGATTTTTTCCCGATTTTTTCCCGATTTTTCCCGATTTCTTTCCGATTTTTTTTCCGATTTTTCCCCGAATTTTTCCCATTTTTTTCCCGATTTTTCCCCGATTTTTCCCGATTTTTTCCGATTTTTTACCGATTTTTTCCCGATTTTTTTCCCGAATTTTCCCCGATTTTTCCCGATTTTTTCCGATTTTTCCCGATTTTTTCCGATTTTTTCCCCGAATTTTCCCCGATTTTTCCCGATTTTTTCCGATTTTTTCCCCGAATTTTCCCCGATTTTTCCCGATTTTTTCCGATTTTTTTCCCCGATTTTTCACGATTTTTTCCGATTTTTTCCCCGAATTTTTCCCATTTTTTTCCCGATTTTTCCCGATTTTTTTCCGATTTTTTTTCCGATTTTTTCCCCGAATTTTTCCCCTTTTTTTCCCGATTTTTTCCCGATTTTTTTCCCCGATTTTTCCCGATTTTTTCCGATTTTTTCCCCGAATTTTCCCCGATTTTTCCCGATTTTTTCCGATTTTTTCCCCGAATTTTCCCCGATTTTTCCCGATTTTTTCCGATTTTTTCCCCGAATTTTCCCCGATTTTTTTTCCCGATTTTTTCCCGAATTTTCCCCGATTTTTCCCGATTTTTTCCGATTTTTTCCCCGAATTTTCCCCGAATTTTTCCCGATTTTTTCCCGATTTTTCCCCGATTTTTTCCGATTTTTTCCCCGAATTTTCCCCGATTTTTCCCGATTTTTTTCCGATTTTTTCCCGAATTTTCCCCGAATTTTCCCGAATTTTTCCCGATTTTTTCCGATTTTTTCCCGAATTTTCCCGATTTTTCCCGATTTTTTCCCGATTTTTTCCCGATTTTTCCCGATTTTTTCCGATTTTTTCCCGAATTTTCCCCGATTTTTCCCGATTTTTTCCGATTTTTTCCCGATTTTTTCCCCGATTTTTCCCGATTTTTTCCGATTTTTTCCCGATTTTTTCCCGATTTTTCCCGATTTTTTCCCCGAATTTTCCCCGATTTTTCCCGATTTTTTCCGATTTTTTCCCGATTTTCCCCGAATTTTCCCGAATTTTTCCCGATTTTTTCCCGATTTTTCCCGATTTTTTCCGATTTTTTTCCCGAATTTTCCCGATTTTTCCCGATTTTTTTCCGATTTTTTCCCGAATTTTCCCCGAATTTTCCCCGAATTTTTCCCGATTTTTTCCGATTTTTTCCCCGAATTTTCCCCGAATTTTTCCCGATTTTTTCCCCGATTTTTCCGATTTTTTTTTTCCGATTTTTTCCCGAATTTTTTCCCGATTTTTTCCCGATTTTTTTTTTTCCGATTTTTTTTTTCCCGATTTTTTCCCGATTTTTTTTTTTCCCGATTTTTTCCCGATTTTTTTCCCGATTTTTTCCGATTTTTTCCCGATTTTTTCCGATTTTTTCCCGAATTTTCCCGATTTTTTTCCCGATTTTTTCCGATTTTTTTCCCGATTTTTTCCCGATTTTTCCCGATTTTTTCCCGATTTTTTTCCCGATTTTTTCCCGATTTTTTCCGATTTTTTCCCGATTTTTCCCGATTTTTCCCGATTTTTTCCGATTTTTTCCCGAATTTTCCCCGATTTTTCCCCGATTTTTTCCCGAATTTTCCCCGATTTTTCCCGATTTTTTCCGATTTTTTCCCCGAATTTTCCCGAATTTTTCCCGATTTTTTCCCGATTTTTTTCACGATTTTTTCCTATTTTTTCCCGATTTTTTCCGATTTTTTCCCCGATTTTTTCCCCGATTTTTTCCCGATTTTTTCCCGATTTTTCCCGATTTTTTTCCGATTTTTTTTCCGATTTTTTCCCCGAATTTTTCCCCTTTTTTTCCCGATTTTTTCCCGATTTTTTTCCCCGATTTTTCCCGATTTTTTCCGATTTTTTCCCGAATTTTCCCCGATTTTTCCCGATTTTTTCGATTTTTTCCCCGAATTTTCCCCGATTTTTCCCGATTTTTTCCGATTTTTTACCCGAATTTTCCCCGATTTTTCCCCGATTTTTTCCCCGAATTTTCCCCGATTTTTCCCGATTTTTTCCGATTTTTTCCCCGAATTTTCCCCGAATTTTCCCCGAATTTTTCCCGATTTTTTCCCGATTTTTCCCCGATTTTTTCCGATTTTTTCCCCGAATTTTCCCCGATTTTTCCCGATTTTTTTCCGATTTTTTCCCCGAATTTTCCCCGAATTTTTCCCGATTTTTTCCGATTTTTTCCCCGAATTTTCCCCGAATTTTTCCCGATTTTTTCCCGATTTTTTCCCGATTTTTTTCCCCGATTTTTCCCGATTTTTTCCGATTTTTTCCCCGAATTTTCCCCGATTTTTCCCGATTTTTTCCCGATTTTTTCCCGATTTTTCCCGATTTTTTCCGATTTTTTCCCCGAATTTTCCCGATTTTTCCCGATTTTTTTTTTTCCCGATTTTCCCCGATTTTTCCCGATTTTTTCCGATTTTTTCCCGAATTTTCCCGAATTTTCCCCGAATTTTTCCCGATTTTTTCCCGATTTTTCCCGATTTTTTCCGATTTTTTTCCGATTTTTTCCCCGAATTTTCCCCGATTTTTCCCGATTTTTTTCCGATTTTTTCCCGAATTTTCCCGAATTTTCCCCGAATTTTTCCCGATTTTTTTCGATTTTTTCCCCGAATTTTCCCCGAATTTTTCCCGATTTTTTCCCCGATTTTTCACGATTTTTTCCGATTTTTTCCCGAATTTTCCCCGATTTTTCCCGATTTTTTCCGATTTTTTCCCGAATTTTCCCCGATTTTTTCCCGATTTTTTCCCGATTTTTTTCCCGATTTTTCCCGATTTTTTCCGATTTTTTCCCGATTTTTTCCCGAATTTTCCCGAATTTTTTCCCGATTTTTTCCCCGATTTTTCCCGATTTTTTCCGATTTTTTCCCGAATTTTCCCCGATTTTTCCCGATTTTTTCCCGAATTTTCCCGATTTTTCCCGATTTTTTCCGATTTTTTCCCGATTTTTTTTTCCGATTTTTTCCGAATTTTCCCGAATTTTCCCGAATTTTTCCCGATTTTTTCCGATTTTTTCCCGAATTTTCCCGAATTTTTCCCGATTTTTTCCCGATTTTTTCCCGATTTTTTTCCCCGATTTTTTCCGATTTTTTCCCGAATTTTCCCCGATTTTTCCCGATTTTTTCCGATTTTTTCCCCGAATTTTCCCCGATTTTTCCCCGATTTTTTCCCGAATTTTCCCGATTTTTCCCGATTTTTTCCGATTTTTTCCCGATTTTTTCCCGAATTTTCCCCGAATTTTTCCCGATTTTTTCCCGATTTTTTCCCGATTTTTCCCGATTTTTTCCGATTTTTTCCCCGAATTTTTTCCCGATTTTTTCCCGATTTTTTTTTTTCCGATTTTTTCCCCGAATTTTCCCCGAATTTTCCCGAATTTTTCCCGATTTTTTCCCGATTTTTTCCCGATTTTTCCCGAATTTTTCCCGATTTTTTCCCGATTTTTCCCGATTTTTTCCGATTTTTTCCCGAATTTTCCCGATTTTTCCCGATTTTTTCCGATTTTTTTTTCCCGATTTTTTCCCGATTTTTTCCCGATTTTTTCCCGAATTTTTCCCGATTTTTTCCCGATTTTTCCCGATTTTTTCCGATTTTTTCCCGAATTTTCCCCGATTTTTCCCGATTTTTTTCCGATTTTCCCCGAATTTTCCCCGAATTTTCCCGATTTTTTCCCGATTTTTTCCGATTTTTTCCCGATTTTTTCCCGAATTTTTTCCCGATTTTTTCCCGATTTTTTCCCGATTTTTTCCCGATTTTTTCCCGATTTTTTCCCGATTTTTTCCCGATTTTTCCCGATTTTTCCCGATTTTTTCCCGATTTTTTCCCCGAATTTTTCCCGATTTTTCCCGATTTTTTTCCCGAATTTTCCCCGATTTTTCCCGATTTTTTCCCCGAATTTTCCCCGATTTTTCCCGATTTTTTCCGATTTTTTCCCCGAATTTTCCCGAATTTTCCCCGAATTTTTCCCGATTTTTTCCCGATTTTTCCCGATTTTTTCCGATTTTTTCCCGAATTTTCCCCGATTTTTCCCGATTTTTTTCCGATTTTTTCCCCGAATTTTCCCCGAATTTTCCCCGAATTTTTCCCGATTTTTTTCCGATTTTTTCCCCGAATTTTCCCCGAATTTTTCCCGATTTTTTCCCCGATTTTTCACGATTTTTTCCGATTTTTTCCCGATTTTTTCCCCGATTTTTCCCGATTTTTTCCGATTTTTTTCCCGAATTTTCCCCGATTTTTTCCCGATTTTTTCCCGATTTTTTTCCCGATTTTTCCCGATTTTTTCCGATTTTTTCCCGATTTTTTCCGATTTTTTCCCGATTTTTCCCGATTTTTTTCCCGATTTTTTTCCGATTTTTTTCCCGATTTTTTCCCCGAATTTTCCCGATTTTTTCCCGATTTTTTTTTTTCCGATTTTTTCCCGATTTTCCCCGATTTTTCCCGATTTTTTCCCCCCGATTTTTCCCGATTTTTTCCGATTTTTTCCCGAATTTTCCCCGATTTTTCCCGATTTTTTCCCGAATTTTCCCCGATTTTTCCCGATTTTTTCCGATTTTTTCCCGAATTTTCCCCGAATTTTTCCCGATTTTTTCCCGATTTTTTTCCGATTTTTTCCTATTTTTTCCCCGATTTTTCCCGATTTTTTCCGATTTTTTCCCGATTTTCCCAGATTTTTCCCCGATTTTTTCCCCGATTTTTTCCCCGATTTTTTTTTCCCGATTTTTCCCGATTTTTCCCGATTTTTTCCGATTTTTTCCCGAATTTTTTCCCGATTTTTTCCCGAATTTTTCCCGATTTTTTCCCGATTTTTCCCGATTTTTTCCGATTTTTTTTTTCCCGATTTTTCCCGATTTTTTCCGATTTTTTCCCGAATTTTCCCGAATTTTCCCGAATTTTTCCGATTTTTTCCGATTTTTTCCCGAATTTTTCCCGAATTTTTCCCGATTTTTTCCCGATTTTTCCCCGATTTTTCCGATTTTTTCCGATTTTTTCCCGATTTTTCCCCGATTTTTCCCGATTTTTTCCGATTTTTTCCCCGAATTTTCCCCGATTTTTTCCCGATTTTTTCCCGATTTTTTTCCCGATTTTTCCCGATTTTTTCCTATTTTTTCCCGATTTTTTCCGATTTTTTCCCGAATTTTCCCCGATTTTTCCCGATTTTTTTCCGATTTTTTCCCGATTTTTTCCCGAATTTTCCCCGAATTTTTCCCGATTTTTTTCCGATTTTTTCCCGATTTTTTCCCGATTTTTCCCGATTTTTTCCCGATTTTTCCCGATTTTTTCCGATTTTTTCCCGATTTTTTCCCCGATTTTTCCCGATTTTTTCCCGATTTTTTCCCCGATTTTTTTTTCCCGATTTTTTCCGATTTTTTCCCGATTTTTTCCCGAATTTTTCCCGATTTTTTCCCGATTTTTTTCCCGATTTTTTCCGATTTTTTTCCCCGATTTTTCCCGATTTTTTCCGATTTTTTCCCGAATTTTTTCCCCGATTTTTCCCGATTTTTCCCGATTTTTTCCCCGAATTTTCCCCGATTTTTCCCGATTTTTTCCGATTTTTTCCCGAATTTTCCCGATTTTTCCCGAATTTTTCCCGATTTTTTTCCCGATTTTTCCCGATTTTTTCCGATTTTTTCCCGAATTTTCCCGATTTTTCCCGATTTTTTCCGATTTTTTCCCCGAATTTTCCCCGAATTTTCCCGATTTTTCCCGATTTTTTCCGATTTTTTTCCGATTTTTTCCCGAATTTTCCCGAATTTTTCCCGATTTTTCCCGATTTTTTCCCGATTTTTTTCCCGATTTTTTCCGATTTTTTCCCCGAATTTTCCCGATTTTTCCCGATTTTTTTCCGATTTTTTTTTTCCCGATTTTTTCCCGATTTTTCCGATTTTTTCCCGATTTTTTTCCCGATTTTTCCCGATTTTTTCCGATTTTTTCCCGATTTTTCCCGATTTTTCCCGATTTTTTCCCGAATTTTCCCCGATTTTTCCCGATTTTTTCCGATTTTCCCCGAATTTTTCCGATTTTTTCCCGAATTTTCCCCGATTTTTCCCGATTTTTTTCCGATTTTTTCCCGATTTTTTCCCCGAATTTTTCCCGAATTTTTCCCGATTTTTTTTTCCGATTTTTTCCCCGAATTTTCCCCGAATTTTTCCCGATTTTTTCCCGATTTTTTCCCGATTTTTTCCCGATTTTTTTCCCGATTTTTTCCGATTTTTTCCCGATTTTTTCCCCGATTTTTCCCGATTTTTTCCCGATTTTTTCCCGAATTTTTCCCGATTTTTCCCGATTTTTTCCCGAATTTTCCCCGATTTTTCCCGATTTTTTCCGATTTTTTTTTTCCCCGAATTTTCCCGAATTTTTCCCGATTTTTTCCCGATTTTTTCCCGATTTTTTCCGATTTTTTCCCGATTTTTTCCCCGATTTTTCCCGATTTTTTTCCGATTTTTTCCCCGATTTTTCCCCGAATTTTCCCGAATTTTTCCCGATTTTTTTCCCGATTTTTTCCCCGAATTTTTTCCCCGAATTTTTCCCGATTTTTTCCCGATTTTTCCGATTTTTTCCGATTTTTTTTTTTTTCCGATTTTTCCCGATTTTTTCCCCCCGATTTTTCCCGATTTTTTCCGATTTTTTCCCGAATTTTCCCGATTTTTTTCCGATTTTTTCCCGAATTTTCCCGATTTTTCCCGATTTTTTTCCGATTTTTTCCCGATTTTTCCCGAATTTTCCCGAATTTTTCCCGATTTTTCCCGATTTTTTCCCGATTTTTTCCCCGAATTTTTCCCGATTTTTTCCCGATTTTTCCCGATTTTTTCCGATTTTTTCCCGAATTTTTCCCGATTTTTCCCCGATTTTTTTCCCGATTTTTCCCCGATTTTTCCCGATTTTTTCCCGATTTTTTCCCCGATTTTTTCCCGAATTTTTCCCGATTTTTTCCCGATTTTTTTCCGATTTTTTCCGATTTTTTTCCCGATTTTTCACGATTTTTTCCGATTTTTTCCCCGAATTTTCCCGATTTTTTCCGATTTTTTCCCGATTTTTTTTTTCCCGATTTTTTCCCCGAATTTTTCCCGATTTTTTCCCGATTTTTCCCGATTTTTTCCGATTTTTTCCCCGAATTTTCCCGATTTTTCCCGATTTTTTTCCGATTTTTTCCCCGAATTTTCCCCGAATTTTCCCCGAATTTTTCCCGATTTTTTCCGATTTTTTACCCGAATTTTCCCCGAATTTTTCCCGATTTTTTCCCGATTTTTTCCCGATTTTTTCCCGATTTTTCCCGATTTTTTCCGATTTTTTCCCCGAATTTCCCCGATTTTTCCCGATTTTTTTCCCGATTTTTTTCCCGATTTTTTTCCCGATTTTTTCCCGATTTTTTCCCGATTTTTTCCGATTTTTTCCCGATTTTCCCCGATTTTTCCCGATTTTTTCCGATTTTTTCCGATTTTTTTCCCCGATTTTTCCCGATTTTTTCCGATTTTTTTCCGATTTTTTCCCCGAATTTTCCCGATTTTTCCCCGATTTTTTCCCCGAATTTTCCCCGATTTTTCCCGATTTTTTCCGATTTTTTCCCGAATTTTCCCGAATTTTTCCCGATTTTTTTCCCGATTTTCCCCGATTTTTCCCGATTTTTTCCGATTTTTTCCCGAATTTTCCCCGAATTTTTCCCGATTTTTTCCGATTTTTTCCCGAATTTTCCCCGATTTTTCCCGATTTTTTCCGATTTTTTCCCCGAATTTTCCCAGATTTTTCCCGATTTTTTCCGATTTTTTCCCCGAATTTTCCCCGATTTTTCCCCGATTTTTTCCCGAATTTTCCCCGATTTTTCCCGATTTTTTCCGATTTTTTCCCCGAATTTTCCCCGAATTTTTCCCGATTTTTTCCGATTTTTTTCACGATTTTTTCCTATTTTTTCCCGATTTTTTCCGATTTTTTCCCCGAATTTTCCCCGATTTTTTCCCGATTTTTTCCCCGATTTTTCCCGATTTTTTTCCGATTTTTTTTCCGATTTTTCCCCGAATTTTTCCCATTTTTTTCCCGATTTTTCCCCGATTTTTCCCGATTTTTTCCGATTTTTTCCCGATTTTTTCCCGATTTTTTTCCCGAATTTTCCCCGACTTTTCCCGATTTTTTCCGATTTTTCCCCGAATTTTTCCCATTTTTTCCCCGAATTTTCCCCGATTTTTCCCGATTTTTTCCGATTTTTTCCCCGAATTTTCCCCGATTTTTCCCGATTTTTTCCCATTTTTTTCCCGATTTTTCCCGATTTTTTTCCGATTTTTTCCCCGAATTTTTCCCATTTTTTTCCCGATTTTTCCCGATTTTTTTCCGATTTTTTTTCCGATTTTTTCCCGATTTTTTTCCCCTTTTTTTCCCGATTTTTTCCCGATTTTTTTCCCCGATTTTTCCCGATTTTTTCCGATTTTTTCCCCGAATTTTCCCCGATTTTTCCCGATTTTTTCGGATTTTTTCCCCGAATTTTCCCCGATTTTACCCGATTTTTTCCGATTTTTTCCCCGAATTTTCCCCGATTTTTACCCGATTTTTTCCGATTTTTCCCCGAATTTTCCCCGAATTTTCCCCGAATTTTTCCCGATTTTTTCCCGATTTTTCCCCGATTTTTTCCGATTTTTTCCCCGAATTTTCCCCGATTTTTCCCGATTTTTTTCCGATTTTTTCCCCGAATTTTCCCCGAATTTTCCCCGAATTTTTCCCGATTTTTTCCGATTTTTTCCCCGAATTTTCCCCGAATTTTTCCCGATTTTTTCCCGATTTTTCCCCGATTTTTTCCGATTTTTTCCCGAATTTTCCCCGATTTTTCCCGATTTTTTTCCGATTTTTTCCCGAATTTTCCCCGAATTTTCCCCGAATTTTTCCCGATTTTTTCCGATTTTTTCCCGAATTTTCCCCGAATTTTTCCCGATTTTTTTCCCGATTTTTTCCCGATTTTTTTCCCCGATTTTTCCCGATTTTTTCCGATTTTTTCCCGAATTTTCCCCGATTTTTCCCGATTTTTTACGATTTTTTCCCGAATTTTCCCCGATTTTTCCCGATTTTTTCCGATTTTTTCCCGAATTTTCCCCGATTTTTCCCCGATTTTTTCCCCGAATTTTCCCCGATTTTTCCCGATTTTTTCCGATTTTTTCCCGAATTTTCCCCGAATTTTTCCCGATTTTTTCCCGATTTTTCCCCGATTTTTTCCGATTTTTTCCCGAATTTTCCCCGATTTTTCCCGATTTTTTTCCGATTTTTTCCCGAATTTTCCCGAATTTTCCCCGAATTTTTCCCGATTTTTTTCCGATTTTTTCCCGAATTTTCCCCGAATTTTTCCCGATTTTTTCCCCGATTTTTCACGATTTTTTCCGATTTTTTCCCGAATTTTCCCCGATTTTTCCCGATTTTTTCCGATTTTTTCCCGAATTTTCCCCGATTTTTTCCCGATTTTTTCCCGATTTTTTTCCCGATTTTTCCCGATTTTTTCCTATTTTTTCCCGATTTTTTCCGATTTTTTCCCGAATTTTCCCCGATTTTTCCCGATTTTTTTCCGATTTTTTCCCGAATTTTCCCCGAATTTTTCCCGAATTTTTCCCGATTTTTTCCGATTTTTTCCCGAATTTTCCCCGAATTTTTCCCGATTTTTTCCCGATTTTTCCCGATTTTTTCCGATTTTTTCCCGAATTTTCCCGATTTTTCCCCGATTTTTTCCCGAATTTTCCCGATTTTTCCCGATTTTTTCCGATTTTTTCCCCGAATTTTCCCCGAATTTTTCCCGATTTTTTCCCGATTTTTTTCACGATTTTTTCCTATTTTTTCCCCGATTTTTCACGATTTTTTCCGATTTTTTCCCGAATTTTCCCAGATTTTTCCCGATTTTTTTCCGATTTTTTCCCCGAATTTTCCCCGATTTTTTCCCGATTTTTTCCCGATTTTTTCCGATTTTTTCCCGAATTTTCCCCGATTTTTCCCGATTTTTTTCCGATTTTTTCCCGAATTTTCCCCGAATTTTCCCGAATTTTTCCCGATTTTTTCCGATTTTTTCCCGAATTTTCCCCGAATTTTCCCGATTTTTTCCCGATTTTTTCCCGATTTTTTCCCGATTTTTCCCGATTTTTTCCGATTTTTTCCCGAATTTTCCCCGATTTTTCCCGATTTTTTCCGATTTTTTTCCCGATTTTTCCCGATTTTTTCCGATTTTTCCCGATTTTTTCCCGAATTTTTCCCGATTTTTTCCCCGATTTTTTCCCGAATTTTCCCCGATTTTTTCCGATTTTTTCCGATTTTTTCCCGAATTTTCCCCGAATTTTTCCCGATTTTTTTCCCGATTTTTTCCCGATTTTTTCCTGAATTTTTCCCGATTTTTTTCCCGATTTTTTCCCGATTTTTTCCCCGATTTTTCCCGATTTTTTCCGATTTTTTTCCCGATTTTTCCCGATTTTTTCCGATTTTTTCCCCGAATTTTCCCGAATTTTTCCCGATTTTTTCCCGATTTTTTCCCGAATTTTCCCGATTTTTCCCGATTTTTTCCGATTTTTCCCCGAATTTTCCCCGATTTTTCCCGATTTTTTCCGATTTTTTCCCCGAATTTTCCCCGATTTTTCCCCGATTTTTTCCCCGAATTTTCCCCGATTTTTCCCGATTTTTTCCGATTTTTTACCCGAATTTTCCCCGAATTTTTCCCGATTTTTTCCGATTTTTTTCCGATTTTTTCCTATTTTTTCCCGATTTTTTCCGATTTTTTCCCCGAATTTTCCCCGATTTTTTCCCGATTTTTTCCCGATTTTTTCCCGATTTTTTTTTTTCCGATTTTTTTTCCGATTTTTTCCCGAATTTTCCCCGAATTTTTCCCGATTTTTTCCGATTTTTTTCCGATTTTTTCCTATTTTTTCCCGATTTTTTCCGATTTTTTCCCGAATTTTCCCGATTTTTTCCCGATTTTTTCCCGATTTTTTCCCGATTTTTTCCCGATTTTTTCCCGATTTTTTTCCCGAATTTTCCCCGATTTTTTCCCGATTTTTTCCGATTTTTCCCCGAATTTTTCCCATTTTTTTCCCGAATTTTCCCCGATTTTTCCCGATTTTTTCCGATTTTTTCCCGAATTTTCCCCGATTTTTCCCGATTTTTTCCGATTTTTTTCCCCGATTTTTCACGATTTTTTCCGATTTTTTCCCCGAATTTTTCCCATTTTTTTCCCGATTTTTCCCGATTTTTTTCCGATTTTTTTTCCGATTTTTTCCCCGAATTTTTCCCCTTTTTTTCCCGATTTTTTCCCGATTTTTTTCCCCGATTTTTCCCGATTTTTTCCGATTTTTTCCCGAATTTTCCCCGATTTTTCCCGATTTTTTCGATTTTTTCCCGAATTTTCCCCGATTTTACCCGATTTTTTCCGATTTTTTCCCCGAATTTTCCCGATTTTTCCCGATTTTTTCCGATTTTTTCCCCGAATTTTCCCCGAATTTTCCCCGAATTTTTCCCGATTTTTTCCCGATTTTTCCCCGATTTTTTCCGATTTTTTCCCGATTTTTCCCCGATTTTTCCCGATTTTTTTCCGATTTTTTCCCGAATTTTCCCCGAATTTTCCCCGAATTTTTCCCGATTTTTTCCGATTTTTTCCCCGAATTTTCCCCGAATTTTTCCCGATTTTTTCCCGATTTTTCCCCGATTTTTTCCGATTTTTTCCCCGAATTTTCCCCGATTTTTCCCGATTTTTTTCCGATTTTTTTTTCCCCGAATTTTCCCCGAATTTTCCCGAATTTTTCCCGATTTTTTCCGATTTTTTCCCGAATTTTCCCCGAATTTTTCCCGATTTTTTTCCCGATTTTTTCCCGATTTTTTTCCCCGATTTTTTTCCCGATTTTTTCCGATTTTTTCCCCGAATTTTCCCCGATTTTTCCCGATTTTTTCCGATTTTTTCCCCGAATTTTCCCCGATTTTTCCCGATTTTTTCCGATTTTTTCCCGAATTTTCCCCGATTTTTCCCGATTTTTTCCCCGAATTTTCCCGATTTTTCCCGATTTTTTCCGATTTTTTCCCCGAATTTTCCCCGAATTTTCCCCGAATTTTTCCCGATTTTTTCCCGATTTTTTCCGATTTTTTCCCCGAATTTTCCCCGATTTTTCCCGATTTTTTTCCGATTTTTTCCCGAATTTTCCCCGAATTTTCCCCGAATTTTTCCCCCGATTTTTTCCCGAATTTTTTTTCCCCGAATTTTTCCCGATTTTTTCCCCGATTTTTCCGATTTTTTCCGATTTTTTCCCGAATTTTCCCGATTTTTCCCGATTTTTTCCGATTTTTTCCCGAATTTTCCCGATTTTTTCCCGATTTTTTCCCGATTTTTTTCCCGATTTTTTTTTTTCCGATTTTTTCCCGATTTTTTTTTTCCGATTTTTTCCCCGAATTTTCCCGATTTTTCCCGATTTTTTTCCGATTTTTTCCCGAATTTTCCCCGAATTTTCCCCGAATTTTTCCCGATTTTTTCCGATTTTTTCCCGAATTTTCCCCGAATTTTTCCCGATTTTTTCCCGATTTTTCCCGATTTTTTCCGATTTTTTCCCGAATTTTCCCCGATTTTTCCCCGATTTTTTCCCGAATTTTCCCCGATTTTTCCCGATTTTTTCCGATTTTTTCCCGAATTTTCCCCGAATTTTTCCCGATTTTTTCCCGATTTTTTTCACGATTTTTTCCTATTTTTTTTTTTTTTCCCCGATTTTTCCGATTTTTTCCGATTTTTTCCCCGAATTTTCCCAGATTTTTCCCGATTTTTCCCGATTTTTTCCCCGAATTTTCCCGATTTTTCCCGATTTTTTCCGATTTTTTCCCGAATTTTCCCCGAATTTTCCCGAATTTTTCCCGATTTTTTCCCGATTTTTCCCCGATTTTTTCCGATTTTTTCCCGAATTTTCCCCGATTTTTCCCGATTTTTTTCCGATTTTTTCCCCGAATTTTCCCCGAATTTTCCCCGAATTTTTCCCGATTTTTTCCGATTTTTTCCCGAATTTTCCCCGAATTTTTCCCGATTTTTTCCCGATTTTTTCCGATTTTTTCCGATTTTTTCCGATTTTTTCCCGAATTTTTTTTTCCCGATTTTTTTTTTCCCCGAATTTTCCCGAATTTTCCCGAATTTTTCCCGATTTTTTTCCCCGATTTTTCCCGATTTTTTCCGATTTTTTCCCCGATTTTTCCCCGATTTTTCCCGATTTTTTCCGATTTTTTCCCCGAATTTTCCCGAATTTTCCCCGATTTTTCCCCGATTTTTTCCCCGAATTTTCCCCGATTTTTCCCGATTTTTTCCGATTTTTTCCCCGAATTTTCCCGATTTTTCCCCGATTTTTTCCCGATTTTTCCCGATTTTTTCCGATTTTTTCCCGAATTTTCCCCGATTTTTCCCGATTTTTTCCCGAATTTTTCCCGAATTTTTCCCGATTTTTTCCCGATTTTTTTCCCGATTTTTCCCGATTTTTTCCCGATTTTTTTCCCGATTTTTCCCGATTTTTTCCGATTTTTTCCCCGAATTTTCCCAGATTTTTCCCGATTTTTTCCGATTTTTTCCCCGAATTTTTCCCGATTTTTCCCCGATTTTTTCCCGAATTTTCCCCGATTTTTCCCGATTTTTTCCGATTTTTTCCCCGAATTTTCCACGAATTTTTCCCGATTTTTTCCCGATTTTTTTCACGATTTTTTCCTATTTTTTCCCGATTTTTTCCGATTTTTTCCCCGAATTTTCCCCGATTTTTTCCCGATTTTTTCCCGATTTTTCCCGATTTTTTTCCGATTTTTTTTCCGATTTTTTCCCGAATTTTTCCCCTTTTTTTCCCGATTTTTTCCCGATTTTTTTCCCGATTTTTCCCGATTTTTTCCGATTTTTTCCCGAATTTTCCCCGATTTTTCCCGATTTTTTCCGATTTTTTCCCCGAATTTTCCCCGATTTTTCCCGATTTTTTCCGATTTTTTCCGATTTTTTTCCCGAATTTTTTCCCCGATTTTTCCCCGATTTTTTCCCCGATTTTTTCCCCGATTTTTCCCGATTTTTTCCGATTTTTTCCCGAATTTTCCCCGAATTTTCCCGAATTTTTCCCGATTTTTTCCCGATTTTTCCCCGATTTTTTCCGATTTTTTCCCGAATTTTCCCCGATTTTTCCCGATTTTTTTCCGATTTTTTCCCGAATTTTCCCCGAATTTTCCCCGAATTTTTCCCGATTTTTTCCGATTTTTTCCGATTTTTTCCCGAATTTTCCCCGAATTTTTCCCGATTTTTTCCCGATTTTTTCCCGATTTTTTTTTCCCCGATTTTTCCCGATTTTTTCCGATTTTTTCCCGAATTTTCCCCGATTTTTCCCGATTTTTTCCGATTTTTTCCCGAATTTTCCCCGATTTTTCCCGATTTTTTCCGATTTTTTTTTCCCCGAATTTTCCCCGATTTTTCCCGATTTTTTCCCGATTTTTTCCCCGATTTTTCCCGATTTTTTCCGATTTTTTCCCGAATTTTCCCGAATTTTCCCCGAATTTTTCCCGATTTTTTCCCGATTTTTCCCCGAATTTTCCCCGAATTTTTCCCGATTTTTTTCGATTTTTTCCCCGAATTTTCCCCGAATTTTTCCCGATTTTTTCCCCGATTTTTCACGATTTTTTCCGATTTTTTCCCCGAATTTTCCCCGATTTTTCCCGATTTTTTCCGATTTTTTCCCGAATTTTCCCCGATTTTTTCCCGATTTTTTCCCGATTTTTTCCCGATTTTTTTCCCGATTTTTCCCGATTTTTTCCGATTTTTTTTTTCCCGATTTTTTCCGATTTTTTCCCCGAATTTTCCCCGATTTTTCCCGATTTTTTTCCGATTTTTTCCCCGAATTTTCCCCGAATTTTCCCGATTTTTTTTCCCGATTTTTTCCCGATTTTTTCCCGAATTTTTTCCCGAATTTTTCCCGATTTTTTTTTTCCCCGATTTTTTCCCGATTTTTTCCGATTTTTTCCCGAATTTTCCCCGATTTTTCCCGATTTTTTCCCGAATTTTCCCCGATTTTTCCCGATTTTTTCCGATTTTTTCCCGAATTTTCCCCGAATTTTTCCCGATTTTTTCCCGATTTTTTTCCGATTTTTTCCTATTTTTTCCCCGATTTTTCACGATTTTTTCCGATTTTTTCCCCGAATTTTCCCAGATTTTTCCCGATTTTTTTCCGATTTTTTCCCCGAATTTTCCCCGAATTTTTCCCGATTTTTTCCCGATTTTTTCCGATTTTTTCCCGAATTTTCCCCGATTTTTCCCGATTTTTTTCCGATTTTTTCCCGAATTTTCCCCGATTTTTTCCCCGAATTTTTCCCGATTTTTTCCGATTTTTTCCCGAATTTTCCCCGAATTTTTCCCGATTTTTTCCCGATTTTTTCCCGATTTTTTTTTCCCGATTTTTCCCGATTTTTTCCGATTTTTTCCCGAATTTTCCCTGAATTTTTCCCGATTTTTTTTCCCGATTTTTCCCGATTTTTTCCGATTTTTTCCCGAATTTTCCCGATTTTTCCCGATTTTTTCCGATTTTTTTCCCCGATTTTTCCCGATTTTTTCCGATTTTTCCCGATTTTTTCCCGAATTTTTCCCCGATTTTTCCCCGATTTTTTCCCCGAATTTTCCCCGATTTTTCCCGATTTTTTCCGATTTTTTCCCCGAATTTTCCCTGAATTTTTCCCGATTTTTTTCCCCGATTTTTCCCGATTTTTTCCGATTTTTTCCCCGAATTTTCCCCGATTTTTCCCGATTTTTTCCGATTTTTTTCCCCGATTTTTCCCGATTTTTTCCGATTTTTTCCCCGAATTTTCCCGAATTTTTCCCGATTTTTTCCCGATTTTTTCCCGAATTTTCCCCGATTTTTCCCGATTTTTTCCGATTTTTTCCCGAATTTTCCCGATTTTTCCCGATTTTTTCCGATTTTTTCCCCGAATTTTCCCGATTTTTCCCGATTTTTTCCCGAATTTTCCCCGATTTTTCCCGATTTTTTCCGATTTTTTCCCGAATTTTCCCCGAATTTTTCCCGATTTTTTCCGATTTTTTTCACGATTTTTTCCTATTTTTTCCCGATTTTTTCCGATTTTTTCCCCGAATTTTCCCCGATTTTTTCCCGATTTTTTCCCCGATTTTTCCCGATTTTTTTCCGATTTTTTTTCCGATTTTTCCCCGAATTTTTCCCATTTTTTTCCCGATTTTTCCCCGATTTTTCCCGATTTTTTCCGATTTTTTCCCGATTTTTTCCCGATTTTTTTCCCCGAATTTTCCCCGACTTTTCCCGATTTTTTCCGATTTTTCCCCGAATTTTTCCCATTTTTTCCCCGAATTTTCCCCGATTTTTCCCGATTTTTTCCGATTTTTTCCCCGAATTTTCCCCGATTTTTCCCGATTTTTTCCGATTTTTTTCCCCGATTTTTCACGATTTTTTCCGATTTTTTCCCCGAATTTTTCCCATTTTTTTTCCCGATTTTTCCCGATTTTTTTCCGATTTTTTTTCCGATTTTTTCCCGAATTTTTCCCCTTTTTTTCCCGATTTTTTCCCGATTTTTTTCCCCGATTTTTCCCGATTTTTTCCGATTTTTTCCCCGAATTTTCCCCGATTTTTCCCGATTTTTTCGGATTTTTTCCCCGAATTTTCCCCGATTTTACCCGATTTTTTCCGATTTTTTCCCCGAATTTTCCCCGATTTTTCCCGATTTTTTCCGATTTTTTCCCGAATTTTCCCCGAATTTTCCCGATTTTTCCCGATTTTTTTCCGATTTTTTCCCGAATTTTCCCCGAATTTTCCCCGAATTTTTCCCGATTTTTTCCGATTTTTTCCCGAATTTTCCCCGAATTTTTCCCGATTTTTTTTTTCCCGATTTTTTCCCGATTTTTCCCGATTTTTTCCGATTTTTTCCCGAATTTTCCCCGATTTTTCCCGATTTTTTCCGATTTTTTCCCGAATTTTCCCCGAATTTTTCCCGATTTTTTTCCCGATTTTTTCCCGATTTTTTTCCCGAATTTTCCCGATTTTTTCCGATTTTTTCCCGAATTTTCCCCGATTTTTCCCGATTTTTTCCGTTTTTTTCCCCGAATTTTCCCCGATTTTTCCCGATTTTTTCCGATTTTTTCCCGAATTTTCCCCGAATTTTCCCCGAATTTTCCCCGAATTTTTCCCGATTTTTTCCCGATTTTTCCCCGATTTTTTCCGATTTTTTCCCGAATTTTCCCCGATTTTTCCCGATTTTTTTCCGATTTTTTCCCGAATTTTCCCCGAATTTTCCCGAATTTTTCCCGATTTTTTTCGATTTTTTCCCGAATTTTCCCCGAATTTTTCCCGATTTTTTTTTTTTCCCGATTTTTCCCGATTTTTTCCGATTTTTTCCCGATTTTCCCGATTTTTCCCGATTTTTTCCGATTTTTTCCCCGATTTTTTCCCGATTTTTTCCCGATTTTTTCCCGATTTTTTTCCCGATTTTTCCCGATTTTTTCCGATTTTTTCCCGATTTTTTCTGATTTTTTCCCGAATTTTCCCCGATTTTTCCCGATTTTTTTCCGATTTTTTCCCGAATTTTCCCGAATTTTTCCCGATTTTTTCCCGATTTTTTCCGATTTTTTCCCCGAATTTTCCCCGATTTTTCCCGATTTTTTTCCGATTTTTTCCCCGAATTTTCCCCGAATTTTCCCCGAATTTTTCCCGATTTTTTCCGATTTTTTCCCGAATTTTCCCCGATTTTTTCCCGATTTTTCCCGATTTTTTCCGATTTTTTCCCCGAATTTCCCCGATTTTTCCCGATTTTTTTCCCCGATTTTTTCCCGATTTTTTTTTCCGATTTTTTCCCGATTTTTTCCCGATTTTTCCCGATTTTTTCCGATTTTTTTCCCCGATTTTTTCCCGATTTTTTCCGATTTTTCCCCGATTTTTTTCCCGAATTTTCCCGATTTTTCCCGATTTTTTCCCGAATTTTCCCGATTTTTCCCGATTTTTTCCGATTTTTTCCCCGAATTTTCCCGAATTTTTCCCGATTTTTTTCCCCGATTTTTCCCGATTTTTTCCGATTTTTTCCCCGAATTTTCCCCGATTTTTCCCGATTTTTTCCGATTTTTTTCCCCGATTTTTCCCGATTTTTTCCGATTTTTTCCCCGAATTTTCCCCGAATTTTTCCCGATTTTTTCCCGATTTTTTCCCCGAATTTTCCCCGATTTTTCCCGATTTTTTCCGATTTTTTCCCCGAATTTTCCCGATTTTTCCCGATTTTTTCCGATTTTTTCCCCGAATTTTCCCCGATTTTTCCCCGATTTTTTCCCCGAATTTTCCCCGATTTTTCCCGATTTTTTCCGATTTTTTCCCCGAATTTTCCCCGAATTTTTCCCGATTTTTTCCCGATTTTTTTCACGATTTTTTCCTATTTTTTCCCGATTTTTTCCGATTTTTTCCCCGAATTTTCCCCGATTTTTTCCCGATTTTTTCCCGATTTTTCCCGATTTTTTTCCGATTTTTTTTCCGATTTTTCCCCGAATTTTTCCCATTTTTTTCCCGATTTTTCCCCGATTTTTCCCGATTTTTTCCGATTTTTTCCCGATTTTTTCCCGATTTTTTTCCCGAATTTTCCCCGATTTTTTCCCGATTTTTTCCGATTTTTTCCCGAATTTTTCCCATTTTTTCCCGAATTTTCCCCGATTTTTCCCGATTTTTTCCGATTTTTTCCCGAATTTTCCCCGATTTTTTCCGATTTTTTTCCCCGATTTTTCACGATTTTTTTCCGATTTTTTCCCCGAATTTTTCCCATTTTTTTTCCCGATTTTTCCCGATTTTTTTCCGATTTTTTTTCCGTTTTTTTCCCGAATTTTTCCCCGATTTTTTTTTTTTTCCCGATTTTTACCCGATTTTTTCCGATTTTTTTTTTTCCCGATTTTTCCCGATTTTTTCCGATTTTTTCCCCGATTTTTCCCGATTTTTTCCGATTTTTTTTTTCCCGATTTTTCCCGATTTTTCCCGATTTTTTTTTTTCCCCGATTTTTTCCGATTTTTTCCCGAATTTTCCCCGATTTTTCCCGATTTTTTTCCGATTTTTTCCCGAATTTTCCCCGAATTTTCCCCGAATTTTTCCCGATTTTTTCCGATTTTTTCCCCGAATTTTCCCCGAATTTTTCCCGAATTTTTCCCGATTTTTTCCCGATTTTTCCCGATTTTTTCCGATTTTTTCCCCGATTTTTCCCGATTTTTTTCCCGATTTTTTTCCGATTTTCCCCGAATTTTCCCCGATTTTTTCCCGAATTTTTCCCGATTTTTTCCGATTTTTTCCCGATTTTTTCCCGATTTTTTTTTTCCCGATTTTTTTCCCGATTTTTTCCCGATTTTTTTCCCGATTTTTTCCCGATTTTTTCCGATTTTTTTTTCCCGAATTTTTTCCCCGATTTTTCCCGATTTTTCCCGATTTTTTCCCCGAATTTTTTCCCGATTTTTCCCGATTTTTTCCGATTTTTTTCCCGAATTTTCCCGATTTTTCCCGATTTTTTCCCCGAATTTTCCCCGATTTTTCCCGATTTTTTCCGATTTTTTCCCCGAATTTTCCCCGATTTTTTCCCGATTTTTTCCCCGATTTTTCCCGATTTTTTTCCGATTTTTTTTCCGATTTTTTCCCCGAATTTTTCCCCTTTTTTTCCCGATTTTTTCCCGATTTTTTTCCCCGATTTTTCCCGATTTTTTCCGATTTTTTCCCGAATTTTCCCCGATTTTTCCGATTTTTTCGGATTTTTTCCCGAATTTTCCCGATTTTTCCCGATTTTTTCCGATTTTTTCCCCGAATTTTCCCCGATTTTTCCCCGATTTTTTCCCCGAATTTTCCCCGATTTTTCCCGATTTTTTCCGATTTTTTCCCGAATTTTCCCCGAATTTTCCCCGAATTTTTCCCGATTTTTTCCCGATTTTTACCCGATTTTTTCCGATTTTTTACCCGAATTTTCCCCGATTTTTCCCGATTTTTTTCCGATTTTTTCCCGAATTTTCCCCGAATTTTCCCCGAATTTTTCCCGATTTTTTCCGATTTTTTCCCCGAATTTTCCCCGAATTTTTCCCGATTTTTTCCCGATTTTTTCCCGATTTTTTTCCCCGATTTTTCCCGATTTTTTCCGATTTTTTCCCCGAATTTTCCCCGATTTTTCCCGATTTTTTACGATTTTTTCCCCGAATTTTCCCCGATTTTTCCCGATTTTTTCCGATTTTTTCCCCGAATTTTCCCCGATTTTTCCCGATTTTTTCCCCGAATTTTCCCCGATTTTTCCCGATTTTTTCCGATTTTTTCCCCGAATTTTCCCCGAATTTTCCCCGAATTTTTCCCGATTTTTTCCCGATTTTTCCCGATTTTTTCCGATTTTTTCCCGAATTTTCCCCGATTTTTCCCGATTTTTTTCCGATTTTTTCCCCGAATTTTCCCCGAATTTTCCCCGAATTTTTCCCGATTTTTTTCGATTTTTTCCCCGAATTTTCCCCGAATTTTTCCCGATTTTTTCCCCGATTTTTCACGATTTTTTCCGATTTTTTCCCCGAATTTTCCCCGATTTTTCCCGATTTTTTCCGATTTTTTCCCCGAATTTTCCCCGATTTTTTCCCGATTTTTTCCCGATTTTTTCCCGATTTTTTTCCCGATTTTTCCCGATTTTTTCCTATTTTTTCCCGATTTTTTCCCCGAATTTTCCCCGATTTTTCCCGATTTTTTTCCGATTTTTTCCCCGAATTTTCCCCGAATTTTCCCCGAATTTTTCCCGATTTTTTCCGATTTTTTACCCGAATTTTCCCCGAATTTTTCCCGATTTTTTCCCCGATTTTTCCCGATTTTTTCCGATTTTTTCCCCGAATTTTCCCCGATTTTTTCAGATTTTTTCCGATTTTTTCCCCGAATTTTCCCCGAATTTTTCCCGATTTTTTCCCGATTTTTCCCGATTTTTTCCGATTTTTTCCTATTTTTTCCCGATTTTTTCCGATTTTTCCCCCGAATTTTTCCCCTTTTTTTTCCCGATTTTTTTCCCGATTTTTCCCGATTTTTTTCCGATTTTTTCCCCGAATTTTCCCCGAATTTTTCCCGATTTTTCCCGATTTTTTCCCCGATTTTTCCCGATTTTTTCCGATTTTTTCCCCGAATTTTCCCCGAATTTTTCCGGATTTTTTCCCGATTTTTTCCCCGATTTTTCCCGATTTTTTCCGATTTTTTCCCCGAATTTTCCCTGAATTTTTTCCGATTTTTTTCCCCGATTTTTCCCGATTTTTTCCGATTTTTTCCCCGAATTTTCCCGATTTTTTCCCGATTTTTTTCCCGATTTTTTTCCCCGATTTTTCCCGATTTTTTCCGATTTTTCCCGAATTTTTCCCGATTTTTTCCCGAATTTTTCCCGATTTTTCCCGATTTTTTCCGATTTTTTCCCCGAATTTTCCCCGATTTTTCCCGATTTTTTCCGATTTTTTTCCCCGATTTTTCACGATTTTTTCCGATTTTTTCCCGAATTTTTCCCATTTTTTTCCCGATTTTTCCCGATTTTTTTCCGATTTTTTTTTTTCCGATTTTTTCCCGAATTTTTCCCGATTTTTTTTTTTCCCGATTTTTTCCCGATTTTTTTCCCCGATTTTTCCCGATTTTTTCCGATTTTTTACCCGAATTTTCCCCGATTTTTCCCGATTTTTTCGGATTTTTTCCCCGAATTTTCCCCGATTTTTCCCGATTTTTTCCGATTTTTTCCCCGAATTTTCCCCGATTTTTCCCCGATTTTTTCCCCGAATTTTCCCCGATTTTTCCCGATTTTTTCCGATTTTTTCCCGAATTTTCCCGAATTTTACCCGAATTTTTCCCGATTTTTTCCCGATTTTTCCCCGATTTTTTCCGATTTTTTCCCCGAATTTTCCCCGATTTTTCCCGATTTTTTTCCGATTTTTTCCCCGAATTTTCCCCGAATTTTCCCCGAATTTTTCCCGATTTTTTCCGATTTTTTCCCCGAATTTTCCCCGAATTTTTCCCGATTTTTTCCCGATTTTTTCCCGATTTTTTTCCCCGATTTTTCCCGATTTTTTCCGATTTTTTCCCGAATTTTCCCCGATTTTTCCCGATTTTTTACGATTTTTTCCCCGAATTTTCCCCGATTTTTCCCGATTTTTTCCGATTTTTTCCCCGAATTTTCCCCGATTTTTCCCCGATTTTTTCCCCGAATTTTCCCCGATTTTTCCCGATTTTTTCCGATTTTTTCCCCGAATTTTCCCCGAATTTTTCCCGAATTTTTCCCGATTTTTTCCCGATTTTTCCCCGATTTTTTCCGATTTTTTCCCGAATTTTCCCCGATTTTTCCCGATTTTTTTCCGATTTTTTCCCGAATTTTCCCGAATTTTCCCGAATTTTTCCCGATTTTTTTCCGATTTTTTCCCGAATTTTCCCCGAATTTTTCCCGATTTTTTCCCGATTTTTCACGATTTTTTCCGATTTTTTCCCCGAATTTTCCCGATTTTTCCCGATTTTTTCCGATTTTTTCCCCGAATTTTCCCGATTTTTTCCCGATTTTTTCCCGATTTTTTCCCGATTTTTTTCCCGATTTTTCCCGATTTTTTCCGATTTTTTCCCGATTTTTTTTTTCCCGAATTTTTTCCCGATTTTTCCCGATTTTTTTCCGATTTTTTCCCCGAATTTTCCCGAATTTTCCCCGAATTTTTCCCGATTTTTTCCGATTTTTTCCCGAATTTTCCCCGAATTTTTCCCGATTTTTTCCCCGATTTTTCCCGATTTTTTCCGATTTTTTCCCGATTTTTTCCCGATTTTTCCCGATTTTTTCCGATTTTTTCCCGAATTTTCCCCGAATTTTTCCCGATTTTTTCCCGATTTTTTCCCGATTTTTTCCGATTTTTTCCGATTTTTTCCGATTTTTTTCCGATTTTTTCCCCCGATTTTTCCCGATTTTTTTCCGATTTTTTCCCCGAATTTTTCCCGAATTTTTCCCGATTTTTCCCGATTTTTTCCCCGATTTTTCCCGATTTTTTCCGATTTTTTCCCGAATTTTTTCCCCGAATTTTTCCCGATTTTTTCCCGATTTTTTCCCGATTTTTCCCGATTTTTTCCGATTTTTTCCGATTTTTTCCCGATTTTTCCCGAATTTTTTCCGATTTTTTTCCCCGATTTTTCCCGATTTTTTCCGATTTTTTCCCGAATTTTCCCCGATTTTTTCCCGATTTTTTTCCCGAATTTTCCCCGACTTTTCCCGATTTTTTCCGATTTTTCCCGAATTTTTCCGATTTTTTCCCGATTTTTTCCCCGATTTTTCCCGATTTTTTCCGATTTTTTCCCGAATTTTCCCCGATTTTTCCCGATTTTTTCCGATTTTTTTCCCCGATTTTTCACGATTTTTTCCGATTTTTTCCCCGAATTTTTCCCATTTTTTTCCCGATTTTTCCCGATTTTTTTCCGATTTTTTTTCCGATTTTTTCCCGAATTTTTCCCCGATTTTTTTTTTCCCGATTTTTTCCCGATTTTTTTCCCGATTTTTCCCGATTTTTTCCGATTTTTTCCCCGAATTTTCCCCGATTTTTCCCGATTTTTCCCGATTTTTTCCCCGAATTTTCCCCGATTTTTCCCGATTTTTTCCGATTTTTTCCCGAATTTTCCCCGATTTTTCCCCGATTTTTTCCCCGAATTTTCCCCGATTTTTCCCGATTTTTTCCGATTTTTTCCCCGAATTTTCCCCGAATTTTCCCGAATTTTTCCCGAATTTTTCCCGATTTTTCCCGATTTTTTCCGATTTTTTCCCGAATTTTCCCCGATTTTTCCCGATTTTTTTCCGATTTTTTCCCCGAATTTTCCCCGAATTTTCCCGAATTTTTCCCGATTTTTTCCGATTTTTTCCCGAATTTTCCCCGAATTTTTCCCGATTTTTTCCCGATTTTTTCCCGATTTTTTTCCCCGATTTTTCCCGATTTTTTCCGATTTTTTCCCGAATTTTCCCCGATTTTTCCCGATTTTTTCCGATTTTTTCCCGAATTTTCCCCGATTTTTCCCGATTTTTTCCGATTTTTTCCCGAATTTTCCCCGATTTTTCCCGATTTTTTCCCGAATTTTCCCCGATTTTTCCCGATTTTTTCCGATTTTTTCCCGAATTTTCCCGAATTTTCCCCGAATTTTTCCCGATTTTTTCCCGATTTTTCCCGATTTTTTCCGATTTTTTCCCGAATTTTCCCCGATTTTTCCCGATTTTTTTCCGATTTTTTCCCGAATTTTCCCCGAATTTTCCCCGAATTTTTCCCGATTTTTTTCGATTTTTTCCCGAATTTTCCCCGAATTTTTCCCGATTTTTTCCCGATTTTTCCCGATTTTTTCCGATTTTTTCCCCGAATTTTCCCCGATTTTTCCCGATTTTTTCCGATTTTTTCCCCGAATTTTCCCCGATTTTTTCCCGAATTTTTCCCGATTTTTTCCCGATTTTTTCCCCGATTTTTCCCGATTTTTTCCGATTTTTTCCGATTTTTTCCCCGAATTTTCCCCGATTTTTCCCGATTTTTTTCCGATTTTTTCCCGAATTTTCCCGAATTTTCCCCGAATTTTTCCCGATTTTTTCCGATTTTTTCCCGAATTTTCCCGAATTTTTCCCGATTTTTTCCCCGATTTTTCCCGATTTTTTCCGATTTTTTCCCCGAATTTTCCCCGATTTTTTCAGATTTTTTCCGATTTTTTCCCCGAATTTTCCCCGAATTTTTCCCGATTTTTTCCCCGATTTTTCCCGATTTTTTCCGATTTTTTCCTATTTTTTCCCGATTTTTTCCGATTTTTCCCGATTTTTCCCGATTTTTTTCCGATTTTTTCCCGAATTTTCCCGAATTTTTCCCGATTTTTCCCGATTTTTTCCCGATTTTTCCCGATTTTTTCCGATTTTTTCCCGAATTTTCCCCGAATTTTTCCCGATTTTTTCCCGATTTTTTCCCGATTTTTCCCGATTTTTTCCGATTTTTTCCCGAATTTTTTCCCGAATTTTTTCCGATTTTTTTCCCCGATTTTTCCCGATTTTTTTTTCCGATTTTTTCCCGAATTTTTTCCCGATTTTTTCCCGATTTTTTCCCGATTTTTTTCCCGAATTTTCCCCGACTTTTCCCGATTTTTTCCGATTTTTCCCCGAATTTTTCCCATTTTTTCCCGATTTTTTCCCGATTTTTCCCGATTTTTTCCGATTTTTTCCCGAATTTTCCCCGATTTTTCCCGATTTTTTCCGATTTTTTTCCCCGATTTTTCACGATTTTTTCCGATTTTTTCCCGAATTTTTCCCATTTTTTTCCCGATTTTTCCCGATTTTTTTCCGATTTTTTTTCCGATTTTTTCCCGAATTTTTCCCCTTTTTTTCCCGATTTTTTCCCGATTTTTTTCCCCGATTTTTCCCGATTTTTTCCGATTTTTTCCCCGAATTTTCCCCGATTTTTCCCGATTTTTTCGGATTTTTTCCCGAATTTTCCCCGATTTTTCCCGATTTTTTCCGATTTTTTCCCCGAATTTTCCCCGATTTTTCCCCGATTTTTTCCCCGAATTTTCCCCGATTTTTCCCGATTTTTTCCGATTTTTTCCCGAATTTTCCCCGAATTTTCCCCGAATTTTTCCCGATTTTTTCCCGATTTTTCCCCGATTTTTTCCGATTTTTTCCCGAATTTTCCCCGATTTTTCCCGATTTTTTTTTTTCCGATTTTTTCCCGAATTTTCCCGATTTTTTCCCCGATTTTTTCCCGATTTTTTCCGATTTTTTCCCGATTTTTTCCCGATTTTTTCCCGATTTTTTCCCGATTTTTTCCGATTTTTTTCCCCGATTTTTCCCGATTTTTTCCGATTTTTTCCCCGAATTTTCCCCGATTTTTCCCGATTTTTTACGATTTTTTCCCGAATTTTCCCGATTTTTCCCGATTTTTTCCGATTTTTTCCCCGAATTTTCCCGATTTTTCCCGATTTTTTCCCGAATTTTCCCCGATTTTTCCCGATTTTTTCCGATTTTTTTCCCGAATTTTCCCCGAATTTTCCCCGAATTTTTCCCGATTTTTTCCCGATTTTTCCCGATTTTTTCCGATTTTTTCCCGAATTTTCCCCGATTTTTCCCGATTTTTTTCCGATTTTTTCCCGAATTTTCCCCGAATTTTCCCCGAATTTTTCCCGATTTTTTCCGATTTTTTCCCCGAATTTTCCCCGAATTTTTCCCGATTTTTTCCCCGATTTTTCACGATTTTTTCCGATTTTTTTCCGATTTTTTCCCGAATTTTCCCCGATTTTTCCCGATTTTTTCCGATTTTTTCCCGAATTTTTCCCGATTTTTTCCCGATTTTTTTCCCGATTTTTTCCCGATTTTTTCCGATTTTTTCCCGATTTTTTCCGATTTTTTCCCGAATTTTTTCCCCGATTTTTCCCGATTTTTTCCGATTTTTTCCCGAATTTTTTCCCGATTTTTCCCGATTTTTTCCCGATTTTTTTCCGATTTTTCCCGATTTTTCCCGATTTTTTCCCCGAATTTTCCCAGATTTTTCCCGATTTTTTCCGATTTTTTCCCGAATTTTCCCCGATTTTTCCCCGATTTTTTCCCGAATTTTCCCGATTTTTCCCGATTTTTTCCGATTTTTTCCCCGAATTTTCCCGAATTTTTCCGATTTTTTCCCGATTTTTTTCACGATTTTTTCCTATTTTTTCCCGATTTTTTCCGATTTTTTCCCCGAATTTTCCCCGATTTTTTCCCGATTTTTTCCCGATTTTTCCCGATTTTTTTCCGATTTTTTTTCCGATTTTTTCCCCGAATTTTTCCCCTTTTTTTCCCGATTTTTTCCCGATTTTTTTCCCCGATTTTTCCCGATTTTTTCCGATTTTTTCCCCGAATTTTCCCCGATTTTTCCCGATTTTTTCGGATTTTTTCCCCGAATTTTCCCCGATTTTTCCCGATTTTTTCCGATTTTTTCCCCGAATTTTCCCCGATTTTTCCCCGATTTTTTCCCCGAATTTTCCCCGATTTTTCCCGATTTTTTCCGATTTTTTCCCGAATTTTCCCCGAATTTTCCCCGATTTTTTCCCGATTTTTTCCCCGATTTTTCCCGATTTTTTTCCGATTTTTTTTCCGATTTTTTCCCCGAATTTTTCCGATTTTTTTTCCGATTTTTTCCCGATTTTTTTCCCCGATTTTTCCCGATTTTTTCCGATTTTTTCCCCGAATTTTCCCCGATTTTTCCCGATTTTTTCGGATTTTTTCCCCGAATTTTCCCCGATTTTTCCCGATTTTTTCCGATTTTTTCCCCGAATTTTCCCCGATTTTTCCCCGATTTTTTCCCCGAATTTTCCCGATTTTTCCCGATTTTTTCCGATTTTTTCCCCGAATTTTCCCCGAATTTTCCCCGAATTTTTCCCGATTTTTTTTTCCCGATTTTTCCCGATTTTTTCCGATTTTTTCCCGAATTTTCCCCGATTTTTCCCGATTTTTTTCCGATTTTTTCCCGAATTTTCCCCGAATTTTCCCGAATTTTTCCCGATTTTTTCCGATTTTTTCCCGAATTTTCCCCGAATTTTTCCCGATTTTTTCCCGATTTTTTCCCGATTTTTTTCCCGATTTTTCCCGATTTTTTCCGATTTTTTCCCCGAATTTTCCCCGATTTTTCCCGATTTTTTACGATTTTTTCCCGAATTTTCCCCGATTTTTTCCGATTTTTTCCCCGAATTTTCCCCGATTTTTCCCCGATTTTTTCCCCGATTTTTTCCCCGATTTTTCCCGATTTTTTCCGATTTTTTCCCGAATTTTCCCCGAATTTTCCCCGAATTTTTCCCGATTTTTTCCCGATTTTTCCCGATTTTTTCCGATTTTTTCCCGAATTTTCCCCGATTTTTCCCGATTTTTTTCCGATTTTTTCCCCGAATTTTCCCCGAATTTTCCCCGAATTTTTCCCGATTTTTTCCGATTTTTTCCCGAATTTTCCCCGAATTTTTCCCGATTTTTTCCCCGATTTTTCACGATTTTTTCCGATTTTTTCCCCGAATTTTCCCCGATTTTTCCCGATTTTTTCCGATTTTTTCCCCGAATTTTCCCCGATTTTTTCCCGATTTTTTCCCGATTTTTTTCCCGATTTTTCCCGATTTTTTCCGATTTTTTCCCGATTTTTTCCGATTTTTTCCCCGAATTTTCCCCGATTTTTCCCGATTTTTTCCCCGAATTTTCCCCGATTTTTCCCCGATTTTTTCCCGAATTTTCCCGATTTTTCCCGATTTTTTCCGATTTTTTCCCCGAATTTTCCCCGAATTTTTCCCGATTTTTTCCCGATTTTTTTCCGATTTTTTCCGATTTTTTCCCGATTTTTCCCGATTTTTTCCGATTTTTTCCCGAATTTTCCCGATTTTTCCCGATTTTTTCCGATTTTTTCCCGATTTTTTTTTCCCGAATTTTTCCCGATTTTTTCCCGATTTTTTCCGATTTTTTCCCCGAATTTTCCCCGATTTTTCCCGATTTTTTTCCGATTTTTTCCCGAATTTTCCCGATTTTTTCCCCCCGAATTTTTCCCGATTTTTTCCGATTTTTTCCCGAATTTTCCCGAATTTTTCCCGATTTTTTCCCGATTTTTTCCGATTTTTTCCCCGATTTTTCCCGATTTTTTCCGATTTTTTTCCCGAATTTCCCCGAATTTTTCCCGATTTTTTTCCCCGATTTTTCCCGATTTTTTCCGATTTTTTCCCCGAATTTTCCCGATTTTTCCCGATTTTTTCCGATTTTTCCCGATTTTTTCCCGAATTTTCCCCGATTTTTCCCGATTTTTTCCCGAATTTTCCCGATTTTTCCCGATTTTTTCCGATTTTTTCCCCGAATTTTCCCGAATTTTTCCGATTTTTTTTTTCCCGATTTTTCCCGATTTTTTCCGATTTTTTCCCGAATTTTCCCCGATTTTTCCCGATTTTTTCCGATTTTTTTCCCGATTTTTCCCGATTTTTTCCGATTTTTTCCCGAATTTTCCCCGAATTTTTCCCGATTTTTTCCCGATTTTTTCCCCGAATTTTCCCCGATTTTTCCCGATTTTTTCCGATTTTTTCCCCGAATTTTCCCAGATTTTTCCCGATTTTTTCCGATTTTTTCCCGAATTTTCCCCGATTTTTCCCCGATTTTTTCCCCGAATTTTCCCCGATTTTTCCCGATTTTTTACGATTTTTTGCCCGAATTTTCCCGAATTTTTCCCGATTTTTTCCCGATTTTTTTCACGATTTTTTCCTATTTTTTCCCGATTTTTTCCGATTTTTTCCCCGAATTTTCCCCGATTTTTTCCCGATTTTTTCCCGATTTTTCCCGATTTTTTTCCGATTTTTTTTCCGATTTTTCCCGAATTTTTCCCATTTTTTTCCCGATTTTTCCCGATTTTTCCCGATTTTTTCCGATTTTTTCCCGATTTTTTCCCGATTTTTTTCCCCGAATTTTCCCCGACTTTTCCCGATTTTTTCCGATTTTTCCCCGAATTTTTCCCATTTTTTCCCCGAATTTTCCCCGATTTTTCCCGATTTTTTCCGATTTTTTCCCCGAATTTTCCCCGATTTTTCCCGATTTTTTCCCGAATTTTCCCCGATTTTTCCCGATTTTTTCCGATTTTTTCCCGAATTTTCCCCGAATTTTCCCCGAATTTTTCCCGATTTTTTCCCGATTTTTCCCGATTTTTTCCGATTTTTTCCCGAATTTTCCCGATTTTTCCCGATTTTTTTCCGATTTTTTCCCGAATTTTCCCCGAATTTTCCCCGAATTTTTCCCGATTTTTTCCGATTTTTTCCCCGAATTTTCCCCGAATTTTTCCCGATTTTTTCCCGATTTTTTCCCGATTTTTTTCCCCGATTTTTCCCGATTTTTCCCGATTTTTCCCCCCGAATTTTCCCCGATTTTTCCCGATTTTTCCCGATTTTTTCCCCGATTTTTTCCCCGATTTTTCCCGATTTTTTCCGATTTTTTCCCGAATTTTCCCGATTTTTCCCCGATTTTTTCCCCGAATTTTCCCCGATTTTTCCCGATTTTTTCCGATTTTTTCCCGAATTTTCCCCGAATTTTCCCGAATTTTTCCCGATTTTTTCCCGATTTTTCCCCGATTTTTTCCGATTTTTTCCCGAATTTTCCCCGATTTTTCCCGATTTTTTTCCGATTTTTTCCCGAATTTTCCCCGAATTTTCCCCGAATTTTTCCCGATTTTTTTCGATTTTTTCCCGAATTTTCCCCGAATTTTTCCCGATTTTTTCCCCGATTTTTCACGATTTTTTCCGATTTTTTCCCCGAATTTTCCCCGATTTTTCCCGATTTTTTCCGATTTTTTCCCGAATTTTCCCCGATTTTTCCCGATTTTTTCCCGATTTTTTTCCCGATTTTTCCCGATTTTTTCCGATTTTTTCCCGATTTTTTCCGATTTTTTCCCGAATTTTCCCCGATTTTTCCCGATTTTTTCCCGATTTTTTCCCGAATTTTTCCCCGATTTTTTTCCCGAATTTTTCCCGATTTTTTCCCGATTTTTTCCCGAATTTTCCCGAATTTTTCCCGATTTTTTCCCGATTTTTCCCGATTTTTTCCGATTTTTTCCCGATTTTTTTTTCCCCGATTTTTCCCCGATTTTTTCCCCGAATTTTCCCCGATTTTTCCGATTTTTCCCGATTTTTTCCGATTTTTTCCCGAATTTTTCCCGATTTTTCCCGATTTTTTCCTCATTTTTTTCCCGATTTTTCCCGATTTTTCCGATTTTTTCCCCGAATTTTCCCCGATTTTTCCCGATTTTTTCCGATTTTTTCCCCGAATTTTCCCCGATTTTTCCCCGATTTTTTCCCCGAATTTTCCCCGATTTTTCCCGATTTTTTCCGATTTTTTACCCGAATTTTCCCCGAATTTTTCCCGATTTTTTCCCGATTTTTTCCCGATTTTTTCCTATTTTTTCCCGATTTTTTCCGATTTTTTCCCCGAATTTTCCCCGATTTTTTCCCGATTTTTTCCCCGATTTTTCCCGATTTTTTTCCGATTTTTTTTCCGATTTTTTCCCCGAATTTTTCCCCTTTTTTTCCCGATTTTTTCCCGATTTTTTTCCCCGATTTTTCCCGATTTTTTCCGATTTTTTCCCCGAATTTTCCCCGATTTTTCCCGATTTTTTCGGATTTTTTCCCCGAATTTTCCCCGATTTTTCCCGATTTTTTCCGATTTTTTCCCCGAATTTTCCCCGATTTTTCCCCGATTTTTTCCCCGAATTTTCCCCGATTTTTCCCGATTTTTTCCGATTTTTTCCCCGAATTTTCCCCGAATTTTCCCGATTTTTTCCCGATTTTTTCCCGATTTTTCCCGATTTTTTTCCGATTTTTTTTCCGATTTTTTCCCGAATTTTTCCCCTTTTTTTCCCGATTTTTTCCCGATTTTTTTCCCGATTTTTCCCGATTTTTTCCGATTTTTTCCCGATTTTTTCCCCGATTTTTCCCGATTTTTTCCGATTTTTTCCCCGAATTTTCCCCGATTTTTCCCGATTTTTTCCGATTTTTTCCCGAATTTTCCCCGATTTTTCCCCGATTTTTTCCCCGAATTTTCCCCGATTTTTCCCGATTTTTTCCGATTTTTTTCCCGAATTTTCCCCGAATTTTACCCGAATTTTTCCCGATTTTTTCCCGATTTTTCCCGATTTTTTCCGATTTTTTCCCGAATTTTCCCGATTTTTCCCGATTTTTTTCCGATTTTTTCCCGAATTTTCCCCGAATTTTCCCCGAATTTTTCCCGATTTTTTCCGATTTTTTCCCGATTTTTTCCCCGAATTTTTCCCGATTTTTTCCCGATTTTTTCCCGATTTTTTTCCCCGATTTTTCCCGATTTTTTCCGATTTTTTCCCCGAATTTTCCCCGATTTTTCCCGATTTTTTACGATTTTTTCCCGAATTTTCCCCGATTTTTTCCGATTTTTTCCCGAATTTTCCCCGATTTTTCCCGATTTTTTCCCGAATTTTCCCCGATTTTTCCCGATTTTTTCCGATTTTTTCCCGAATTTCCCCGAATTTTCCCCGAATTTTTCCCGATTTTTTCCCGATTTTTCCCCGATTTTTTCCGATTTTTTCCCGAATTTTCCCCGATTTTTCCCGATTTTTTTCCGATTTTTTCCCGAATTTTCCCCGAATTTTCCCCGAATTTTTCCCGATTTTTCCGATTTTTTCCCGAATTTTCCCCGAATTTTTCCCGATTTTTTCCCCGATTTTTCACGATTTTTTCCGATTTTTTCCCCGAATTTTCCCCGATTTTTCCCGATTTTTTCCGATTTTTTCCCCGAATTTTCCCCGATTTTTTCCCGATTTTTTCCCGATTTTTTTCCCGATTTTTCCCGATTTTTTCCTATTTTTTCCCGATTTTTTCCGATTTTTTCCCCGAATTTTCCCCGATTTTTCCCGATTTTTTCCCCGAATTTTCCCGATTTTTCCCGATTTTTTCCCGAATTTTCCCCGATTTTTCCCGATTTTTTCCGATTTTTTCCCCGAATTTTCCCCGAATTTTTCCCGATTTTTTCCCGATTTTTTTCACGATTTTTTCCTATTTTTTCCCCGATTTTTCACGATTTTTTCCGATTTTTTCCCCGAATTTTCCCAGATTTTTCCCGATTTTTTTCCGATTTTTTCCCCGAATTTTCCCCGAATTTTTCCCGATTTTTTCCCGATTTTTTCCGATTTTTTCCCCGAATTTTCCCCGATTTTTCCCGATTTTTTTCCGATTTTTTCCCCGAATTTTCCCCGAATTTTCCCCGAATTTTTCCCGATTTTTTCCGATTTTTTCCCCGAATTTTCCCCGAATTTTTCCCGATTTTTTCCCGATTTTTTCCCGATTTTTTCCCGATTTTTCCCGATTTTTTCCGATTTTTTCCCGATTTTTTCCCCTGAATTTTTCCCGATTTTTTTCCCGATTTTTCCCGATTTTTTCCGATTTTTTCCCGAATTTTCCCCGATTTTTCCCGATTTTTTCCGATTTTTCCCGATTTTTTCCCCGAATTTTCCCCGATTTTTCCCCGATTTTTTCCCCGAATTTTCCCCGATTTTTCCCGATTTTTTCCGATTTTTTCCCCGAATTTTCCCTGAATTTTTCCCGATTTTTTTCCCCGATTTTTCCCGATTTTTTCCGATTTTTTCCCCGAATTTTCCCCGATTTTTCCCGATTTTTTCCGATTTTTTTCCCCGATTTTTCCCGATTTTTTCCGATTTTTTCCCCGAATTTTCCCCGAATTTTTCCCGATTTTTTCCCGATTTTTTCCCCGAATTTTCCCCGATTTTTCCCGATTTTTTCCGATTTTTTCCCGAATTTTCCCCGATTTTTCCCGATTTTTTCCGATTTTTTCCCGAATTTTCCCCGATTTTTCCCGATTTTTTCCCCGAATTTTCCCGATTTTTCCCGATTTTTTCCGATTTTTTCCCCGAATTTTCCCCGAATTTTTCCCGATTTTTTCACGATTTTTTTCACGATTTTTTCCTATTTTTTCCCGATTTTTTCCGATTTTTTCCCCGAATTTTCCCCGATTTTTTCCCGATTTTTTCCACGATTTTTCCCGATTTTTTTCCGATTTTTTTTCCGATTTTTCCCCGAATTTTTCCCATTTTTTTCCCGATTTTTCCCCGATTTTTCCCGATTTTTTCCGATTTTTTCCCGATTTTTTCCCGATTTTTTTCCCCGAATTTTCCCCGATTTTTCCCGATTTTTTCCGATTTTTCCCGAATTTTTCCCATTTTTTCCCCGAATTTTCCCCGATTTTTCCCGATTTTTTCCGATTTTTTCCCCGAATTTTCCCCGATTTTTCCCGATTTTTTCCCGATTTTTTTCCCCGATTTTTCCCGATTTTTTCCGATTTTTTCCCCGAATTTTCCCCGAATTTTCCCGAATTTTTCCCGATTTTTTCCCGATTTTTCCCCGATTTTTTCCGATTTTTTCCCCGATTTTTTTCCCGATTTTTCCCGATTTTTTTCCGATTTTTTCCCCGAATTTTCCCCGAATTTTCCCCGAATTTTTCCCGATTTTTTCCGATTTTTTCCCCGAATTTTCCCCGAATTTTTCCCGATTTTTTCCCGATTTTTTCCCGATTTTTTTCCCCGATTTTTCCCGATTTTTCCCGATTTTTTCCCCGAATTTTCCCCGATTTTTCCCGATTTTTTACGATTTTTTCCCGAATTTTCCCCGATTTTTCCCGATTTTTTCCGATTTTTTCCCCGAATTTTCCCCGATTTTTCCCCGATTTTTTCCCCGAATTTTCCCCGATTTTTCCCGATTTTTTCCGATTTTTTCCCCGAATCTTCCCCGAATTTTCCCCGAATTTTTCCCGATTTTTTCCCGATTTTTCCCCGATTTTTTCCGATTTTTTCCCCGAATTTTCCCCGATTTTTCCCGATTTTTTTCCGATTTTTTCCCCGAATTTTCCCCGAATTTTCCCCGAATTTTTCCCGATTTTTTTCGATTTTTTCCCCGAATTTTCCCCGAATTTTTCCCGATTTTTTCCCCGATTTTTCACGATTTTTTCCGATTTTTTCCCCGAATTTTCCCCGATTTTTCCCGATTTTTTCCGATTTTTTCCCCGAATTTTCCCCGATTTTTACCCGATTTTTTCCCGATTTTTTTCCCGATTTTTCCCGATTTTTTCCTATTTTTTCCCGATTTTTTCCGATTTTTTCCCCGAATTTTCCCCGATTTTTCCCGATTTTTTTCCGATTTTTTCCCCGAATTTTCCCCGAATTTTCCCCGAATTTTTCCCGATTTTTTCCGATTTTTTCCCCGAATTTTCCCCGAATTTTTCCCGATTTTTTCCCGATTTTTCCCGATTTTTTCCGATTTTTTCCCCGAATTTTCCCCGATTTTTCCCCGATTTTTTCCCCGAATTTTCCCCGATTTTTCCCGATTTTTTCCGATTTTTTCCCCGAATTTTCCCCGAATTTTTCCCGATTTTTTCCCGATTTTTTTCACGATTTTTTCCTATTTTTTCCCCGATTTTTCACGATTTTTTCCGATTTTTTCCCCGAATTTTCCCAGATTTTTCCCGATTTTTTTCCGATTTTTTCCCGAATTTTCCCGAATTTTTCCCGATTTTTTCCCGATTTTTTCCGATTTTTTCCCCGAATTTTCCCCGATTTTTCCCGATTTTTTTCCGATTTTTTCCCCGAATTTTCCCCGAATTTTCCCCGAATTTTTCCCGATTTTTTCCGATTTTTTCCCCGAATTTTCCCCGAATTTTTCCCGATTTTTTCCCGATTTTTTCCCGATTTTTTCCCCGATTTTTCCCGATTTTTTCCGATTTTTTCCCCGAATTTTCCCTGAATTTTTCCCGATTTTTTCCCCGAATTTTCCCCGATTTTTCCCGATTTTTTCCGATTTTTTCCCCGAATTTTCCCTGAATTTTTCCCGATTTTTTTCCCCGATTTTTCCCGATTTTTTCCGATTTTTTCCCCGAATTTTCCCCGATTTTTCCCGATTTTTTCCGATTTTTTCCCCGAATTTTCCCCGAATTTTTCCCGATTTTTTCCGATTTTTTCCCCGAATTTTCCCCGAATTTTTCCCGATTTTTTCCCGATTTTTTCCCGATTTTTTCCCCGATTTTTCCCGATTTTTTCCGATTTTTTCCCCGAATTTTCCCTGAATTTTTCCCGATTTTTTTCCCCGATTTTTCCCGATTTTTTCCGATTTTTTCCCCGAATTTTCCCCGATTTTTCCCGATTTTTTCCGATTTTTTTCCCCGATTTTTCCCGATTTTTTCCGATTTTTCCCCGATTTTTTCCCCGAATTTTCCCCGATTTTTCCCCGATTTTTTCCCCGAATTTTCCCCGATTTTTCCCGATTTTTTCCGATTTTTTCCCCGAATTTTCCCCGATTTTTCCCGATTTTTTCCCCGAATTTTCCCCGATTTTTCCCGATTTTTTCCGATTTTTTCCCCGAATTTTCCCCGAATTTTCCCCGAATTTTTCCCGATTTTTTTCACGATTTTTTCCTATTTTTTCCCGATTTTTTCCGATTTTTTCCCGAATTTTCCCCGATTTTTTCCCGATTTTTTCCCGATTTTTCCCGATTTTTTTCCGATTTTTTTTCCGATTTTTCCCCGAATTTTTCCCATTTTTTTCCCGATTTTTCCCCGATTTTTTCCGATTTTTTCCCCGAATTTTCCCCGATTTTTCCCCGATTTTTTCCCGAATTTTCCCCGATTTTTCCCGATTTTTTCCGATTTTTTCCCCGAATTTTCCCCGAATTTTTCCCGATTTTTTCCCGATTTTTTTCACGATTTTTTCCTATTTTTTCCCGATTTTTTCCGATTTTTTCCCCGAATTTTCCCCGATTTTTTCCCGATTTTTTCCCCGATTTTTCCCGATTTTTTTCCGATTTTTTTTCCGATTTTTCCCCGAATTTTTCCCATTTTTTTCCCGATTTTTCCCCGATTTTTCCCGATTTTTTCCGATTTTTTCCCGATTTTTTCCCGATTTTTTTCCCCGAATTTTCCCCGACTTTTCCCGATTTTTTCCGATTTTTCCCGAATTTTTCCCGATTTTTTCCCGAATTTTCCCCGATTTTTCCCGATTTTTTCCGATTTTTTCCCCGAATTTTCCCCGATTTTTCCCGATTTTTTCCGATTTTTTTCCCCGATTTTTCACGATTTTTTCCGATTTTTTCCCCGAATTTTTCCCATTTTTTTCCCGATTTTTCCCGATTTTTTTCCGATTTTTTTTCCGATTTTTTCCCCGAATTTTTCCCCTTTTTTTCCCGATTTTTTCCCGATTTTTTTCCCCGATTTTTCCCGATTTTTTCCGATTTTTTCCCCGAATTTTCCCCGATTTTACCCGATTTTTTCCGATTTTTTCCCCGAATTTTCCCCGATTTTTCCCGATTTTTTCCGATTTTTTCCCCGAATTTTCCCCGAATTTTCCCCGAATTTTTCCCGATTTTTTCCCGATTTTTCCCGATTTTTTCCGATTTTTTCCCCGAATTTTCCCCGATTTTTCCCGATTTTTTTCCGATTTTTTCCCCGAATTTTCCCCGAATTTTCCCCGAATTTTTCCCGATTTTTTCCGATTTTTTCCCGAATTTTCCCCGAATTTTCCCCGAATTTTTCCCGAATTTTTCCCGATTTTTTCCCGATTTTTCCCCGATTTTTTCCGATTTTTTCCCCGAATTTTCCCCGATTTTCCCCGATTTTTTCCCGATTTTTTCCGATTTTTTCCCCGAATTTTCCCCGATTTTTCCCGATTTTTTTCCGTTTTTTTCCCCGAATTTTCCCCGAATTTTCCCCGAATTTTTCCCGATTTTTTCCGATTTTTTCCCCGAATTTTCCCCGAATTTTTCCCGATTTTTTCCCGATTTTTTCACGATTTTTTCCCCGATTTTTCCCGATTTTTTCCGATTTTTTCCCCGAATTTTCCCCGAATTTTTCCCGATTTTTTTCCCCGATTTTTCCCGATTTTTTCCGATTTTTTCCCCGAATTTTCCCCGATTTTTCCCGATTTTTTCCGATTTTTCCCCGATTTTTTTTCCCCGATTTTTTCCCGATTTTTCCCGATTTTTTCCCGATTTTTTCCCCGATTTTTCCCGATTTTTTCCGATTTTTTCCCGAATTTTCCCGAATTTTTCCCGATTTTTTTCCCCGATTTTTCCCGATTTTTTCCGATTTTTTCCCCGAATTTTCCCCGATTTTTCCCGATTTTTTCCGATTTTTTTCCCCGATTTTTCCCGATTTTTTCCGATTTTTTCCCGAATTTTCCCGAATTTTTCCGATTTTTTCCCGATTTTTTCCCGAATTTTCCCCGATTTTTCCCGATTTTTTCCGATTTTTTCCCCGAATTTTCCCCGATTTTTCCCGATTTTTTCCGATTTTTTGCCCGAATTTTACCCGATTTTTCCCGATTTTTTTTTCCCGAATTTTCCCCGATTTTTCCCGATTTTTTCCGATTTTTTCCCGAATTTTCCCCGAATTTTTCCCGATTTTTTCCGATTTTTTTCACGATTTTTTCCTATTTTTTCCCGATTTTTTCCGATTTTTTCCCCGAATTTTCCCCGATTTTTTCCCGATTTTTTCCACGATTTTTCCCGATTTTTTTCCGATTTTTTTTCCGATTTTTCCCCGAATTTTTCCCATTTTTTTCCCGATTTTTCCCCGATTTTTCCCGATTTTTTCCGATTTTTTCCCGATTTTTTCCCGATTTTTTTCCCCGAATTTTCCCCGACTTTTCCCGATTTTTTCCGATTTTTCCCGAATTTTTCCCATTTTTTCCCCGAATTTTCCCCGATTTTTCCCGATTTTTTCCGATTTTTTCCCCGAATTTTCCCCGATTTTTCCCCGATTTTTTCCCCGAATTTTCCCCGATTTTTCCCGATTTTTTCCGCTTTTTTCCCCGAATTTTCCCCGAATTTTCCCCGAATTTTTCCCGATTTTTTCCCGATTTTTCCCCGATTTTTTCCGATTTTTTCCCCGAATTTTCCCCGATTTTTCCCGATTTTTTTCCGATTTTTTCCCGAATTTTCCCGAATTTTCCCCGAATTTTTCCCGATTTTTTCCGATTTTTTCCCGATTTTTCCCCGAATTTTTCCCGATTTTTTCCCGATTTTTTCCCGATTTTTTTCCCCGATTTTTCCCGATTTTTTCCGATTTTTTCCCCGAATTTTCCCCGATTTTTCCCGATTTTTTTACGATTTTTTCCCCGAATTTTCCCCGATTTTTCCCGATTTTTTCCGATTTTTTCCCGAATTTTCCCCGATTTTTTCCCGATTTTTTCCCCGAATTTTCCCCGATTTTTCCCGATTTTTTCCGATTTTTTCCCCGAATTTTCCCCGAATTTTCCCCGAATTTTTCCCGATTTTTTCCCGATTTTTCCCGATTTTTTCCGATTTTTTCCCCGAATTTTCCCCGATTTTTCCCGATTTTTTTCCGATTTTTTCCCGAATTTTCCCCGAATTTTCCCCGAATTTTTCCCGATTTTTTTCGATTTTTTCCCGAATTTTCCCCGAATTTTTCCCGATTTTTTCCCCGATTTTTCACGATTTTTTCCGATTTTTTCCCCGAATTTTCCCCGATTTTTCCCGATTTTTTCCGATTTTTTCCCCGAATTTTCCCCGATTTTTTCCCGATTTTTTCCCGATTTTTTTCCCGATTTTTCCCGATTTTTTCCTATTTTTTCCCGATTTTTTCCGATTTTTTCCCCGAATTTTCCCCGATTTTTCCCGATTTTTTTCCGATTTTTTCCCCGAATTTTCCCGAATTTTCCCGAATTTTTCCCGATTTTTTCCGATTTTTTCCCGAATTTTCCCCGAATTTTTCCCGATTTTTTCCCCGATTTTTCCCGATTTTTTCCGATTTTTTCCCCGAATTTTCCCCGATTTTTCCCCGATTTTTTCCCCGAATTTTCCCCGATTTTTCCCGATTTTTTCCGATTTTTTCCCCGAATTTTCCCCGAATTTTTCCCGATTTTTTCCCGATTTTTTTCACGATTTTTTCCTATTTTTTCCCCGATTTTTCACGATTTTTTCCGATTTTTTCCCCGAATTTTCCCAGATTTTTCCCGATTTTTTTCCGATTTTTTCCCCGAATTTTCCCCGAATTTTTCCCGATTTTTTCCCGATTTTTTCCGATTTTTTCCCCGAATTTTCCCCGATTTTTCCCGATTTTTTTCCGATTTTTTCCCCGAATTTTCCCCGAATTTTCCCCGAATTTTTCCCGATTTTTTCCGATTTTTTCCCCCGAATTTTCCCCGAATTTTTCCCGATTTTTTCCCGATTTTTTCCCGATTTTTTCCCGATTTTTCCCGATTTTTTCCGATTTTTTCCCCGAATTTTCCCTGAATTTTTCCCCGATTTTTTCCCCGAATTTTCCCCGATTTTTCCCGATTTTTTCCGATTTTTTCCCCGAATTTTCCCTGAATTTTTCCCGATTTTTTTCCCCGATTTTTCCCGATTTTTTCCGATTTTTTCCCCGAATTTTCCCCGATTTTTCCCGATTTTTTCCGATTTTTTCCCCGAATTTTCCCCGAATTTTTCCCGATTTTTTCCGATTTTTTCCCCGAATTTTCCCCGAATTTTTCCCGATTTTTTCCCGATTTTTTCCCGATTTTTTCCCCGATTTTTCCCGATTTTTTCCGATTTTTTCCCCGAATTTTCCCTGAATTTTTCCCGATTTTTTTCCCCGATTTTTCCCGATTTTTTCCGATTTTTTCCCCGAATTTTCCCCGATTTTTCCCGATTTTTTCCGATTTTTTTCCCGATTTTTCCCGATTTTTTCCGATTTTTCCCGATTTTTTCCCGAATTTTCCCCGATTTTTCCCCGATTTTTTCCCGAATTTTCCCGATTTTTCCCGATTTTTTCCGATTTTTTCCCCGAATTTTCCCCGATTTTTCCCCGATTTTTTCCCGATTTTTTCCCCGATTTTTCCCGATTTTTTCCGATTTTTTCCCGAATTTTCCCCGAATTTTCCCGATTTTTTCCCGATTTTTTTCACGATTTTTTCCTATTTTTTCCCGATTTTTTCCGATTTTTTCCCCGAATTTTCCCCGATTTTTTCCCGATTTTTTCCCCGATTTTTCCCGATTTTTTTCCGATTTTTTTTCCGATTTTTCCCCGAATTTTTCCCATTTTTTTCCCGATTTTTCCCGATTTTTTCCGATTTTTTCCCCGAATTTTCCCCGATTTTTTCCCCGAATTTTCCCCGATTTTTCCCGATTTTTTCCGATTTTTTCCCCGAATTTTCCCCGAATTTTTCCCGATTTTTTCCCGATTTTTTTCACGATTTTTTCCTATTTTTTCCCGATTTTTTCCGATTTTTTCCCCGAATTTTCCCCGATTTTTTCCCGATTTTTTCCCGATTTTTCCCGATTTTTTTCCGATTTTTTTTCCGATTTTTCCCCGAATTTTTCCCATTTTTTTCCCGATTTTTCCCCGATTTTTCCCGATTTTTTCCGATTTTTTCCCGATTTTTTCCCGATTTTTTTCCCCGAATTTTCCCCGACTTTTCCCGATTTTTTCCGATTTTTCCCCGAATTTTTCCCATTTTTTCCCCGAATTTTCCCCGATTTTTCCCGATTTTTTCCGATTTTTTCCCCGAATTTTCCCCGATTTTTCCCGATTTTTTCCGATTTTTTTCCCCGATTTTTCACGATTTTTTCCGATTTTTTCCCCGAATTTTTCCCATTTTTTTCCCGATTTTTCCCCATTTTTTTCCGATTTTTTTTCCGATTTTTTCCCGAATTTTTCCCCTTTTTTTCCCGATTTTTTCCCGATTTTTTTCCCGATTTTTCCCGATTTTTTTTTCCGATTTTTTCCCCGAATTTTCCCCGATTTTACCCGATTTTTTCCGATTTTTTCCCGAATTTTCCCCGATTTTTCCCGATTTTTTCCGATTTTTTCCCCGAATTTTCCCGAATTTTCCCGAATTTTTCCCGATTTTTTCCCGATTTTTCCCGATTTTTTCCGATTTTTTCCCCGAATTTTCCCCGATTTTTCCCGATTTTTTTCCGATTTTTTCCCGAATTTTCCCCGAATTTTCCCCGAATTTTTCCCGATTTTTTCCGATTTTTTCCCCGAATTTTCCCCGAATTTTTCCCGAATTTTTCCCGATTTTTTCCCGATTTTTCCCCGATTTTTTCCGATTTTTTCCCCGAATTTTCCCCGATTTTTCCCGATTTTTTTCCGATTTCCCCGAATTTTCCCCGAATTTTCCCCGAATTTTTCCCGATTTTTTCCGATTTTTTCCCCGAATTTTCCCCGAATTTTTCCCGATTTTTTTCCCGATTTTTTCCCGATTTTTTTCCCCGATTTTTCCCGATTTTTTCCGATTTTTTCCCCGAATTTTCCCCGATTTTTCCCGATTTTTTACGATTTTTTCCCCGAATTTTCCCGATTTTTCCCGATTTTTTCCGATTTTTTCCCCGAATTTTCCCCGATTTTTCCCCGATTTTTTCCCCGAATTTTCCCCGATTTTTCCCGATTTTTTCCGATTTTTTCCCGAATTTTCCCCGAATTTTTCCCGATTTTTTCCCGATTTTTTTCCGATTTTTTCCTATTTTTTCCCCGATTTTTCACGATTTTTTCCGATTTTTTCCCGAATTTTCCCGATTTTTCCCGATTTTTTTCCGATTTTTTCCCGAATTTTCCCGAATTTTTCCCGATTTTTTCCCGATTTTTTCCCGATTTTTTCCCGATTTTTTCCCGATTTTTTCCCCGATTTTTCCCCGATTTTTTTCCCGATTTTTCCCGATTTTTTCCGATTTTTTCCCCGAATTTTCCCGATTTTTCCCGATTTTTTCCGATTTTTTCCCGAATTTTTCCCGAATTTTTCCCGATTTTTTCCGATTTTTTCCCGAATTTTCCCCGAATTTTTCCCGATTTTTTCCCGATTTTTTCCGATTTTTTCCCGATTTTTCCCGATTTTTTCCGATTTTTTCCCCGAATTTTCCCGAATTTTTCCCGATTTTTTTCCCGATTTTTCCCGATTTTTTCCGATTTTTTCCCGAATTTTCCCCGATTTTTCCCGATTTTTCCCCGATTTTTTCCCCGATTTTTCCCGATTTTTTCCGATTTTTTCCCCGATTTTTCCCGATTTTTTCCGATTTTTTCCCGATTTTTTTTTTTCCCGAATTTTCCCGATTTTTCCCGATTTTTTCCCCGAATTTTCCCGATTTTTCCCGATTTTTTCCGATTTTTTCCCGAATTTTCCCGATTTTTTCCGATTTTTTCCCCGAATTTTCCCGAATTTTTCCCGATTTTTTCCCGATTTTTTTCACGATTTTTTCCTATTTTTTCCCGATTTTTTCCGATTTTTTCCCCGAATTTTCCCTGAATTTTTCCCGATTTTTTTCCCCGATTTTTCCCGATTTTTTCCGATTTTTTCCCCGAATTTTCCCCGATTTTTCCCGATTTTTCCCCGATTTTTTCCCGATTTTTCCCGATTTTTTCCGATTTTTTCCCGATTTTTCCCGATTTTTTCCGATTTTTCCCGATTTTTTCCCCGAATTTTCCCCGATTTTTCCCCGATTTTTTCCCGAATTTTCCCCGATTTTTCCCGATTTTTTCCGATTTTTTCCCCGAATTTTCCCGATTTTTTCCGATTTTTTCCCCGAATTTTCCCCGAATTTTTCCCGATTTTTTCCCGATTTTTTTCACGATTTTTTCCTATTTTTTCCCGATTTTTTCCGATTTTTTCCCCCAATTTTCCCCGATTTTTCCCGATTTTTTCCGATTTTTTTCCCCGATTTTTCACGATTTTTTCCGATTTTTTCCCCGAATTTTTCCCATTTTTTTCCCGATTTTTCCCCATTTTTTTCCGATTTTTTTTCCGATTTTTTCCCCGAATTTTTCCCCTTTTTTTCCCGATTTTTTCCCGATTTTTTTCCCCGATTTTTCCCGATTTTTTCCGATTTTTTACCCGAATTTTCCCCGATTTTTACCGATTTTTTCGGATTTTTTCCCGAATTTTCCCCGATTTTACCCGATTTTTTCCGATTTTTTCCCCGAATTTTCCCCGATTTTTCCCGATTTTTTCCGATTTTTTCCCCGAATTTTCCCCGAATTTTCCCCGAATTTTTCCCGATTTTTTCCCGATTTTTCCCCGATTTTTTCCGATTTTTTCCCCGAATTTTCCCCGATTTTTCCCGATTTTTTTCCGATTTTTTCCCCGAATTTTCCCCGAATTTTCCCCGAATTTTTCCCGATTTTTTCCGATTTTTTCCCCGAATTTTCCCCGAATTTTTCCCGAATTTTTCCCGATTTTTTCCGATTTTTTCCCCGAATTTTCCCCGAATTTTTCCCGATTTTTTCCCGATTTTTTTCACGATTTTTTCCTATTTTTTCCCGATTTTTTCCGATTTTTTCCCCGAATTTTCCCCGATTTTTCCCGATTTTTTCCGATTTTTTTCCCCGATTTTTCACGATTTTTTCCGATTTTTTCCCCGAATTTTTCCCATTTTTTTCCCGATTTTTCCCCATTTTTTTCCGATTTTTTTTCCGATTTTTTCCCCGAATTTTTCCCCTTTTTTTCCCGATTTTTTCCCGATTTTTTTCCCCGATTTTTCCCGATTTTTTCCGATTTTTTCCCGAATTTTCCCCGATTTTTCCCGATTTTTTCGATTTTTTCCCGAATTTTCCCCGATTTTACCCGATTTTTTCCGATTTTTTTCCCGAATTTTCCCCGATTTTTCCCGATTTTTTCCGATTTTTTCCCGAATTTTCCCCGAATTTTCCCGAATTTTTCCCGATTTTTTCCCGATTTTTCCCCGATTTTTTCCGATTTTTTCCCCGAATTTTCCCCGATTTTTCCCGATTTTTTTCCGATTTTTTCCCGAATTTTCCCGAATTTTCCCCGAATTTTTCCCGATTTTTTCCGATTTTTTCCCCGAATTTTCCCGAATTTTTCCCGAATTTTTCCCGATTTTTTCCCGATTTTTCCCGATTTTTTCCGATTTTTTCCCGAATTTTCCCCGATTTTTCCCGATTTTTTTCCGATTTCCCCGAATTTTCCCCGAATTTTCCCCGAATTTTTCCCGATTTTTTCCGATTTTTTCCCCGAATTTTCCCCGAATTTTTCCCGATTTTTTTCCCGATTTTTTCCCGATTTTTTTCCCCGATTTTTCCCGATTTTTTCCGATTTTTTCCCGAATTTTCCCCGATTTTTCCCCCGATTTTTTCCCGAATTTTCCCGATTTTTCCCGATTTTTTCCGATTTTTTCCCGAATTTTCCCCGATTTTTCCCCGATTTTTTTCCGATTTTTTCCCCGAATTTTCCCCGAATTTTCCCCGATTTTTTCCTGAATTTTCCCCGATTTTTCCCCGATTTTTTCCCCGAATTTTCCCGATTTTTCCCGATTTTTTCCGATTTTTTCCCGAATTTTCCCCGAATTTTTCCCGATTTTTTCCCGATTTTTTTCACGATTTTTTCCTATTTTTTCCCGATTTTTTCCGATTTTTTCCCCCAATTTTCCCCGATTTTTCCCGATTTTTTCCCATTTTTTTCCCGATTTTTCACGATTTTTTCCGATTTTTTCCCGAATTTTTCCCATTTTTTTCCCGATTTTTCCCCATTTTTTTCCGATTTTTTTTCCGATTTTTTCCCCGAATTTTTCCCCTTTTTTTCCCGATTTTTTCCCGATTTTTTTCCCCGATTTTTCCCGATTTTTTCCGATTTTTTCCCCGAATTTTCCCCGATTTTTCCCGATTTTTTCGGATTTTTTCCCCGAATTTTCCCCGATTTTACCCGATTTTTTCCGATTTTTTCCCCGAATTTTCCCCGATTTTTCCCGATTTTTTCCGATTTTTTCCCCGAATTTTCCCCGAATTTTCCCCGAATTTTTCCCGATTTTTTCCCGATTTTTCCCCGATTTTTTCCGATTTTTTTCCCGATTTTTTCCCGATTTTTTCCCGAATTTTTTTTCCCGATTTTTTTTTCCCCGAATTTTCCCCGAATTTTCCCCGAATTTTTCCCGATTTTTTCCGATTTTTTCCCCGAATTTTCCCCGAATTTTTCCCGAATTTTTCCCGATTTTTTCCGATTTTTTCCCCGAATTTTCCCCGAATTTTTCCCGATTTTTTCCCGATTTTTTTCACGATTTTTTCCTATTTTTTCCCGATTTTTTCCGATTTTTTCCCCGAATTTTCCCCGATTTTTCCCGATTTTTTCCGATTTTTTTCCCGATTTTTCACGATTTTTTCCGATTTTTTCCCCGAATTTTTCCCATTTTTTTCCCGATTTTTCCCGATTTTTTTCCGATTTTTTTTCCGATTTTTTCCCCGAATTTTTCCCCTTTTTTTCCCGATTTTTTCCCGATTTTTTTCCCCGATTTTTCCCGATTTTTTCCGATTTTTTCCCCGAATTTTCCCCGATTTTTCCCGATTTTTTCGGATTTTTTCCCCGAATTTTCCCCGATTTTTCCCGATTTTTTCCGATTTTTTCCCCGAATTTTCCCCGATTTTTCCCGATTTTTTCCGATTTTTTCCCGAATTTTCCCCGAATTTTCCCGAATTTTTCCCGATTTTTTCCCGATTTTTCCCCGATTTTTTCCGATTTTTTCCCCGAATTTTCCCCGATTTTTCCCGATTTTTTTCCGATTTTTTCCCCGAATTTTCCCCGAATTTTCCCCGAATTTTTCCCGATTTTTTCCGATTTTTTCCCCGAATTTTCCCCGAATTTTTCCCGAATTTTTCCCGATTTTTTCCCGATTTTTCCCCGATTTTTTCCGATTTTTTCCCCGAATTTTCCCCGATTTTTCCCGATTTTTTTCCGATTTTTTCCCCGAATTTTCCCCGAATTTTCCCCGAATTTTTCCCGATTTTTTCCGATTTTTTCCCCGAATTTTCCCCGAATTTTTCCCGATTTTTTTCCCGATTTTTTCCCGATTTTTTTCCCGATTTTTTCCGATTTTTTCCCGAATTTTTCCCGATTTTTCCCGATTTTTTACGATTTTTTCCCCGAATTTTCCCCGATTTTTCCCGATTTTTTCCGATTTTTTCCCCGAATTTTCCCGATTTTTCCCGATTTTTTTCCGATTTTTTCCCCGAATTTTCCCGAATTTTCCCCGATTTTTTCCTGAATTTTCCCCGATTTTTCCCGATTTTTTCCCGAATTTTCCCGATTTTTCCCGATTTTTTCCGATTTTTTCCCGAATTTTCCCTGAATTTTTCCCGATTTTTTTCCCCGATTTTTCCCGATTTTTTCCGATTTTTTCCCGAATTTTCCCCGATTTTTCCCGATTTTTTCCGATTTTTTCCCGAATTTTCCCCGAATTTTTCCCGATTTTTTCCGATTTTTTCCCGAATTTTCCCCGAATTTTTCCCGATTTTTTCCCGATTTTTTCCCGATTTTTTCCCGATTTTTTCCGATTTTTTCCCGAATTTTCCCGAATTTTTCCCGATTTTTTCCGATTTTTTCCCGAATTTTCCCGAATTTTTCCCGATTTTTTCCCGATTTTTTCCCGATTTTTTCCCGATTTTTCCCGATTTTTTCCGATTTTTTCCCGAATTTTTTCCCGAATTTTTCCCGATTTTTTTCCCGATTTTTCCCGATTTTTCCCGATTTTTTCCGATTTTTTTCCCCGATTTTTCCGATTTTTTCCGATTTTTTCCCGATTTTTTCCCGAATTTTCCCGATTTTTTCCCGATTTTTTCCCGAATTTTCCCCGATTTTTCCCGATTTTTTCCGATTTTTTCCCGAATTTTCCCCGATTTTTCCCCGATTTTTTCCCGAATTTTCCCCGATTTTTCCCGATTTTTTCCGATTTTTTCCCGAATTTTCCCGAATTTTTCCCGATTTTTTCCCGATTTTTTTCACGATTTTTTCCTATTTTTTCCCGATTTTTTCCGATTTTTTCCCGAATTTTCCCCGATTTTTTCCCGATTTTTTCCCCGATTTTTCCCGATTTTTTTCCGATTTTTTTTCCGATTTTTCCCGAATTTTTCCCATTTTTTTCCCGATTTTTCCCGATTTTTTCCGATTTTTTCCCCGAATTTTCCCCGATTTTTCCCCGATTTTTTCCCCGAATTTTCCCCGATTTTTCCCGATTTTTTCCGATTTTTTCCCCGAATTTTCCCCGAATTTTTCCCGATTTTTTCCCGATTTTTTTCACGATTTTTTCCTATTTTTTCCCGATTTTTTCCGATTTTTTCCCCGAATTTTCCCCGATTTTTTCCCGATTTTTTCCCGATTTTTCCCGATTTTTTTCCGATTTTTTTTCCGATTTTTCCCCGAATTTTTCCCATTTTTTTCCCGATTTTTCCCCGATTTTTCCCGATTTTTTCCGATTTTTTCCCGATTTTTTCCCGATTTTTTTCCCCGAATTTTCCCCGACTTTTCCCGATTTTTTCCGATTTTTCCCGAATTTTTCCCATTTTTTCCCGAATTTTCCCCGATTTTTCCCGATTTTTTCCGATTTTTTCCCCGAATTTTCCCCGATTTTTCCCGATTTTTTCCGATTTTTTTCCCCGATTTTTCACGATTTTTTCCGATTTTTTCCCCGAATTTTTCCCATTTTTTTCCCGATTTTTCCCCATTTTTTTCCGATTTTTTTTCCGATTTTTTCCCCGAATTTTTCCCCTTTTTTTCCCGATTTTTTCCCGATTTTTTTCCCCGATTTTTCCCGATTTTTTCCGATTTTTTCCCCGAATTTTCCCCGATTTTTCCCGATTTTTTCGGATTTTTTCCCGAATTTTCCCCGATTTTACCCGATTTTTTCCCGATTTTTTTCCCCGATTTTTCCCGATTTTTTCCGATTTTTTCCCGAATTTTCCCCGATTTTTCCCCCGATTTTTTCCCGAATTTTCCCCGATTTTTCCCGATTTTTTCCGATTTTTTCCCGAATTTTCCCCGATTTTTCCCCGATTTTTTCCCGAATTTTCCCCGATTTTTCCCGATTTTTTCCGATTTTTTCCCGAATTTTCCCCGAATTTTTCCGATTTTTTCCCGATTTTTTTCACGATTTTTTCCTATTTTTTCCCGATTTTTCACGATTTTTTCCGATTTTTTCCCGAATTTTCCCAGATTTTTCCCGATTTTTTTCCGATTTTTTCCCGAATTTTCCCCGAATTTTTCCAGATTTTTTCCCGATTTTTTCCGATTTTTTCCCCGAATTTTCCCCGATTTTTCCCGATTTTTTTCCGATTTTTTCCCGAATTTTCCCCGAATTTTCCCCGAATTTTTCCCGATTTTTTCCGATTTTTTCCCCGAATTTTCCCCGAATTTTTCCCGAATTTTTCCCGATTTTTTCCCGATTTTTCCCCGATTTTTTCCGATTTTTTCCCCGAATTTTCCCCGATTTTTCCCGATTTTTTTCCGATTTCCCCGAATTTTCCCCGAATTTTCCCCGAATTTTTCCCGATTTTTTCCGATTTTTTCCCCGAATTTTCCCCGAATTTTTCCCGATTTTTTTCCCGATTTTTTCCCGATTTTTTTCCCCGATTTTTCCCGATTTTTTCCGATTTTTTCCCCGAATTTTCCCGATTTTTCCCGATTTTTTACGATTTTTTCCCGAATTTTCCCCGATTTTTCCCGATTTTTTCCGATTTTTTCCCCGAATTTTCCCGATTTTTCCCGATTTTTTCCCGATTTTTTCCCGAATTTTCCCGATTTTTTCCGATTTTTTCCCGAATTTTCCCGAATTTTCCCGAATTTTTCCGATTTTTTCCCGATTTTTCCCCGATTTTTTCCGATTTTTTCCCCGAATTTTCCCCGATTTTTCCCGATTTTTTTCCGATTTTTTCCCCGAATTTTCACCGAATTTTCCCGAATTTTTCCCGATTTTTTCCGATTTTTTCCCGAATTTTCCCCGAATTTTTCCCGATTTTTTCCCGATTTTTCCCGATTTTTTCCGATTTTTTCCCGAATTTTCCCCGATTTTTCCCGATTTTTTCCGATTTTTTCCCGAATTTTCCCCGAATTTTTCCGATTTTTTCCCGATTTTTTTCCCGATTTTTCCCGATTTTTTCCCGATTTTTTTCACGATTTTTCCCGATTTTTTCCGATTTTTTCCCCGAATTTTCCACGAATTTTTCCCGATTTTTTCCCGATTTTTTTCACGATTTTTTCCTATTTTTTCCCGATTTTTTCCGATTTTTTCCCCGAATTTTCCCCGATTTTTTCCCGATTTTTTCCCCGATTTTTCCCGATTTTTTTCCGATTTTTTTTCCGATTTTTTCCCCGAATTTTTCCCCTTTTTTTCCCGATTTTTTCCCGATTTTTTTCCCGATTTTTCCCGATTTTTTCCGATTTTTTCCCCGAATTTTCCCCGATTTTTCCCGATTTTTTCGGATTTTTTCCCCGAATTTTCCCCGATTTTTCCCGATTTTTTCCGATTTTTTCCCCGAATTTTCCCCGATTTTTCCCCGATTTTTTCCCCGAATTTTCCCCGATTTTTCCCGATTTTTTCCGATTTTTTCCCCGAATTTTCCCCGAATTTTTCCCGATTTTTTCCCGATTTTTCCCCGATTTTTTCCGATTTTTTCCCGAATTTTCCCCGATTTTTCCCGATTTTTTCCCGAATTTTCCCCGAATTTTCCCCGAATTTTTCCCGATTTTTTCCGATTTTTTCCCGAATTTTCCCGAATTTTTCCCGATTTTTTCCCCGATTTTTCCCGATTTTTTCCGATTTTTTCCCCGAATTTTCCCGATTTTTCCCGATTTTTTCCGATTTTTTCCCCGAATTTTCCCCGAATTTTTCCCGATTTTTTCCCGAATTTTCCCCGATTTTTCCCGATTTTTTCCGATTTTTTCCCGAATTTTCCCGATTTTTCCCCGATTTTTTCCCCGAATTTTCCCCGATTTTTCCCGATTTTTTCCGATTTTTTCCCCGAATTTTCCCCGAATTTTCCCCGAATTTTTCCCGATTTTTTCCCGATTTTTCCCGATTTTTTCCGATTTTTCCCCGAATTTTCCCCGATTTTTCCCGATTTTTTTCCGATTTTTTCCCCGAATTTTCACCGAATTTTCCCCGAATTTTTCCCGATTTTTTCCGATTTTTTCCCCGAATTTTCCCCGAATTTTTCCCGATTTTTTCCCCGATTTTTCCCGATTTTTTCCGATTTTTTCCCCGAATTTTCCCCGATTTTTTTCCCGATTTTTCCCGATTTTTTCCCGATTTTTTTCCCGATTTTTCCCGATTTTTTCCGATTTTTTCCCCGAATTTTCCCAGATTTTTCCCGATTTTTTCCGATTTTTTCCCCGAATTTTCCCCGATTTTTCCCGATTTTTTCCCGAATTTTCCCCGATTTTTCCCGATTTTTTCCGATTTTTTCCCCGAATTTTCCACGAATTTTTCCCGATTTTTTCCCGATTTTTTTCACGATTTTTTCCTATTTTTTCCCGATTTTTTCCGATTTTTTCCCCGAATTTTCCCCGATTTTTTCCCGATTTTTTCCCCGATTTTTCCCGATTTTTTTCCGATTTTTTTTCCGATTTTTTCCCCGAATTTTTCCCCTTTTTTTCCCGATTTTTTCCCGATTTTTTTCCCCGATTTTTCCCGATTTTTTCCGATTTTTTCCCCGAATTTTCCCCGATTTTTCCCGATTTTTTCGGATTTTTTCCCCGAATTTTCCCCGATTTTTCCCGATTTTTTCCGATTTTTTCCCCGAATTTTCCCCGATTTTTCCCCGATTTTTTCCCCGAATTTTCCCCGATTTTTCCCGATTTTTTCCGATTTTTTCCCCGAATTTCCCCGAATTTTCCCCGAATTTTTCCCGATTTTTTCCCGATTTTTCCCGATTTTTTCCGATTTTTTCCCCGAATTTTCCCCGATTTTTTCCGATTTTTTCCCCGAATTTTCCCCGAATTTTCCCCGAATTTTTCCCGATTTTTTTCGATTTTTTCCCGAATTTTCCCCGAATTTTTCCCGATTTTTTCCCCGATTTTTCACGATTTTTTCCGATTTTTTCCCCGAATTTTCCCCGATTTTTCCCGATTTTTTCCGATTTTTTCCCCGAATTTTCCCCGATTTTTTCCCGATTTTTTCCCGATTTTTTTCCCGATTTTTCCCGATTTTTTCCTATTTTTTCCCGATTTTTTCCGATTTTTCCCCCGAATTTTTCCCCTTTTTTTCCCGATTTTTTTCCCGATTTTTCCCGATTTTTTCCGATTTTTTCCCCGAATTTTCCCTGAATTTTTCCCGATTTTTTTCCCCGATTTTTCCCGATTTTTTCCGATTTTTTCCCCGAATTTTCCCGATTTTTCCCGATTTTTTCCGATTTTTTTCCCCGATTTTTCCCGATTTTTCCCGATTTTTTCCCGATTTTTCCCGATTTTTTCCGATTTTTTTTTTCCCGAATTTTCCCGATTTTTCCCGATTTTTTCCGATTTTTTCCCGAATTTTCCCGAATTTTTCCCGATTTTTTCCCGATTTTTTCCCCGAATTTTCCCCGATTTTTCCCGATTTTTTCCGATTTTTTCCCCGAATTTTCCCAGATTTTTCCCGATTTTTTCCGATTTTTTCCCGAATTTTCCCCGATTTTTCCCGATTTTTTCCCGAATTTTTCCCGAATTTTCCCGATTTTTCCGATTTTTTCCCGATTTTTTTCCCGAATTTTCCCCGATTTTTTCCCGATTTTTTTCCGATTTTTTCCCGAATTTTCCCCGAATTTTCCCCGAATTTTTTCCGATTTTTTCCCGAATTTTCCCCGAATTTTCCCGAATTTTTCCCGATTTTTTCCCGATTTTTTCCCGATTTTTTTCCGATTTTTTCCGATTTTTTCCCGAATTTTTTCCGATTTTTTCCCGAATTTTCCCCCGATTTTTCCCGATTTTTTCCCCGATTTTTTCCCGAATTTTTCCCGATTTTTTCCGATTTTTTCCCGAATTTTCCCCGATTTTTTTTTTCCGATTTTTTTTTTCCCGAATTTTTCCCGATTTTTTCCGATTTTTTCCCGATTTTTTCCCGAATTTTCCCCGAATTTTTCCCGATTTTTTCCCGATTTTTCCCGATTTTTTCCCCGAATTTTCCCCGATTTTTCCCGATTTTTTCCGATTTTTTCCCCGAATTTTCCCCGATTTTTTCCCGATTTTTTCCCGATTTTTTTCCCGATTTTTCCCGATTTTTTCCTATTTTTTCCCGATTTTTTCCGATTTTTCCCGATTTTTTCCCGATTTTTTCCCCGATTTTTCCCGATTTTTTTTTTTTCCCGATTTTTCCCGATTTTTTCCCGATTTTTTCCCGAATTTTCCCGAATTTTTCCCGATTTTTTTCCCGATTTTTCCCGATTTTTTCCGATTTTTTCCCGATTTTTTCCCCGATTTTTCCCGATTTTTTCCGATTTTTCCCCGATTTTTCACGATTTTTTCCGATTTTTTCCCGAATTTTCCCCGATTTTTCCCGATTTTTTCCCGATTTTTTCCCGATTTTTTTCCCCGATTTTTCCCGATTTTTCCGATTTTTTCCCGAATTTTCCCGATTTTTCCCGATTTTTTCCGATTTTTTCCCCGAATTTTTCCCGATTTTTTCCCGAATTTTTCCCGATTTTTTCCCCGAATTTTCCCGAATTTTTCCCGATTTTTTCCCGATTTTTTCCCGATTTTTTTTTTTTTCCCGATTTTTCCCGATTTTTTCCGATTTTTTCCCCGAATTTTCCCCGATTTTTCCCGATTTTTTCCGATTTTTTCCCGATTTTTCCCGATTTTTTCCGATTTTTTCCCCGATTTTTCCCGATTTTTCCCGATTTTTTCCCCCGAATTTTCCCCGATTTTTCCCGATTTTTTCCGATTTTTTCCCGAATTTTCCCGAATTTTTCCCCCGATTTTTTCCCGATTTTTTCCCGATTTTTCCCGATTTTTTCCGATTTTTTCCCGAATTTTCCCGATTTTTCCCCGATTTTTTCCGATTTTTTCCCGAATTTTCCCCGATTTTTCCCGATTTTTTCCGATTTTTTCCCGAATTTTCCCCGATTTTTCCCGATTTTTTCCCGAATTTTTCCCGATTTTTCCCGATTTTTTTTTTTTCCCGAATTTTCCCGATTTTTCCCGATTTTTTTCCGATTTTTTTCCCGAATTTTTCCCGAATTTTTCCCGAATTTTTCCGATTTTTTCCGATTTTTTCCCGAATTTTCCCCGAATTTTTCCCGATTTTTTCCCGATTTTTTCCCGATTTTTTTCCCGATTTTTCCCGATTTTTTCCGATTTTTTCCCGAATTTTCCCCGATTTTTCCCGATTTTTTCCCGAATTTTCCCGATTTTTCCCGATTTTTTCCGATTTTTTCCCCGAATTTTCCCGATTTTTCCCCGATTTTTTCCCGAATTTTCCCCGATTTTTCCCGATTTTTTCCGATTTTTTCCCGAATTTTCCCCGAATTTTCCCGAATTTTTCCCGATTTTTTCCCGATTTTTCCCCGATTTTTTCCGATTTTTTCCCGAATTTTCCCGATTTTTCCCGATTTTTTTCCGATTTTTTCCGATTTTTTCCCCGAATTTTCCCCGAATTTTTCCCGATTTTTTCCGATTTTTTCCCGAATTTTCCCCGAATTTTTCCCGATTTTTTCCCGATTTTTCCCGATTTTTTCCGATTTTTTCCCGAATTTTCCCCGATTTTTCCCGATTTTTTCCGATTTTTTCCCGAATTTTCCCCGATTTTTCCCGATTTTTTCCCGATTTTTTTCCCGATTTTTCCCGATTTTTTCCCGATTTTTTCCCGATTTTTTCCGATTTTTTCCCGAATTTTCCCCGATTTTTCCCGATTTTTTTCCGATTTTTTCCCGAATTTTCCCGATTTTTCCCCGATTTTTTCCCGAATTTTTCCCGATTTTTTTCCCGATTTTTTCCGATTTTTTCCCGAATTTTCCCCGAATTTTTCCCGATTTTTTCCGATTTTTTTCCCGATTTTTTCCGATTTTTTCCCGATTTTTTCCGATTTTTTCCCGAATTTTTCCCCGATTTTTTCCCGATTTTTTCCCGATTTTTCCCGATTTTTTCCCGATTTTTTTTTCCCGATTTTTTCCCGATTTTTTCCCGATTTTTTTCCCGATTTTTCCCGATTTTTTCCGATTTTTTCCCGAATTTTCCCCGATTTTTCCCGATTTTTTCCGATTTTTTCCCCGAATTTTCCCGATTTTTCCCGATTTTTTCCCCGAATTTTCCCCGATTTTTCCCGATTTTTTCCGATTTTTTTTTTCCCGAATTTTTTCCCGATTTTTTCCCGATTTTTCCCGAATTTTTCCCGATTTTTTCCCGATTTTTTTTTTCCCGATTTTTTCCGATTTTTTCCCGATTTTTTCCCCGATTTTTTCCCGATTTTTCCCGATTTTTTTCCGATTTTTTCCCGATTTTTTCCCGAATTTTTCCCGATTTTTTCCCGATTTTTTCCCCCGATTTTTTCCCGATTTTTTCCCGAATTTTCCCCGATTTTTCCCGATTTTTTCCGATTTTTTCCCGAATTTTCCCCGATTTTTCCCGATTTTTTCCCGATTTTTTTCCCGATTTTTCCCGATTTTTTCCCGATTTTTTCCCGATTTTTCCCCGATTTTTTCCGATTTTTTCCCGATTTTTTCCCCGAATTTTTCCCGATTTTTTCCCGATTTTTTCCCCGAATTTTCCCGATTTTTCCCGATTTTTTCCGATTTTTTCCCGAATTTTCCCGATTTTTCCCGATTTTTTCCGATTTTTTCCCGAATTTTCCCCGATTTTTCCCCGATTTTTTTTTTCCCGAATTTTCCCCGATTTTTCCCGATTTTTTCCGATTTTTTCCCGAATTTTCCCCGAATTTTTCCCGATTTTTTCCCGATTTTTTTCCCGATTTTTTCCTATTTTTTCCCGATTTTTTCCGATTTTTTCCCCGAATTTTCCCCGATTTTTTCCGATTTTTTCCCCGATTTTTCCCGATTTTTTTCCGATTTTTTTTCCGATTTTTCCCGAATTTTTCCCGATTTTTTTCCCGATTTTTTTCCCGATTTTTTTCCGATTTTTTCCGATTTTTTCCCGATTTTTTCCCGATTTTCCCCGATTTTTCCCGATTTTTTCCGATTTTTTCCCGATTTTTCCCGATTTTTCCCGATTTTTTCCGATTTTTTCCCGATTTTTCCCGATTTTTTCCGATTTTTTCCCGAATTTTCCCGATTTTTCCCGATTTTTTCCGATTTTTTCCCGAATTTTCCCCGATTTTTCCCGATTTTTTCCGATTTTTTTCCCCGATTTTTCCCGATTTTTTCCGATTTTTTCCGAATTTTCCCGAATTTTTCCGATTTTTTTCCGATTTTTTCCCGAATTTTTTTTTCCGATTTTTTCCGATTTTTTCCCGATTTTTCCCGAATTTTTCCCGATTTTTTCCCGATTTTTTCCCGATTTTTTTCCCGATTTTTCCCGATTTTTTCCGATTTTTTCCCCGAATTTTCCCCGATTTTTCCCGATTTTTTCCGATTTTTTCCCGAATTTTCCCCGATTTTACCCGATTTTTTCCGATTTTTTCCCCGAATTTTCCCGATTTTTCCCGATTTTTTCCCCGAATTTTCCCCGATTTTTCCCGATTTTTTCCGATTTTTTCCCGAATTTTCCCCGAATTTTCCCGAATTTTTCCCGATTTTTTCCCGATTTTTCCGATTTTTTCCGATTTTTTCCCGAATTTTCCCGATTTTTCCCGATTTTTTTCCGATTTTTTTTTTCCCGAATTTTCCCGAATTTTTCCCCGATTTTTTCCCGATTTTTTCCCGAATTTTCCCCGAATTTTTCCGATTTTTTCCGATTTTTTCCCCGAATTTTCCCCCCGATTTTTCCGATTTTTTCCGATTTTTTCCCGAATTTTCCCCGATTTTTCCCGATTTTTTCCGATTTTTTCCCGAATTTTCCCCCGATTTTTTCCCGATTTTTTCCCGATTTTTCCCGATTTTTCCCGATTTTTTCCGATTTTTTCCCGAATTTTCCCCGAATTTTTCCCGATTTTTTCCCGATTTTTTTCCCGATTTTTTCCGATTTTTTCCCGATTTTTTTTTTTCCGATTTTTTCCCGAATTTTCCCCGATTTTTTCCCGATTTTTTCCCCGATTTTTCCCGATTTTTTTCCGATTTTTTTCCGATTTTTTCCCGAATTTTTCCCGATTTTTTCCGATTTTTTCCCGATTTTTTCCCGATTTTTCCCGATTTTTTCCGATTTTTTCCCGAATTTTCCCCGATTTTTCCCGATTTTTTCCGATTTTTTCCCGAATTTTCCCGATTTTTCCCGATTTTTTCCGATTTTTTCCCCGAATTTTCCCCGATTTTTCCCCGATTTTTTCCCGAATTTTCCCCGATTTTTCCCGATTTTTTCCGATTTTTTCCCGAATTTTCCCCGAATTTTTCCCGAATTTTTCCCGATTTTTTCCGATTTTTCCCGATTTTTTCCGATTTTTTCCCGATTTTTTCCCGATTTTTCCCGATTTTTTCCCCGATTTTTTCCCCGATTTTCCCCCCGATTTTTTTCCGATTTTTTCCGATTTTTTCCGATTTTTCCCCCGAATTTTTCCCGATTTTTTTCCCGATTTTTTCCCGATTTTTTTCCCCGATTTTTCCCGATTTTTTCCGATTTTTTCCCCGAATTTTCCCCGATTTTTCCCGATTTTTTCCGATTTTTTCCCGAATTTTCCCCGATTTTTCCCGATTTTTTCCGATTTTTCCCGAATTTTCCCCGATTTTTCCCGATTTTTTCCCGATTTTTTCCCGATTTTTCCCGATTTTTTCCGATTTTTTCCCGAATTTTCCCGAATTTTCCCGAATTTTTCCCGATTTTTTCCCGATTTTTCCCGATTTTTTCCGATTTTTTCCCGAATTTTCCCCGATTTTTCCCGATTTTTTTCCGATTTTTTCCCGAATTTTTTCCCGAATTTTCCCGAATTTTTCCCGATTTTTTCCGATTTTTTCCCGAATTTTCCCCCCGATTTTTTCCCGATTTTTTTTTTCCGATTTTTTCCCGAATTTTCCCCGATTTTTCCCGATTTTTTCCGATTTTTTTCCCGAATTTTCCCGATTTTTCCCGATTTTTTCCGATTTTTTCCCCGAATTTTCCCGATTTTTCCCCGATTTTTCCCGATTTTTTCCCGATTTTTCCCGATTTTTTCCGATTTTTTCCCGAATTTTCCCCGATTTTTTCCGATTTTTTCCGAATTTTTTTTCCCGAATTTTTCCCGATTTTTTTCCGATTTTTTCCCGATTTTTTCCCGATTTTTCCCGATTTTTTCCCGATTTTTTCCGATTTTTTCCCGATTTTTCCCGATTTTTCCCGATTTTTTCCGATTTTTTTTCGATTTTTTCCCGAATTTTTCCCGATTTTTTCCGATTTTTTCCCGAATTTTCCCCGATTTTTCCCCGATTTTTTCCCGAATTTTCCCCGATTTTTCCCGATTTTTTCCGATTTTTTCCCCGAATTTTCCCCGAATTTTTCCCGATTTTTTCCCGATTTTTCCCCGATTTTTTCCGATTTTTTCCCCGAATTTTCCCCGATTTTTCCCGATTTTTTTCCGATTTTTTCCCCGAATTTTCCCCGAATTTTCCCCGAATTTTTCCCGATTTTTTTCGATTTTTTCCCCGAATTTTCCCCGAATTTTTCCCGATTTTTTCCCCGATTTTTCCCGATTTTTTCCGATTTTTTCCCCGAATTTTCCCCGATTTTTCCCGATTTTTTCCGATTTTTTCCCCGAATTTTCCCCGATTTTTTCCCGATTTTTTCCCGATTTTTTTCCCGATTTTTCCCGATTTTTTCCTATTTTTTCCCGATTTTTTCCGATTTTTCCCCCGAATTTTTCCCCTTTTTTTCCCGATTTTTTTCCCGATTTTTCCCGATTTTTTCCGATTTTTTCCCCGAATTTTCCCTGAATTTTTCCCGATTTTTTTCCCGATTTTTCCCGATTTTTTCCGATTTTTTCCCCGAATTTTCCCCGATTTTTCCCGATTTTTTCCGATTTTTTTCCCCGATTTTTCACGATTTTTTCCGATTTTTTCCCCGAAATTTCCCCGAATTTTTCCCGATTTTTTCCCGATTTTTTTCCCCGATTTTTCCCGATTTTTTCCGATTTTTTCCCCGAATTTTCCCCGATTTTTTACGATTTTTTACGATTTTTTCCCCGAATTTTCCCCGAATTTTCCCCGAATTTTTCCCGATTTTTTCCGATTTTTTCCCGAATTTTCCCCGAATTTTTCCCGATTTTTTCCCGATTTTTTCCCGATTTTTTTCCCCGATTTTTCCCGATTTTTTCCGATTTTTTCCCCGAATTTTCCCCGATTTTTCCCGATTTTTTCCCGAATTTTCCCCGATTTTTCCCGATTTTTTCCGATTTTTTCCCCGAATTTTCCCCGATTTTTCCCGATTTTTTCCCCGAATTTTCCCCGATTTTTCCCGATTTTTTCCGATTTTTTCCCGAATTTTCCCGAATTTTCCCGAATTTTTCCCGATTTTTTCCCGATTTTTCCCGATTTTTTCCGATTTTTTCCCCGAATTTTCCCCGATTTTTCCCGATTTTTTTCCGATTTTTTCCCCGAATTTTCCCCGAATTTTTCCCGATTTTTTCCGATTTTTTCCCCGAATTTTCCCCGATTTTTTCCCGATTTTTTCCCGATTTTTCCCGATTTTTTCCGATTTTTTCCCGAATTTTCCCGATTTTTCCCGATTTTTTCCGATTTTTTCCCGAATTTTCCCGAATTTTTCCCGATTTTTTCCCGATTTTTTTCCCGATTTTTCCCGATTTTTTCCCGATTTTTTTCCCGATTTTTCCCGATTTTTTCCCCGAATTTTCCCAGATTTTTCCCGATTTTTTCCGATTTTTTCCCCGAATTTTCCCCGATTTTTCCCCGATTTTTTCCCCGAATTTTCCCCGATTTTTCCCGATTTTTTCCGATTTTTTCCCCGAATTTTCCACGAATTTTTCCCGATTTTTTCCCGATTTTTTTCACGATTTTTTCCTATTTTTTCCCGATTTTTTCCGATTTTTTCCCCGAATTTTCCCCGATTTTTTCCCGATTTTTTCCCCGAATTTTTCCCGATTTTTTCCCGATTTTTTTCCCGATTTTTCCCGATTTTTTCCCGATTTTTTTCCCGATTTTTCCCGATTTTTTCCGATTTTTTCCCCGAATTTTCCCAGATTTTTCCCGATTTTTTCCGATTTTTTCCCGAATTTTCCCCGATTTTTCCCCGATTTTTTCCCGAATTTTCCCGATTTTTCCCGATTTTTTCCGATTTTTTCCCCGAATTTTCCCCGAATTTTCCCCGAATTTTTCCCGATTTTTTCCCGATTTTTCCCGATTTTTTCCGATTTTTTCCCGAATTTTCCCGAATTTTCCCCGAATTTTTCCCGATTTTTTCCGATTTTTTCCCCGAATTTTCCCCGAATTTTTCCCGATTTTTTCCCGATTTTTCCCGATTTTTTCCGATTTTTTCCCGAATTTTCCCCGATTTTTCCCGATTTTTTCCGATTTTTTCCCGAATTTTCCCCGAATTTTTCCCGATTTTTTCCCGATTTTTTTCCCGATTTTTCCCGATTTTTTCCCGATTTTTTTCCCGATTTTTCCCGATTTTTTCCGATTTTTTCCCGAATTTTCCAGATTTTTCCCGATTTTTTCCGATTTTTTCCCGAATTTTCCCCGAATTTTTCCCGATTTTTTCCGATTTTTTCCCGAATTTTCCCAGATTTTTCCCGATTTTTTCCGATTTTTTCCCGAATTTTCCCCGATTTTTCCCGATTTTTTCCCGAATTTTCCCCGATTTTTCCCGATTTTTTCCGATTTTTTCCCGAATTTTCCACGAATTTTTCCCGATTTTTTCCCGATTTTTTTCACGATTTTTTCCTATTTTTTCCCGATTTTTTCCGATTTTTTCCCGAATTTTCCCGATTTTTTCCCGATTTTTTCCCCGATTTTTCCCGATTTTTTTCCGATTTTTTTTCCGATTTTTTCCCCGAATTTTTCCCTTTTTTTCCCGATTTTTTCCCGATTTTTTTCCCCGATTTTTCCCGATTTTTTCCGATTTTTTCCCGAATTTTCCCCGATTTTTCCCGATTTTTTCGGATTTTTTCCCCGAATTTTCCCCGATTTTTCCCGATTTTTTCCGATTTTTTCCCGAATTTTCCCGATTTTTCCCGATTTTTTCCCGAATTTTCCCGATTTTTCCCGATTTTTTCCGATTTTTTCCCGAATTTTCCCGAATTTTCCCGAATTTTTCCGATTTTTTCCCGATTTTTCCCGATTTTTTCCGATTTTTTCCCGAATTTTCCCGATTTTTCCCGATTTTTTTCCGATTTTTTCCCGAATTTTCCCGAATTTTTCCCGATTTTTTCCGATTTTTTCCCGAATTTTCCCGAATTTTTCCCGATTTTTTCCCGATTTTTTCCCGATTTTTTTCCCCGATTTTTCCCGATTTTTTCCGATTTTTTCCCGAATTTTCCCCGATTTTTCCCGATTTTTTCCGATTTTTTCCCCGAATTTTCCCCGATTTTTCCCGATTTTTTCCGATTTTTTCCCGAATTTTCCCCGATTTTTCCCGATTTTTTCCCGAATTTTCCCGATTTTTCCCGATTTTTTCCGATTTTTTTCCCGAATTTTCCCCGAATTTTCCCGAATTTTTCCCGATTTTTTCCCGATTTTTCCCGATTTTTTCCGATTTTTTCCCGAATTTTCCCGATTTTTCCCGATTTTTTTCCGATTTTTTCCCGAATTTTCCCGAATTTTCCCCGAATTTTTCCCGATTTTTTTCGATTTTTTCCCGAATTTTCCCCGAATTTTTCCCGATTTTTTCCCGATTTTTCCCCGATTTTTTCCGATTTTTTCCCCGAATTTTCCCCGATTTTTCCCGATTTTTTCCGATTTTTTCCCCGAATTTTCCCCGATTTTTCCCGATTTTTTTCGATTTTTTCCCCGAATTTTCCCCGAATTTTTCCCGATTTTTTCCCGATTTTTCCCGATTTTTTCCGATTTTTTCCCCGAATTTTCCCCGATTTTTCCCGATTTTTTCCGATTTTTTCCCCGAATTTTCCCCGATTTTTTCCCGATTTTTTCCCGATTTTTTTCCCGATTTTTCCCGATTTTTTCCTATTTTTTCCCGATTTTTTCCGATTTTTCCCCCGAATTTTTCCCCTTTTTTTCCCGATTTTTTTCCCGATTTTTCCCGATTTTTTCCGATTTTTTCCCCGAATTTTCCCTGAATTTTTCCCGATTTTTTTCCCGATTTTTCCCGATTTTTTCCTATTTTTTCCCGAATTTTCCCCGATTTTTCCCGATTTTTTCCGATTTTTTTCCCCGATTTTTCACGATTTTTTCCGATTTTTTCCCCGAAATTTCCCCGAATTTTTCCCGATTTTTTCCCGATTTTTTCCCGATTTTTTTCCCCGATTTTTCCCGATTTTTCCGATTTTTTCCCCGAATTTTCCCCGATTTTTTACGATTTTTTACGATTTTTTCCCCGAATTTTCCCCGAATTTTCCCCGAATTTTTCCCGATTTTTTCCGATTTTTTCCCCGAATTTTCCCCGAATTTTTCCCGATTTTTTCCCGATTTTTTACCGATTTTTTTCCCCGATTTTTCCCGATTTTTTCCGATTTTTTCCCCGAATTTTCCCCGATTTTTCCCGATTTTTTCCCCGAATTTTCCCCGATTTTTCCCGATTTTTTCCGATTTTTTCCCCGAATTTTCCCCGATTTTTCCCGATTTTTTCCCCGAATTTTCCCCGATTTTTCCCGATTTTTTCCGATTTTTTCCCGAATTTTCCCCGAATTTTCCCGAATTTTTCCCGATTTTTTCCCGATTTTTCCCGATTTTTTCCGATTTTTTCCCCGAATTTTCCCCGATTTTTCCCGATTTTTTTCCGATTTTTTCCCCGAATTTTCCCCGAATTTTTCCCGATTTTTTCCGATTTTTTCCCCGAATTTTCCCCGATTTTTTCCCGATTTTTTCCCCGATTTTTCCCGATTTTTTCCGATTTTTTCCCCGAATTTTCCCCGAATTTTTCCCGATTTTTTCCCGATTTTTTTCCCGATTTTTCCCGAATTTTTCCCGATTTTTTCCGATTTTTTCCCGAATTTTCCCCGAATTTTTCCCGATTTTTTCCCGATTTTTTCCGATTTTTTTTCCCGATTTTTCCCGATTTTTTCCGATTTTTTCCCGATTTTTTCCCGATTTTTCCCGATTTTTTCCCGAATTTTCCCCGATTTTTCCCGATTTTTTCCGATTTTTTCCCGAATTTTCCCCGATTTTTCCCGATTTTTTTCCCGATTTTTTCCCCGATTTTTCCCGATTTTTTCCGATTTTTTCCCGAATTTTCCCCGAATTTTCCCCGAATTTTTCCCGATTTTTTCCCGATTTTTCCCCGATTTTTTCCGATTTTTTCCGATTTTTTCCCGAATTTTCCCCGATTTTTCCCGATTTTTTTTTTCCGATTTTTTCCCGAATTTTCCCGAATTTTTCCCGATTTTTTCCGATTTTTTCCCGAATTTTCCCGATTTTTTCCCGATTTTTTCCCGATTTTTCCCGATTTTTTCCGATTTTTTTCCCGAATTTTCCCCGATTTTTCCCGATTTTTTCCGATTTTTTCCCGAATTTTCCCCGATTTTTTCCCGATTTTTTCCCGATTTTTTTCCCGATTTTTCCCGATTTTTTCCTATTTTTTCCCGATTTTTTCCGATTTTTCCCCGAATTTTTCCCCTTTTTTTCCCGATTTTTTTCCCGATTTTTCCCGATTTTTTCCGATTTTTTCCCGAATTTTCCCTGAATTTTTCCCGATTTTTTTCCCCGATTTTTCCCGATTTTTTCCGATTTTTTCCCCGAATTTTCCCGATTTTTCCCGATTTTTTCCGATTTTTTTCCCCGATTTTTCACGATTTTTTCCGATTTTTTCCCGATTTTTTCCCCGAATTTTTCCCGATTTTTTCCGATTTTTTCCGATTTTTTTTCCCGATTTTTCCCGATTTTTCCGATTTTTTCCCCGAATTTTCCCCGATTTTTTACGATTTTTTACGATTTTTTCCCCGAATTTTCCCCGAATTTTCCCCGAATTTTTCCCGATTTTTTCCGATTTTTTCCCCGAATTTTCCCGAATTTTTCCCGATTTTTTCCCGATTTTTTACCGATTTTTTTCCCCGATTTTTCCCGATTTTTTCCGATTTTTTCCCGAATTTTCCCCGATTTTTTCCCGATTTTTTTTTTCCCGATTTTTTCCCCGAATTTTCCCCGATTTTTCCCGATTTTTTCCGATTTTTTCCCGAATTTTCCCCGATTTTTCCCGATTTTTTCCCGAATTTTCCCCGATTTTTCCCGATTTTTTCCGATTTTTTCCCGAATTTTCCCCGAATTTTTCCCGAATTTTTCCGATTTTTTCCCGATTTTTCCCGATTTTTTCCGATTTTTTCCCGAATTTTCCCGATTTTTCCCGATTTTTTTCCGATTTTTTCCCGAATTTTCCCGAATTTTTCCCGATTTTTTCCGATTTTTTCCCGAATTTTCCCGATTTTTTCCCGATTTTTTCCCGATTTTTCCCGATTTTTTCCGATTTTTTCCCGAATTTTCCCGAATTTTTCCCGATTTTTTCCCGATTTTTTTCCCGATTTTTCCCGAATTTTTCCCGATTTTTTCCGATTTTTTCCCCGAATTTTCCCCGAATTTTTCCCGATTTTTTCCCGATTTTTTCCCGATTTTTTTCCCCGATTTTTCCCGATTTTTTCCGATTTTTTCCCGAATTTTCCCGATTTTTCCCGATTTTTTCCCGAATTTTCCCGATTTTTCCCGATTTTTTCCGATTTTTTCCCGATTTTTCCCGATTTTTCCCGATTTTTTCCCGAATTTTCCCGATTTTTCCCGATTTTTTCCGATTTTTTCCCGAATTTTCCCGAATTTTCCCGAATTTTTCCCGATTTTTTCCCGATTTTTCCCGATTTTTTCCGATTTTTTCCCGAATTTTCCCCGATTTTTCCCGATTTTTTTCCGATTTTTTCCCCGAATTTTCCCCGAATTTTTCCCGATTTTTTCCGATTTTTTCCCGAATTTTCCCGATTTTTTCCCGATTTTTTCCCGATTTTTCCCGATTTTTTCCGATTTTTTCCGATTTTTTCCCGATTTTTCCCGATTTTTTCCGATTTTTTCCCGAATTTTCCCGAATTTTTCCGATTTTTTCCGATTTTTTCCCGATTTTTTCCCGATTTTTTCCCGATTTTTTTCCCGATTTTTTCCGATTTTTTCCCGAATTTTCCCGATTTTTCCCGATTTTTTCCGATTTTTTCCCGAATTTTCCCCGATTTTTCCCGATTTTTTCCCGAATTTTCCCGATTTTTCCCGATTTTTTCCGATTTTTTCCCGAATTTTCCCCGAATTTTTCCCGATTTTTTCCCGATTTTTTTCCCGATTTTTTCCTATTTTTTCCCGATTTTTTCCGATTTTTTCCCGAATTTTTCCCGATTTTTTCCCGATTTTTTCCCGAATTTTTCCCGATTTTTTCCGATTTTTTTCCCGATTTTTCCCGATTTTTTCCCGATTTTTTTCCCGATTTTTCCCGATTTTTTCCGATTTTTTCCCCGAATTTTCCCCGATTTTTCCCGATTTTTTCCGATTTTTTCCCCGAATTTTCCCCGATTTTTCCCGATTTTTTCCCGAATTTTCCCGATTTTTCCCGATTTTTTCCGATTTTTTCCCGAATTTTCCCGATTTTTCCCGATTTTTTCCGATTTTTTCCCGATTTTTCCCGATTTTTTCCGATTTTTTCCCGAATTTTCCCCGAATTTTCCCCCGAATTTTTTCCGATTTTTTCCGATTTTTTTTTTCCCGATTTTTTCCCCGAATTTTTTCCGATTTTTTTTTCCCGATTTTTCCCGATTTTTTCCGATTTTTTCCCGAATTTTCCCCGATTTTTCCCGATTTTTTTTCCGATTTTTTTCCCGAATTTTTTCCCGAATTTTTCCCGATTTTTTCCCGATTTTTTTCCCGATTTTTCCCGATTTTTTCCCGATTTTTTTCCCGATTTTTCCCGATTTTTTCCGATTTTTTCCCGAATTTTCCCGATTTTTCCCGATTTTTTCCGATTTTTTTCCCGAATTTTCCCGAATTTTTCCCCGATTTTTTCCGATTTTTTTCCCGAATTTTCCCCGATTTTTCCCGATTTTTTCCGATTTTTTCCCGAATTTTCCCCGATTTTTTCCCCGATTTTTTCCCCGAATTTTCCCCGATTTTTCCCGATTTTTTCCGATTTTTTCCCGAATTTTCCCCGAATTTTTCCCGATTTTTTCCCGATTTTTTTCACGATTTTTTCCGATTTTTTCCCGATTTTTTCCGATTTTTTCCCGAATTTTCCCGATTTTTTCCCGATTTTTTCCCGATTTTTCCCGATTTTTTTCCGATTTTTTTTCCGATTTTTTCCCCGAATTTTTCCCGATTTTTCCCGATTTTTTCCCGATTTTTTTCCCCGATTTTTCCCGATTTTTTCCGATTTTTTCCCGAATTTTCCCCGATTTTTCCCGATTTTTTCCGATTTTTTCCCGAATTTTCCCCGATTTTTCCCGATTTTTTCCGATTTTTTCCCGAATTTTCCCCGATTTTTCCCGATTTTTTCCCGAATTTTCCCCGATTTTTCCCGATTTTTTCCGATTTTTTCCCGAATTTTCCCGAATTTTTCCCGATTTTTTCCGATTTTTTCCCGATTTTTCCCGATTTTTTCCGATTTTTTCCCGATTTTTTCCCCGATTTTTCCCGATTTTTTTCCGATTTTTTCCCGAATTTTCCCCGAATTTTTCCCGATTTTTCCCGATTTTTTCCCGAATTTTCCCGAATTTTTCCCGATTTTTTCCCGATTTTTTTCCCGATTTTTCCCGATTTTTTCCCGATTTTTTCCGATTTTTTTTTTCCCGAATTTTCCCGATTTTTCCCGATTTTTTCCGATTTTTTCCCGAATTTTCCCCGATTTTTCCCGATTTTTTCCGATTTTTTCCCGAATTTTCCCCGATTTTTCCCGATTTTTTCCCGAATTTTCCCCGATTTTTCCCGATTTTTTCCGATTTTTTCCCCGAATTTTCCCCGAATTTTTCCCGATTTTTTCCCGATTTTTTCCCGATTTTTTCCCGATTTTTTCCGATTTTTTCCCGAATTTTCCCCGATTTTTCCCGATTTTTTTCCGATTTTTTCCCCGAATTTTCCCGAATTTTCCCGAATTTTTCCCGATTTTTTCCCGATTTTTTCCCGAATTTTCCCCGAATTTTTTTCCCGATTTTTCCCGATTTTTCCCGATTTTTTTCCGATTTTTTCCCGAATTTTCCCCGATTTTTCCCGATTTTTTCCGATTTTTTCCCCGATTTTTTTCCCCGATTTTTCCCGATTTTTTCCGATTTTTTCCCCGAATTTTCCCGAATTTTTCCCGATTTTTTCCCGATTTTTTCCCGAATTTTCCCCGATTTTTCCCGATTTTTTCCGATTTTTTCCCGAATTTTCCCCGAATTTTTCCCGATTTTTTCCCGATTTTTTTCCCGATTTTTTCCGATTTTTTCCGATTTTTTCCGATTTTTTCCCGAATTTTTCCCGATTTTTTCCCGATTTTTTTCCCGATTTTTCCCGATTTTTTTCCGATTTTTTTTCCGATTTTTTCCCCGAATTTTTCCCGATTTTTTCCCGATTTTTTCCCGATTTTTTTTTTCCCGATTTTTTCCCGATTTTTTCCGATTTTTTCCCGAATTTTTCCCGATTTTTCCCGATTTTTTCCGATTTTTTCCCGATTTTTCCCCGATTTTTTCCCGATTTTTTCCGATTTTTTCCCGAATTTTTCCCGATTTTTTCCCGATTTTTTCCCGAATTTTCCCCGATTTTTCCCGATTTTTTCCGATTTTTTCCCGAATTTTCCCGAATTTTCCCCGAATTTTTCCCGATTTTTTCCCGATTTTTCCCCGATTTTTTCCGATTTTTTCCCGAATTTTCCCCGATTTTTCCCGATTTTTTTCCGATTTTTTCCCGAATTTTCCCCGAATTTTTCCCGATTTTTTCCGATTTTTTTCCCGAATTTTCCCGAATTTTTCCCGATTTTTTCCCGATTTTTTCCCGATTTTTTCCCCGATTTTTCCCGATTTTTTCCGATTTTTTCCCCGAATTTTCCCCGATTTTTCCCGATTTTTTCCGATTTTTTCCCGAATTTTCCCGAATTTTTCCCGATTTTTTCCGATTTTTTCCCGAATTTTTTCCCGATTTTTTCCCGATTTTTTCCCGAATTTTCCCGATTTTTCCCGATTTTTTCCGATTTTTTCCCGAATTTTCCCCGAATTTTTCCCGAATTTTTCCCGATTTTTTCCCGATTTTTCCCCGATTTTTTCCGATTTTTTCCCGATTTTTTTCCCGATTTTTCCCGATTTTTTTCCGATTTTTTCCCCGAATTTTCCCCCCGAATTTTCCCCGAATTTTTCCCGATTTTTTCCGATTTTTTCCCGAATTTTCCCCGAATTTTTCCCGATTTTTTTCCCGATTTTTCCCGATTTTTTCCGATTTTTTCCCGAATTTTCCCCGATTTTTCCCGATTTTTTCCGATTTTTTCCCCGAATTTTCCCCGAATTTTTCCCGATTTTTTCCGATTTTTTCCCGAATTTTCCCGAATTTTTCCCGATTTTTTCCCGATTTTTCCCGATTTTTTCCGATTTTTTCCCCCGAATTTTCCCCGATTTTTCCCGATTTTTTCCGATTTTTTCCCGAATTTTCCCCGATTTTTTCCGATTTTTTCCCGATTTTTTTCCCGATTTTTCCCGATTTTTTCCTATTTTTTCCCGATTTTTTCCGATTTTTCCCCGAATTTTTCCCGATTTTTTTTTTTCCCGATTTTTTTCCCGATTTTTCCCGATTTTTTCCGATTTTTTCCCGAATTTTCCCTGAATTTTTCCCGATTTTTTTCCCCGATTTTTCCCGATTTTTTCCGATTTTTTCCCCGAATTTTCCCCGATTTTTCCCGATTTTTTCCGATTTTTTTCCCCGATTTTTCCCGATTTTTTCCGATTTTTTCCCCGAATTTTCCCCGAATTTTTCCCGATTTTTTCCGATTTTTTCCCGATTTTTTTCCCCGATTTTTCCCGATTTTTTCCGATTTTTTTTTCCCGAATTTTTCCCGATTTTTCCCGATTTTTTCCGATTTTTTCCCGAATTTTCCCCCTTTTTTTCCCCGAATTTTTCCCGATTTTTTCCGATTTTTTCCCGATTTTTTCCCCGAATTTTTCCCGATTTTTTCCCGATTTTTTCCCCGATTTTTTTCCCGATTTTTTCCGATTTTTTCCGATTTTTTCCCCGATTTTCCCGATTTTTTCCGATTTTTTCCCCGAATTTTCCCGATTTTTCCCGATTTTTTCCGATTTTTTCCCCGAATTTTCCCGATTTTTCCCCGATTTTTTCCCCGAATTTTCCCCGATTTTTCCCGATTTTTTCCGATTTTTTCCCGAATTTTCCCCGATTTTTTTTTCCCGAATTTTTCCCGATTTTTTCCGATTTTTCCCCGATTTTTTCCGATTTTTTTCCCGAATTTTCCCGATTTTTCCCGATTTTTTCCGATTTTTTCCCGAATTTTCCCCGAATTTTTCCCGATTTTTTCCGATTTTTTCCCGAATTTTCCCCGATTTTTTCCGATTTTTTCCCGATTTTTTCCCGATTTTTCCCGATTTTTTCCGATTTTTTCCCGAATTTTTCCCCCGATTTTTTTTTTTCCCGATTTTTTCCCGATTTTTTTCCCGATTTTTCCCGATTTTTTCCGATTTTTTTCCCGATTTTTCCCGATTTTTTCCGATTTTTTCCGAATTTTCCCGATTTTTCCCGATTTTTTTCCCGATTTTTTCCCCGAATTTTTCCCGATTTTTTCCCGATTTTTTCCCCGAATTTTCCCGAATTTTTCCCGATTTTTTCCGATTTTTTCCCGAATTTTTCCCGAATTTTTCCCGATTTTTTCCGATTTTTTTCCCGATTTTTCCCATTTTTTCCGATTTTTTCCGATTTTTTCCCGATTTTTTTCCCGATTTTTTCCCGAATTTTTCCCCGATTTTTCCCGATTTTTTCCCGATTTTTTTCCCGATTTTTCCCGATTTTTTCCCGATTTTTTTTTTTCCCGATTTTTCCCGATTTTTTCCGATTTTTTCCCCGAATTTTCCCCGATTTTTCCCGATTTTTTCCGATTTTTTCCCCGAATTTTCCCCGATTTTTCCCCGATTTTTTCCCCGAATTTTCCCCGATTTTTCCCGATTTTTTCCCGATTTTTTCCGATTTTCCCGAATTTTCCCGAATTTTTCCCGAATTTTTCCCCGATTTTTTCCGATTTTTTCCCCGAATTTTTCCCCGATTTTTCCCGATTTTTTTCCGATTTTTTCCCGAATTTTCCCCGATTTTTTCCCGATTTTTTCCCGATTTTTCCCCGATTTTTTCCCCGATTTTTTCCCGAATTTTCCCGATTTTTCCCGATTTTTTCCGATTTTTTCCCCGAATTTTCCCCGATTTTTTCCCGATTTTTTCCCGATTTTTTTTTTCCCGATTTTTCCCGATTTTTTCCTATTTTTTCCCGATTTTTTCCGATTTTTCCCCCGAATTTTTCCCCTTTTTTTCCCGATTTTTTTCCCGATTTTTCCCGATTTTTTCCGATTTTTTCCCCGAATTTTCCCTGAATTTTTCCCGATTTTTTTCCCCGATTTTTCCCGATTTTTTCCCCGAATTTTCCCGATTTTTCCCGAATTTTTCCCGATTTTTCCCGATTTTTTCCGATTTTTTCCCGAATTTTCCCGATTTTTCCCGATTTTTTCCGATTTTTTCCCCGAATTTTCCCCGAATTTTTCCCGATTTTTTCCCGATTTTTTCCGATTTTTTCCCGAATTTTCCCCGATTTTTCCCGATTTTTTCCGATTTTTTCCCCGAATTTTCCCCGATTTTTTCCCCGAATTTTTCCCGATTTTTTCCGATTTTTTCCCCGAATTTTCCCCGATTTTTCCCGATTTTTCCCGATTTTTTTCCCGATTTTTTCCCGATTTTTTCCGAATTTTCCCCGATTTTTCACGATTTTTTCCGATTTTTTCCCCGAATTTTCCCCGAATTTTTCCCGATTTTTTCCCGATTTTTTTCCCGATTTTTCCCGATTTTTTCCCGATTTTTTCCCGATTTTTTCCCGATTTTTCCCGATTTTTTCCGATTTTTTCCCGAATTTTCCCCGATTTTTCCCGATTTTTTCCGATTTTTTCCCCGAATTTTTCCCGATTTTTCCCGATTTTTTCCGATTTTTTCCCGAATTTTCCCCGATTTTTCCCGATTTTTTCCGATTTTTTCCCGAATTTTCCCCGATTTTTCCCCGATTTTTTCCCGAATTTTCCCCGATTTTTCCCGATTTTTTCCGATTTTTTCCCGATTTTCCCCGAATTTTTCCCGATTTTTTTCCCGATTTTTTTTCCGATTTTTTCCCCGATTTTTTCCCGATTTTTTCCGATTTTTTCCGATTTTTTCCGAATTTTCCCCGATTTTTCCCGATTTTTTCCCGATTTTTCCCGATTTTTTCCCGATTTTTTTTCCGATTTTTTCCCGAATTTTTCCCCGATTTTTTCCCGATTTTTTCCCGATTTTTTTCCCCGATTTTTCCCGATTTTTTCCGATTTTTTCCCGAATTTTCCCCGATTTTTCCCGATTTTTTCCGATTTTTTCCCCGAATTTTCCCCGATTTTTCCCGATTTTTTCCGATTTTTTCCCGAATTTTCCCCGATTTTTCCCGATTTTTTCCCCGAATTTTCCCGATTTTTCCCGATTTTTTCCGATTTTTTCCCGAATTTTCCCGAATTTTCCCCGAATTTTTCCCGATTTTTTCCCGATTTTTCCCGATTTTTTCCGATTTTTTCCCGAATTTTCCCCGATTTTTCCCGATTTTTTCCCGATTTTTTCCGATTTTTTCCCGATTTTTTCCCCGAATTTTCCCCGAATTTTTCCCGATTTTTCCCGATTTTTTCCCCGATTTTTTCCCCGATTTTTCCCGATTTTTTCCCGATTTTTTCCCGATTTTTTCCCCGATTTTTCCCGATTTTTTCCGATTTTTTCCCGAATTTTCCCCGATTTTTCCCGATTTTTTCCGATTTTTTCCCCGAATTTTCCCGATTTTTCCCGATTTTTCCCGAATTTTCCCCGATTTTTCCCGATTTTTTTCCGATTTTTTCCCCGAATTTTCCCCGAATTTTCCCGAATTTTTCCCGATTTTTTCCGATTTTTTCCCGATTTTTCCCCGATTTTTTCCGATTTTTTCCCCGAATTTTCCCCGATTTTTCCCGATTTTTTTCCGATTTTTTCCCGAATTTTCCCCGAATTTTCCCGATTTTTCCCGATTTTTTCCCGATTTTTTCCCCGAATTTTCCCGAATTTTTCCCGATTTTTTCCGATTTTTTTTTTTCCCGATTTTTTCCCGATTTTTTCCCGATTTTTTCCCGATTTTTTTCCCGATTTTTCCCGATTTTTTCCGATTTTTTTCCCGATTTTTCCCCCGATTTTTCCCGATTTTTTCCGATTTTTTCCCCGAATTTTCCCCGATTTTTTCCCGATTTTTTTTTCCGATTTTTTCCCCGAATTTTTCCGATTTTTTCCGATTTTTTCCCGAATTTTTCCCGATTTTTTCCCGATTTTTTCCCGATTTTTCCCGATTTTTCCCGATTTTTTCCCGATTTTTTCCCGATTTTTTCCCGATTTTTTCCCGAATTTTTCCCGATTTTTTCCCGATTTTTTTCCCGATTTTTTCCCGATTTTTTTCCGATTTTTTCCCCGAATTTTTCCCGATTTTTTCCCGATTTTTCCCGATTTTTTCCGATTTTTTCCCGAATTTTTTCCCCGAATTTTTCCCGATTTTTTCCCGATTTTTTCCCGATTTTTCCCGATTTTTTCCGATTTTTTCCCGAATTTTTCCCGATTTTTCCCGATTTTTTCCGATTTTTTCCCGAATTTTTCCCGATTTTTTCCCGATTTTTTCCCGATTTTTTCCGATTTTTCCCGATTTTTTCCGATTTTTTCCCCGAATTTTCCCCGATTTTTCCCGATTTTTTCCGATTTTTTCCCGAATTTTCCCCGAATTTTTCCCCGAATTTTTTCCCGATTTTTTCCGATTTTTTGATTTTTTCCCCGAATTTTCCCGATTTTTCCCGATTTTTTCCCGATTTTTTCCCGATTTTTTTCCCGATTTTTCCCGATTTTTTCCGATTTTTTCCCGAATTTTCCCCGATTTTTCCCGATTTTTTCCCGATTTTTTCCCGATTTTTCCCGATTTTTTCCGATTTTTTTTCCCCGATTTTTCCCGATTTTTCCCCGATTTTTTCCCGATTTTTTCCCCGATTTTTCCCGATTTTTTCCGATTTTTTCCCCGAATTTTCCCGATTTTTCCCGATTTTTTCCGATTTTTTCCCGATTTTTTCCCGATTTTTCCCGATTTTTTCCCGATTTTTTCCCGATTTTTCCCGATTTTTTTCCGATTTTTTTCCCGATTTTTCCCGATTTTTTCCCCGATTTTTTCCCGAATTTTTTTTTCCGATTTTTTCCGATTTTTTTTTTCCCGATTTTTCCCGATTTTTTCCGATTTTTTCCCGAATTTTCCCCGATTTTTCCCGATTTTTTCCGATTTTTTCCCCGAATTTTTTTCCCGATTTTTCCCGATTTTTTCCCGATTTTTTTCCGGATTTTTCCCGATTTTTTCCGATTTTTTCCCCGAATTTTCCCAGATTTTTCCCGATTTTTTCCGATTTTTTACCCGAATTTTCCCCGATTTTTCCCGATTTTTTCCCCGAATTTTCCCCGATTTTTCCCGATTTTTTCCGATTTTTTCCCCGAATTTTCCCCGAATTTTCCCGATTTTTTCCCGATTTTTTCCGATTTTTTCCCGATTTTTTCCCGATTTTTTCCGATTTTTTCCCGATTTTTTCCCCGATTTTTTCCCGATTTTTTCCGATTTTTTCCCGATTTTTTCCCGATTTTTTTTTCCGATTTTTTCCCGATTTTTTCCGATTTTTTTCCCGATTTTTTCCCGATTTTTTCCCGATTTTTTCCGATTTTTTCCCCGAATTTTCCCCGATTTTTCCCGATTTTTTCCGATTTTTTCCCCGAATTTTCCCCGATTTTTCCCCGATTTTTTCCCCGAATTTTCCCCGATTTTTCCCGATTTTTTCCGATTTTTTCCCCGAATTTTCCCCGAATTTTCCCCGAATTTTTCCCGATTTTTTCCCGATTTTTCCCCGATTTTTTCCGATTTTTTCCCCGAATTTTCCCCGATTTTTCCCGATTTTTTTCCGATTTTTTCCCCGAATTTTCCCCGAATTTTCCCCGAATTTTTCCCGATTTTTTCCGATTTTTTCCCCGAATTTTCCCCGAATTTTTCCCGATTTTTTCCGATTTTTTCCCCGAATTTTCCCCGAATTTTTCCCGATTTTTTCCCGATTTTTTTCCCGATTTTTCCCGATTTTTTCCTATTTTTTCCCGATTTTTTCCGATTTTTCCCCCGAATTTTTCCCGATTTTTTCCCGATTTTTTTCCCGATTTTTCCCGATTTTTCCCGATTTTTTCCCGAATTTTCCCCGAATTTTTCCCGATTTTTTTCCCGATTTTTTCCCGATTTTTTCCGATTTTTTCCCCGAATTTTCCCCGATTTTTCCCGATTTTTTCCGATTTTTTCCCCGATTTTTCCCGATTTTTTCCGATTTTTTCCCGAATTTTCCCGATTTTTCCCGATTTTTTCCCCCGAATTTTCCCCCGATTTTTCCCGATTTTTTCCGATTTTTTCCCGATTTTTTCCCCGATTTTTCCCGATTTTTTTCCGATTTTTTCCCCGAATTTTTCCCGAATTTTTCCCGATTTTTTCCCGATTTTTTCCCGATTTTTTTTCCCGATTTTTTCCCGAATTTTTTCCGATTTTTTCCCCGATTTTTTCCCCGATTTTTCCCGATTTTTTCCGATTTTTTCCCGAATTTTCCCCGATTTTTCCCGATTTTTTCCGATTTTTTCCCGAATTTTCCCCGAATTTTTCCCGATTTTTTCCCGAATTTTTCCCGATTTTTCCCGATTTTTTTCCGATTTTTTCCCGAATTTTTCCCGATTTTTTCCGATTTTTTCCCCGAATTTTCCCCGATTTTTCCCGATTTTTTCCGATTTTTTCCCGAATTTTCCCCGATTTTTCCCGATTTTTTCCGATTTTTTCCCCGAATTTTCCCCGAATTTTCCCCGATTTTTCCCGATTTTTTCCGATTTTTTCCCCGATTTTTCCCGATTTTTTCCCGATTTTTTCCCGAATTTTTTCCCGATTTTTCCCGATTTTTTCCCGATTTTTTCCCGATTTTTTCCCCGAATTTTTCCCCGATTTTTTCCCGATTTTTTCCCCGATTTTTTCCCGATTTTTTCCGATTTTTTCCGATTTTTTCCCGATTTTTCCCGATTTTTTCCCGATTTTTCCCGATTTTTCCCGATTTTTTCCCGATTTTTTCCGATTTTTTCCGATTTTTTCCCGAATTTTTCCCGATTTTTTCCCGATTTTTTCCCGATTTTTCCCGATTTTTCCCGATTTTTTCCGATTTTTTCCCCGAATTTTCCCCGATTTTTCCGATTTTTTCCGATTTTTTCCCCGAATTTTCCCGATTTTTCCCGATTTTTTCCCCGATTTTTCCCCGATTTTTCCCGATTTTTTCCCCGATTTTTCCCGATTTTTTCCCGAATTTTCCCCGATTTTTCCCGATTTTTTCCCGATTTTTTCCCCGATTTTTCCCGATTTTTCCCGATTTTTTCCCCGAATTTTCCCCGAATTTTTCCCGAATTTTTCCCGATTTTTTTCCGATTTTTTCCCGAATTTTCCCCGATTTTTTCCCCCGATTTTTCCCGATTTTTTCCGATTTTTTCCCGAATTTTCCCCGATTTTTCCCGATTTTTTCCGATTTTTTCCCGATTTTTTTCCCGAATTTTTTCCCGATTTTTCCGATTTTCCCGATTTTTTCCCGATTTTTCCCGATTTTTTCCGATTTTTTCCCGAATTTTCCCCGATTTTTTCCCGATTTTTTCCCGATTTTTTCCCGATTTTTTTCCGATTTTTTTTCCGATTTTTTCCCGAATTTTTCCCGATTTTTTTCCCGATTTTTCCCGATTTTTCCCGATTTTTTCCGATTTTTTCCCCGAATTTTCCCCGATTTTTCCCGATTTTTTCCCGATTTTTTTCCCCGATTTTTCCCGATTTTTTCCGATTTTTTCCCGAATTTTCCCCGATTTTTCCCGATTTTTTCCGATTTTTTCCCGAATTTTCCCGATTTTTCCCGATTTTTTCCGATTTTTTCCCGAATTTTCCCCGATTTTTTCCCGATTTTTTCCCGATTTTTCCCGATTTTTTTTTCCGATTTTTTTTTTTCCCCGATTTTTTCCCCGATTTTTTCCCGATTTTTCCCCGAATTTTTCCCGATTTTTTCCGATTTTTTCCCCGATTTTTTCCCGATTTTTCCCGATTTTTCCCGATTTTTTCCCGAATTTTCCCCGATTTTTCCCGATTTTTTCCGATTTTTTCCCCGAATTTTCCCCGATTTTTCCCGATTTTTTCCCCGAATTTTTTCCCCGATTTTTCCCGATTTTTTCCCGATTTTTTTCCCGAATTTTCCCGATTTTTCCCGATTTTTTCCCGATTTTTTCCCCGATTTTTCCCGATTTTTTCCGATTTTTTCCCGAATTTTCCCCGATTTTTCCCGATTTTTTCCGATTTTTTCCGATTTTCCCCGAATTTTCCCCGATTTTTCCCGATTTTTTCCCGATTTTTCCCGATTTTTTCCGATTTTTTCCCCGAATTTTCCCCGATTTTTCCCGATTTTTTCCGATTTTTTCCCGAATTTTCCCGATTTTTTCCCGATTTTTTCCCGATTTTTTCCCCGATTTTTTCCCGATTTTTTCCCCGATTTTTTCCGATTTTTTCCCGATTTTTTCCCCGAATTTTCCCGATTTTTCCCGATTTTTTCCGATTTTTTCCCCGAATTTTCCCCGAATTTTTCCCGATTTTTTCCCGATTTTTTTCCCGATTTTTCCCGATTTTTTCCCGATTTTTTCCGATTTTTTCCCCGATTTTTTCCCCGATTTTTCCCGATTTTTTCCCCCGATTTTTTCCCCGATTATTTCCCGATTTTTTCCGATTTTTTCCCGATTTTTTCCCCGATTTTTCCCGATTTTTTCCGATTTTTTCCCGATTTTTTCCCGATTTTTTTTTTTCCGATTTTTTCCCCGATTTTTTCCCCGATTTTTTCCCCGATTTTTTCCCGATTTTTTTCCCGATTTTTTCCCGATTTTTTCCGATTTTTTCCCCGAATTTTTCCCCGATTTTTCCCGATTTTTTCCGATTTTTTCCCGATTTTTTCCCGAATTTTTCCCGATTTTTTCCCGATTTTTCCCGATTTTTTCCCGATTTTTCCCCGATTTTTTCCCGATTTTTCCCGATTTTTTCCCGATTTTTTCCCGATTTTTTCCGATTTTTTCCCCGATTTTTTCCCGATTTTTTCCGATTTTTTCCCCGATTTTTCCCCGATTTTTTCCGATTTTTTCCCCGATTTTTTCCCGATTTTTCCCGATTTTTTTCCCGATTTTTTCCCCGATTTTTTCCCGATTTTTCCCGATTTTTTCCCGATTTTTTTCCCCGATTTTTCCCGATTTTTTCCGATTTTTTCCCCGAATTTTCCCGATTTTTCCCGATTTTTTCCGATTTTTTCCCCGAATTTTCCCCGATTTTTCCCGATTTTTTCCGATTTTTTCCCGAATTTTTCCCGATTTTTTCCGATTTTTTCCCGATTTTTCCCGATTTTTTCCCGATTTTTTCCCCGAATTTTCCCCGATTTTTCCCGATTTTTTCCGATTTTTTCCCGAATTTTCCCGATTTTTCCCGATTTTTTCCCGATTTTTTCCCGATTTTTTCCCCGATTTTTCCCGATTTTTTCCCGATTTTTTCCCCGATTTTTCCCGATTTTTTCCGATTTTTTCCCCGATTTTTTCCCCGATTTTTCCCGATTTTTTCCCGATTTTTTCCCGATTTTTTCCCCGATTTTTCCCGATTTTTTCCCCGATTTTCCCCGATTTTTTCCCGATTTTTCCCGATTTTTTCCCGATTTTTTCCCGAATTTTTCCCGATTTTTCCCGATTTTTTTCCGATTTTTTCCCGAATTTTTCCCGATTTTTTTCCCGATTTTTTTTTCCCGATTTTTCCCGATTTTTTTTTCCGATTTTTTCCCGAATTTTCCCCGATTTTTCCCGATTTTTTCCGATTTTTTCCCCGAATTTTTCCCCCCGATTTTTCCCGATTTTTTCCCCCGATTTTTTCCCCGATTTTTCCCGATTTTTCCCGATTTTTTCCCCGATTTTTCCCCGATTTTTCCCGATTTTTTCCGATTTTTTCCCGATTTTTTCCCCGATTTTTCCCGATTTTTTCCCCGATTTTTTCCCCGATTTTTCCCCGATTTTTCCCGATTTTTTCCCGATTTTTTCCCGAATTTTCCCCGATTTTTCCCCGATTTTTTCCCGAATTTTCCCCGATTTTTCCCGATTTTTTCCGATTTTTTCCCGAATTTTTCCCGAATTTTTCCCGATTTTTTCCCGATTTTTTCCCGATTTTTTTCCCGATTTTTTCCCGATTTTTTCCCGATTTTTTCCGATTTTTTCCCGAATTTTCCCCGATTTTTCCCGATTTTTTCCGATTTTTTCCCCGAATTTTTCCCGATTTTTCCGATTTTTTCCCGATTTTTTCCCCGAATTTTTCCCGATTTTTTCCCGATTTTTTCCCGAATTTTTCCCGATTTTTCCCGATTTTTTCCGATTTTTTTTTTTCCCGAATTTTCCCCGAATTTTTCCCGATTTTTTCCCGATTTTTTTCCCGATTTTTCCCGATTTTTCCCCGATTTTTTCCCGAATTTTTCCCGATTTTTTCCGATTTTTTTTCCCGAATTTTTCCCGATTTTTTCCCGATTTTTTCCCGATTTTTTCCCCGAATTTTTCCCGATTTTTTCCGATTTTTTCCCGATTTTCCCCGATTTTTCCCGATTTTTTCCCCGATTTTTTCCCCGATTTTTCCCGATTTTTCCCGATTTTTTCCGATTTTTTCCCGAATTTTCCCCGATTTTTCCCGATTTTTTCCCGATTTTTCCCCGATTTTTCCCGATTTTTTCCGATTTTTTCCCCGAATTTTCCCCGAATTTTTCCCGAATTTTTCCCGATTTTTTCCCGATTTTTCCCGATTTTTTCCGATTTTTTCCCGAATTTTCCCCGATTTTTCCCGATTTTTTCCGATTTTTTCCCCGAATTTTCCCCGAATTTTTCCCGATTTTTTCCGATTTTTTCCCGATTTTTTCCCGATTTTTTCCCGATTTTTTCCCCGATTTTTTCCCCGAATTTTCCCGATTTTTTCCCCGATTTTTTCCCGAATTTTCCCGATTTTTTCCGATTTTTTCCCGATTTTTTCCCGATTTTTTTCCCGATTTTTCCGATTTTTTCCCGATTTTTTCCCGATTTTTTTCCCCGATTTTTCCCGATTTTTTCCGATTTTTTCCGATTTTTTCCCGATTTTTTTTTTCCCGATTTTTTCCCGATTTTTTCCCCGAATTTTTCCCGATTTTTCCCGATTTTTTCCCCGAATTTTCCCCGAATTTTCCCGATTTTTTCCGATTTTTTCCCGAATTTTCCCCGATTTTTCCCGATTTTTTCCGATTTTTTCCCGAATTTTCCCCGATTTTTCCCGATTTTTTCCCGAATTTTCCCCGATTTTTCCCGATTTTTTCCGATTTTTTCCCGAATTTTTTCCCGATTTTTCCCGATTTTTCCCCGATTTTTCCCGATTTTTTCCGATTTTTTCCCGAATTTTCCCCGATTTTTCCCGATTTTTCCCGATTTTTTCCCCGAATTTTCCCCGATTTTTCCCGATTTTTTCCGATTTTTTCCCGAATTTTCCCGATTTTTCCCCGATTTTTTCCCGAATTTTCCCCGATTTTTCCCGATTTTTTCCGATTTTTTCCCGAATTTTCCCCGATTTTTCCCCGAATTTTTCCCGATTTTTTCCCGATTTTTCCCCGATTTTTTCCGATTTTTTCCCCGATTTTTTCCCGATTTTTCCCGATTTTTTTCCGATTTTTTCCCGAATTTTTCCCGATTTTTCCCGATTTTTTCCCGAATTTTTCCCGATTTTTTCCGATTTTTTCCCCGAATTTTTCCCGAATTTTTCCCGAATTTTTTCCGATTTTTTCCCCGAATTTTCCCGAATTTTTCCCGATTTTTTCCCGATTTTTTTCCCGATTTTTCCCGATTTTTTCCCGATTTTTTCCCGATTTTTTCCGATTTTTCCCCGAATTTTTCCCTTTTTTTCCCGATTTTTTTCCCGATTTTTCCCGATTTTTTCCGATTTTTTCCCCGAATTTTCCCTGAATTTTTCCCGATTTTTTTCCCCGATTTTTCCCGATTTTTTCCGATTTTTTCCCGAATTTTCCCCGATTTTTCCCGATTTTTTCCGATTTTTTCCCCGAATTTTCCCCGATTTTTCCCGATTTTTTCCCGATTTTTTTTCCCGATTTTTTCCGATTTTTTCCCCGAATTTTCCCCGATTTTCCCCGATTTTTTTTTTTCCGATTTTTTCCCGATTTTTTCCCGAATTTTCCCGAATTTTTCCCGATTTTTTCCGATTTTTTCCCCGAATTTTCCCCGAATTTTTCCCGATTTTTTTCCCCGATTTTTCCCGATTTTTTCCGATTTTTTCCCGAATTTTCCCCGATTTTTCCCGATTTTTTCCCGATTTTTCCCCGATTTTTTTTCCCGATTTTTTCCGATTTTTTCCCGATTTTTCCCGATTTTTTCCGATTTTTTCCCGAATTTTCCCCGATTTTTCCCGATTTTTTCCGATTTTTTCCCGAATTTTCCCGATTTTTCCGATTTTTTCCGAATTTTTTCCCCTTTTTTCCCGATTTTTTCCCGATTTTTTCCCGATTTTTTTCCCGATTTTTTCCGATTTTTTCCCGATTTTTTTCCCGATTTTTCCCGATTTTTTCCGATTTTTTCCCGAATTTTCCCCGATTTTTCCCGATTTTTTCCGATTTTTTCCCGAATTTTCCCCGATTTTTCCCCGATTTTTCCCCGATTTTTTCCCGAATTTTTTTTCCCGATTTTTTCCGATTTTTTCCCGAATTTTCCCCGAATTTTTCCCGATTTTTTCCGATTTTTTTCCGATTTTTTCCCGATTTTTCCCCGATTTTTCCCGATTTTTTCCGATTTTTTCCCGAATTTTCCCCGATTTTTCCCGATTTTTCCCGATTTTTTCCCCGAATTTTCCCGATTTTTTCCCGAATTTTCCCCGATTTTTCCCGATTTTTTCCGATTTTTTCCCGAATTTTCCCCGATTTTTCCCGATTTTTTCCCGATTTTTTCCCGATTTTTCCCGATTTTTTCCGATTTTTTCCCGAATTTTCCCGATTTTTCCCGATTTTTTCCGATTTTTTCCCGATTTTTCCCGATTTTTTCCGATTTTTTCCCCGAATTTTCCCCGATTTTTCCCGATTTTTTCCGATTTTTTCCCCGAATTTTCCCCGATTTTTCCCGATTTTTTCCGATTTTTTCCCCGAATTTTCCCCGATTTTTCCCCGATTTTTTCCCCGAATTTTCCCCGATTTTTCCCGATTTTTTTCCGATTTTTTCCCCGAATTTTCCCGAATTTTCCCCGAATTTTTCCCGATTTTTTCCGATTTTTTCCCGAATTTTTTCCGATTTTTTCCCGATTTTTTCCCGATTTTTTCCCGATTTTTCCCGATTTTTTCCCGATTTTTTTTCCCCGAATTTTCCCCGATTTTTCCCCGATTTTTTCCCCGAATTTTCCCCGATTTTTCCCGATTTTTTCCGATTTTTTCCCCGAATTTTCCCCGAATTTTCCCCGATTTTTTCCCGATTTTTTCCCGATTTTTTTCCCGATTTTTTCCTATTTTTTCCCGATTTTTTCCGATTTTTCCCCCGAATTTTTCCCCTTTTTTTCCCGATTTTTTTCCCGATTTTTCCCGATTTTTTCCGATTTTTTCCCCGAATTTTCCCTGAATTTTTCCCGATTTTTTTCCCCGATATTTCCCGATTTTTTCCGATTTTTTCCCCGAATTTTCCCCGATTTTTCCCGATTTTTTCCGATTTTTTTCCCCGATTTTTCACGATTTTTTCCGATTTTTTCCCCGAATTTTCCCAGATTTTTCCCGATTTTTTTCCGATTTTTTCCCCGAATTTTCCCCGAATTTTTCCCGATTTTTTCCGATTTTTTCCCCGAATTTTCCCCGAATTTTTCCCGATTTTTTCCCGATTTTTTCCGATTTTTTCCCCGAATTTTCCCCGATTTTTCCCGATTTTTTCGGATTTTTTCCCCGAATTTTCCCCGATTTTTCCCCGATTTTTTCCGATTTTTTCCCCGAATTTTCCCCGATTTTTCCCCGATTTTTTCCCGAATTTTCCCCGATTTTTCCCGATTTTTTTCCGATTTTTTCCCCGAATTTTCCCCGAATTTTCCCCGAATTTTTCCCGATTTTTTCCGATTTTTTCCCCGAATTTTCCCCGATTTTTCCCGATTTTTTACGATTTTTTCCCCGAATTTTCCCCGATTTTTCCCGATTTTTTCTGATTTTTTCCCCGAATTTTCCCCGATTTTTCCCCGATTTTTTCCCCGAATTTTCCCCGATTTTTCCCGATTTTTTCCGATTTTTTCCCCGAATTTTCCCCGAATTTTCCCCGATTTTTTCCCGATTTTTTCCCGATTTTTTTCCCGATTTTTTCCTATTTTTTCCCGATTTTTTCCGATTTTTTTTTTCCCGATTTTTCCCGAATTTTTCCCCGATTTTTTCCCCGAATTTTTTTTTCCCGATTTTTTTCCCGATTTTTCCCGATTTTTTCCGATTTTTTCCCGAATTTTCCCGAATTTTTCCCGATTTTTTTCCCCGATTATTTCCCGATTTTTTCCGATTTTTTCCCCGAATTTTCCCCGATTTTTCCCGATTTTTTCCGATTTTTTTCCCCGATTTTTCACGATTTTTTCCGATTTTTTCCCCGAATTTTCCCAGATTTTTCCCGATTTTTTTCCGATTTTTTCCCCGAATTTTCCCCGAATTTTCCCCGAATTTTTCCCGATTTTTTCCGATTTTTTCCCCGAATTTTCCCCGAATTTTTCCCGATTTTTTCCCGATTTTTTCCGATTTTTTCCCCGAATTTTCCCCGATTTTTCCCGATTTTTTTCCGATTTTTTCCCCGAATTTTCCCCGATTTTTTCCCGATTTTTCCCTGAATTTTTCCCGATTTTTTTCCCCGATTTTTTCCGATTTTTTCCCCGAATTTTCCCCGAATTTTTCCCGATTTTTTCCCGATTTTTTTGCTGTAATGTTTCATTCATGAATCGATGAATCGATGAATTTTGCAAGTTGCATTGAAATACGGAAATAATATTACACTTTTCCATTAATAAAGTTCTAAATCATGTTTCGATTCACTTCTGGATTGTTTCGATTCAATCTGGATGACTTTTTTTGCTGTAATGTTTCATTCATGAATTGATGAATCGATGAATTTTGCAAGTTGCATTGCAATACGGAAATAATATTACACTTTTCCATTAACAAAGTTCTAAATCATGTTTCGATTCACTCACTCTGGATGAATTTTTGCAAGTTGCATTGCAATACGGAAATAATATTACATTTTTCCATTAACAAAGTTCTAAATCATGTTATGATTCACTCACTCTGGATGAATTTTGCAAGTTGCATTGCAATACGGAAATAATATTACACTTTTCCATTAACAAAGTTCTAAATCATGTTTTGATTCACTTCTGGATTGTTTCGATTCAATCTGGATGACTTTTTTTGCTGTAATGTTTCATTCATGAATCGATGAATCGATGAATTTTGCAAGTTGCATTGCAATACGGAAATAATATTACACTTTTCCATTAACAAAGTTCTAAATCATGTTTCGATTCACTTCTGGATTGTTTCGATTCAATCTGGATGACTTTTTTTGCTGTAATGAGGAGAGTGGTATAGTATGGAGAGGGGAGGAGAGTGGTATAGGGTAGGAGAGTGGGATATGTTTCGATTCACTTCTGGATTGTTTCGATTCAATCAGGATGACTTTTTTTGCTGTAATGTTTCATTCACTTCTGATGAATTGAATTTTGCAAGTTGCATTGCAATCAGGATGACTTTACACTTTTCCTGTAACAATGTTTCATTCATGTTTGATGAACTCTGGATGAATTTTGCAAGTTGCATTGCAATACGGAAATAATATTACACTTTTCCATTAACAAAGTTCTAAATCATGTTATGATTCACTCACTCTGGATGAATTTTGCATGTTGCATTGCAATACGGAAATAATATTACATTTTTCCATTAACAAAGTTCTAAATCATGTTATGATTCACTCACTCTGGATGAATTTTGCAAGTTGCATTGCAATACGGAAATAATATTACACTTTTCCATTAACAAAGTTCTAAAAATCATGTTTTGATTCACTTCTGGATTGTTTCGATTCAATCTGGATGACTTTTTTTGCTGTAATGTTTCATTCATGAATCGATGAATCGATGAATTTTGCAAGTTGCATTGCAATACGGAAATAATATTACACTTTTCCATTAACAAAGTTCTAAATCATGTTTCGATTCACTTCTGGATTGTTTCGATTCAATCTGGATGACTTTTTTTGCTGTAATGAGGAGAGTGGTATCGATTCAAGTGGTATAGTATGGAGAGGGGATGAGGGGAGGAGAGTTATATGTTTGATTCACTTCTGGATTGTTTCGATTCAATCAGGATGACTTTTTTTGCTGTAATGTTTCATTCATGAATTGATGAATCGATGAATTTTGCAAGTTGCATTGCAATACGGAAATAATATTACACTTTTCCATTAACAAAGTTCTAAATCATGTTTCGATTCACTTCTGGATTGTTTCGATTCAATCTGGATGACTTTTTTTGCTGTAATGTTTCAGTCATGAATCGATGAATCGATGAATTTTGCAAGTTGCATTGCAATACGGAAATAATATTACACTTTTCCATTAACAAAGTTCTAAATCATGTTTCGATTCACTTCTGGATTGTTTCGATTCAATCTGGATGACTTTTTTTGCTGTAATGTTTCAGTCATGAATCGATGAATCGATGAATTTTGCAAGTTGCATTGCAATACGGAAATAATATTACACTTTTCCATTAACAAAGTTCTAAATCATTTTATGATTCACTCACTCTGGATGAATTTTTGCAAGTTGCATTACAATACGGAAATAATATTACACTTTTCCATTAATAAAGTTCTAAATCATGTTATGATTCACTCACTCTGGATGAATTTTTGCAAGTTGCATTGCAATACGGAAATAATATTACACTTTTCCATTAACAAAGTTCTAAATCATGTTTCGATTCACTTCTGGATTGTTTCGATTCAATCTGGATGACTTTTTTTGCTGTAATGTTTCAGTCATGAATCGATGAATCGATGAATTTTGCAAGTTGCATTGCAATACGGAAATAATATTACACTTTTCCATTAACAAAGTTCTAAATCATGTTTCGATTCACTTCTGGATTGTTTCGATTCAATCTGGATGACTTTTTTTGCTGTAATGTTTCATTCATGAATTGATGAATCGATGAATTTTGCAAGTTGCATTGCAATACGGAAATAATATTACACTTTTCCATTAACAAAGTTCTAAATCATGTTATGATTCACTCACTCTGGATGAATTTTTGCTAGTTGCATTGCAATACGGAAATAATATTACACTTTTCCATTAACAAAGTTCTAAATCATGTTTCGATTCACTTCTGGATTGTTTCGATTCAATCTGGATGACTTTTTTTGCTGTAATGAGGAGAGTGGTATAGTATGGAGAGGGGAGGAGAGTGGTATAGTATGGAGAGGGGAGGTATGGAGAGGGGAGGAGAGTGGTATATGTTTCGATTCACTTCTGGATTGTTTCGATTCAATCAGGATGACTTTTTTTGCTGTAATGTTTCATTCATGAATTGATGAATCGATGAATTTTGCAAGTTGCATTGCAATACGGAAATAATATTACACTTTTCCATTAACAAAGTTCTAAATCATGTTATGATTCACTCACTCTGGATGAATTTTTGCAAGTTGCATTACAATACGGAAATAATATTACACTTTTCCATTAATAAAGTTCTAAATCATGTTATGATTCACTCACTCTGGATGAATTTTTGCAAGTTGCATTGCAATACGGAAATAATATTACACTTTTCCATTAACAAAGTTCTAAATCATGTTTCGATTCACTTCTGGATTGTTTCGATTCAATCTGGATGACTTTTTTTGCTGTAATGTTTCAGTCATGAATCGATGAATCGATGAATTTTGCAAGTTGCATTGCAATACGGAAATAATATTACACTTTTCCATTAACAGAGTTCTAAATCATTTTATGATTCACTCACTCTGAATTTTTGCAAGTTGCATTGCAATACGGAAATAATATTACACTTTTCCATTAACAAAGTTCTAAATCATTTTATGATTCACTCACTCTGAATTTTTTCAAGTTGCATTGCAATACGGAAATAATATTACACTTTTCCATTTAACAAAGTTCTAAATCATGTTATGATTCACTCACTCTGGATGAATTTTTGCAAGTTGCATTGCAATACGGAAATAATATTACACTTTTCCATTAACAAAGTTCTAAATCATGTTATGATTCACTTCTGGATTGTTTCGATTCAATCTGGATGACTTTTTTTGCTGTAATGTTTCATTCATGAATTGATGAATCGATGAATTTTGCAAGTTGCATTGCAATACGGAAATAATATTACACTTTTCCATTAACAAAGTTCAATAATGTTTGATTCACTCACTCTGGATGAATTTTTGCAAGTTGCATTTGCAATACGGAAATAATATTACACTTTTCCATTAACAAAGTTCTAAATCATGTTATGATTCACTCACTCTGGATGAATTTTTGCAAGTTGCATTGCAATACGGAAATAATATTACACTTTTCCATTAACAAAGTTCTAAATCATGTTATGATTCACTCACTCTGGATGAATTTTGCAAGTTGCATTGCAATACGGAAATAATATTACACTTTTCCATTAACAAAGTTCTAAATCATGTTATGATTCACTCACTCTGGATGAATTTTTGCAAGTTGCATTGCAATACGGAAATAATATTACACTTTTCCATTAACAAAGTTCTAAATCATGTTATGATTCACTTCTGGATTGTTTCGATTCAATCTGGATGACTTTTTTTGCTGTAATGTTTCATTCATGAATTGATGAATCGATGAATTTTGCAAGTTGCATTGCAATACGGAAATAATATTACACTTTTCCATTAACAAAGTTCTAAATCATGTTTCGATTCACTCACTCTGGATGAATTTTTGCAAGTTGCATTGCAATACGGAAATAATATTACACTTTTCCATTAACAAAGTTCTAAATCATGTTTCGATTCACTCACTCTGGATGAATTTTTGCAAGTTGCATTGCAATACGGAAATAATATTACACTTTTCCATTAACAAAGTTCTAAATCATGTTATGATTCACTCACTCTGGATGAATTTTGCAAGTTGCATTGCAATACGGAAATAATATTACACTTTTCCATTAACAAAGTTCTAAATCATGTTTTGATTCACTTCTGGATTGTTTCGATTCAATCTGGATGACTTTTTTTGCTGTAATGTTTCATTCATGAATTGATGAATCGATGAATTTTGCAAGTTGCATTGCAATACGGAAATAATATTACACTTTTCCATTAACAAAGTTCTAAATCATGTTTCGATTCACTCACTCTGGATGAATTTTTGCAAGTTGCATTGCAATACGGAAATAATATTACACTTTTCCATTAACAAAGTTCTAAATCATTTTATGATTCACTCACTCTGGATGAATTTTTGCAAGTTGCATTGCAATACGGAAATAATATTACACTTTTCCATTAACAAAGTTCTAAATCATGTTATGATTCACTCACTCTGGATGAATTTTTGCAAGTTGCATTGCAATACGGAAATAATATTACACTTTTCCATTAACAAAGTTCTAAATCATGTTATGATTCACTCACTCTGGATGAATTTTGCAAGTTGCATTGCAATACGGAAATAATATTACACTTTTCCATTAACAAAGTTCTAAATCATGTTATGATTCACTCACTCTGAATTTTTGCAAGTTGCATTGCAATACGGAAATAATATTACACTTTTCCATTAACAAAGTTCTAAATCATGTTATGATTCACTTCTGGATTGTTTCGATTCAATCTGGATGACTTTTTTTGCTGTAATGTTTCATTCATGAATTGATGAATCGATGAATTTTGCAAGTTGCATTGCAATACGGAAATAATATTACACTTTTCCATTAACAAAGTTCTAAATCATGTTATGATTCACTCACTCTGGATGAATTTTTGCAAGTTGCATTGCAATACGGAAATAATATTACACTTTTCCATTAACAAAGTTCTAAATCATGTTATGATTCACTCACTCTGGATGAATTTTTGCAAGTTGCATTGCAATACGGAAATAATATTACACTTTTCCATTAACAAAGTTCTAAATCATGTTTCGATTCACTTCTGGATTGTTTCGATTCAATCTGGATGACTTTTTTTGCTGTAATGTTTCAGTCATGAATCGATGAATCGATGAATTTTGCAAGTTGCATTGCAATACGGAAATAATATTACACTTTTCCATTAACAAAGTTCTAAATCATTTTATGATTCACTCACTCTGAATTTTTGCAAGTTGCATTGCAATACGGAAATAATATTACACTTTTCCATTAACAAAGTTCTAAATCATTTTATGATTCACTCACTCTGAATTTTTGCAAGTTGCATTGCAATACGGAAATAATATTACACTTTTCCATTAACAAAGTTCTAAATCATGTTATGATTCACTTCTGGATTGTTTCGATTCAATCTGGATGACTTTTTTTGCTGTAATGTTTCATTCATGAATTGATGAATCGATGAATTTTGCAAGTTGCATTGCAATACGGAAATAATATTACACTTTTCCATTAACAAAGTTCTAAATCATGTTTTGATTCACTTCTGGATTGTTTCGATTCAATCTGGATGACTTTTTTTGCTGTAATGTTTCATTCATGAATTGATGAATCGATGAATTTTGCAAGTTGCATTGCAATACGGAAATAATATTACACTTTTCCATTAACAAAGTTCTAAATCATGTTTCGATTCACTCACTCTGGATGAATTTTTGCAAGTTGCATTGCAATACGGAAATAATATTACACTTTTCCATTAACAAAGTTCTAAATCATGTTATGATTCACTCACTCTGGATGAATTTTGCAAGTTGCATTGCAATACGGAAATAATATTACACTTTTCCATTAACAAAGTTCTAAATCATGTTTTGATTCACTTCTGAATTTTTCGCATTGCAATCTGGATGACTTTTTTTGCTGTAATGTTTCATTCATGAATTGATGAATCGATGAATTTTTGCAAGTTGCATTGCAATACGGAAATAATATTACACTTTTCCATTAACAAAGTTCTAAATCATTTTATGATTCACTCACTCTGAATTTTTGCAAGTTGCATTGCAATACGGAAATAATATTACACTTTTCCATTAACAAAGTTCTAAATCATGTTTCGATTCACTCACTCTGGATGAATTTTTGCAAGTTGCATTGCAATACGGAAATAATATTACACTTTTCCATTAACAAAGTTCTAAATCATGTTATGATTCACTCACTCTGGATGAATTTTGCAAGTTGCATTGCAATACGGAAATAATATTACACTTTTCCATTAACAAAGTTCTAAATCATGTTTTGATTCACTTCTGGATATGTCGATTTACTCTGGATTACATTTTTTTGCTGTACTGTTTCATTCATGAATCGATGAATCGATGAATTTTGCAAGTTGCATTGCAATACGGAAATAATATTACACTTTTCCATTAACAAACTTCTAAATCATGTTATGATTCACTCACTCACTCTGAATTTTTGCAAGTTGCATTGCAATACGGAAGTAATATTACACTTTTCCATTAACAAACTTCTAAATCATGTTATGATTCACTCACTCTGGATGAATTTTTGCAAGTTGCATTGCAATACGGAAATAATATTACACTTTTCCATTAACAAAGTTCTAAATCATGTTTTGATTCACTTCTGGATTGTTTCGATTCACTCTGGATGGCTTTTTTTGCTGTACTGTTTCATTAATGATTCGATGAATCGATGAATTTTGCAAGTTGCATTGCAATACGGAAATAATGTTCGGGGAAAAATCATGAAAAAATCGGGAAAATATCGGGAAAATATCGGGAAAAAATCGGGAAAAAATCGGAAAAAAATCGGGAAAAAATCGGCTAAAAATCGGGAAAATATCGGGAAAAAATCGGGAAAAAATCGGCTAAAAATCGGGAAAAAATCGGGAAAAAATCGGAAAAAAATCGGGAAAAAATCGGAAAAAAATCGGGAAAAATCGAGAAAATATCAGGAAAAAATCGGGAAAATATCGGGAAAAATCGGGAAAATATCGGGAAAAAATCGGCTAAAAATCGGTTTAAAATCGGGAAAAAAATCGGGAAAAATCGGGAAAAAATCGGGGAAAAAATCGGGAAAAATCGGGAAAAAATCGGGGAAAAAATCGGGAAAAATCGGGAAAAATCGGGAAAAAATCTGTGAAAAAATCGGGAAAAATCGGGAAAAAATCGGGAAATAATCGGCTAAAAATCGGGAAAATATCGGGAAAAATCGGGAAAATATCGGGAAAAATCGGGAAAATATCGGGAAAAATCGGGAAAATATCGGGAAATAATCGGCTAAAAATCGGGAAAATATCGGGAAAAATCGGGAAAATATCGGGAAAAAATCGGCTGAAAATCGGGAAAATATCGGGAAAAAATCGGGAAAAAAATCGGGAAAAATCGGGCAAAAATCGGGGAAAAAATCGGGAAAAATCGGGAAAAAATCGGGGAAAAAATCGGGAAAAAATCGGGAAAAAATCGGGAAAAAATCGGGAAAAAATCGGGAAAAATCGGGAAAATATCGGGAAAAAATCTGGAAAAAATCGGAAAAAAATCGGGGAAAAAATCGGGAAAAAATCGGGAAAAAATCGGAAAAAAATCGGGGAAAAAATCGGGAAAAAATCGGGAAAAATCGAGAAAATATCAGGAAAAAATCGGGAAAATATCGGGAAATAATCGGCTAAAAATCGGGAAAATATCGGGAAAAATCGGGAAAAAATCGGGGAAAAAATCGGGAAAAATCGGAAAAATATCGGGAAAAAATCGGGAAAAAAATCGGGAAACAATCGGGAAAAATATCGGGAAAAAATCGGAAAAAATCGGGAAAAATCGGGAAAATATCGGGAAAAAATCGGACAAAAAATCGGGAAAAATCGGGAAAAATCGGGAAAAAATCGGGGAAAAAATCGGGAAAAATCGGGAAAAATCGTGAAAAAATCGGTGAAAAAATCGGGAAAAATCGGGAAAAAATCGGGAAATAATCGGCTAAAAATCGGGAAAATATCGGGAAAAATCGGGAAAATATCGGGAAAAAATCGGCTAAAAATCGGGAAAATATCGGGAAAAAATCGGGAAAAATCGGGAAAAAATCGGGAAAATATCGGGAAAAATCGGGAAAATATCGGGAAAAAATCGGCTAAAAATCGGGAAAAAATCGGGGAAAAAATCGGGAAAAATCGGGAAAAATCGGGAAAAAATCTGTGAAAAAATCGGGAAAAATCGGGAAAAAATCGGGAAATAATCGGCTAAAAATCGGGAAAATATCGGGAAAAATTGGGAAAATATCGGGAAAAAATCGGAAAAAATCGGGAAAAATCGGGAAAATATCGGGAAAAAATCGGGAAAAAATCGGCTAAAAATCGGGAAAAAATCGGGAAAAAATCGGAAAAAAATCGGGAAAAAATCGGAAAAAAATCGGGGAAAAAATCGGGAAAAAATCGGGAAAAATCGAGAAAATATCAGGAAAAAATCGGGAAAATATCGGGAAAAATCGGGAAAATATCGGGAAAAAATCGGCTAAAAATCGGTTTAAAATCGGGAAAAAAATCGGGAAAAATCGGGAAAAAATCGGGGAAAAAATCGGGAAAAATCGGGAAAAAATCGGGGAAAAAATCGGGAAAAATCGGGAAAAATCGGGAAAAAATCTGTGAAAAAATCGGGAAAAATCGGGAAAAAATCGGGAAATAATCGGCTAAAAATCGGGAAAATATCGGGAAAAATCGGGAAAATATCGGGAAAAATCGGGAAAATATCGGGAAAAATCGGGAAAATATCGGGAAAAAATCGGCTAAAAATCGGGAAAAAATCGGGGAAAAAATCGGGAAAAATCGGGAAAAATCGGGAAATAATCGGCTAAAAATCGGGAAAATATCGGGAAAAATCGGGAAAATATCGGGAAAAAATCGGCTAAAAATCGGGAAAATATCGGGAAAAAATCGGGAAAAAATCGGGAAAAAAATCGGGAAAAATCGGGAAAAAATCGGGAAAAAATCGGGAAAAATCGGGAAAAAATCGGGGAAAAAATCGGGAAAAAATCGGGAAAAAATCGGGAAAAAATCGGGAAAAAATCGGGAAAAATCGGGAAAATATCGGGAAAAAATCGGGAAAAAATCGGGAAAAAATCGGGAAAAAATCGGGAAAAAATCGGGAAAAAATCGGAAAAAAATCGGGGAAAAAATCGGGAAAAAATCGGGAAAAATCGAGAAAATATCAGGAAAAAATCGGGAAAATATCGGGAAATAATCGGCTAAAAATCGGGAAAATATCGGGAAAAATCGGGAAAAAATCGGGGAAAAAATCGGGAAAAATCGGAAAAATATCGGGAAAAAATCGGGAAAAAAATCGGGAAAAAATCGGGAAAAATATCGGGAAAAAATCGGAAAAAATCGGGAAAAATCGGGAAAATATCGGGAAAAAATCGGACAAAAAATCGGGAAAAATCGGGAAAAATCGGGAAAAAATCGGGGAAAAAATCGGGAAAAATCGGGAAAAATCGGGAAAAAATCGGTGAAAAAATCGGGAAAAATCGGGAAAAAATCGGGAAATAATCGGCTAAAAATCGGGAAAATATCGGGAAAAATCGGGAAAATATCGGGAAAAAATCGGCTAAAAATCGGGAAAATATCGGGAAAAAATCGGGAAAAATCGGGAAAAAATCGGGAAAATATCGGGAAAAATCGGGAAAATATCGGGAAAAAATCGGCTAAAAATCGGGAAAAAATCGGGGAAAAAATCGGGAAAAATCGGGAAAAATCGGGAAAAAATCTGTGAAAAAATCGGGAAAAAATCGGGAAATAATCGGCTAAAAATCGGGAAAATATCGGGAAAATTCGGGAAAATATCGGGAAAAAATCGGGAAAAAAATCGGGAAAAAATCGGGAAAAATCGGGAAAATATCGGGAAATAATCGGCTAAAAATCGGGAAAATATCGGGAAAAATCGGGAAAATATCGGGAAAAATATCGGGAAAAAATCGGGAAAATATCGGGAAAAAATCGGGAAAAAATCGGGAAAAAATCGGAAAAAAATCGGGGAAAAAATCGGGAAAAAATCGGGAAAAATCGAGAAAATATCAGGAAAAAATCGGGAAAATATCGGGAAATAATCGGCTAAAAATCGGGAAAATATCGGGAAAAATCGGGAAAATATCGGGAAAAAATCGGCTAAAAATCGGGAAAAAATCGGGGAAAAAATCGGGAAAAATCGGGAAAAATCGGGAAAAAATCTGTGAAAAAATCGGGAAAAATCGGGAAAAAATCGGGAAATAATCGGCTAAAAATCGGGAAAATATCGGGAAAAATCGGGAAAATATCGGGAAAAAATCGGCTAAAAATCGGGAAAATATCGGGAAAAAATCGGGAAAAAATCGGGAAAAAAATCGGGAAAAATCGGGAAAAAATCGGGGAAAAAATCGGGAAAAATCGGGAAAAAATCGGGAAAAAATCGGGAAAAAATCGGGAAAAAATCGGGAAAAAATCGGGAAAAAATCGGGAAAAATCGGGAAAATATCGGGAAAAAATCGGAAAAAAATCGGGGAAAAAATCGGGGAAAAAATCGGGAAAAATCGAGAAAATATCAGGAAAAAATCGGGAAAATATCGGGAAATAATCGGCTAAAAATCGGGAAAATATCGGGAAAAATCGGGAAAAAATCGGGGAAAAAATCGGGAAAAATCGGAAAAATATCGGGAAAAAATCGGGAAAAAAATCGGGAAAAAATCGGGAAAAATCGGGAAAATATCGGGAAATAATCGGCTAAAAATCGGGAAAATATCGGGAAAAATCGGGAAAATATCGGGAAAAAATCGGGAAAAAATCGGAAAAAAATCGGGGAAAAAATCGGGAAAAAATCGGGAAAAAATCGGAAAAAAATCGGGGAAAAAATCGGGAAAAAATCGGGAAAAATCGAGAAAATATCAGGAAAAAATCGGGAAAATATCGGGAAATAATCGGCTAAAAATCGGGAAAATATCGGGAAAAATCGGGAAAAAATCGGGGAAAAAATCGGGAAAAATCGGAAAAATATCGGGAAAAAATCGGGAAAAAAATCGGGAAAAATCGGGAAAAATATCGGGAAAAAATCGGAAAAAATCGGGAAAAATCGGGAAAATATCGGGAAAAAATCGGACAAAAAATCGGGAAAAATCGGGAAAAATCGGGAAAAAATCGGGGAAAAAATCGGGAAAAATCGGGAAAAATCGTGAAAAAATCGGTGAAAAAATCGGGAAAAATCGGGAAAAAATCGGGAAATAATCGGCTAAAAATCGGGAAAATATCGGGAAAAATCGGGAAAATATCGGGAAAAAATCGGCTAAAAATCGGGAAAATATCGGGAAAAAATCGGGAAAAATCGGGAAAAAATCGGGAAAATATCGGGAAAAATCGGGAAAATATCGGGAAAAAATCGGCTAAAAATCGGGAAAAAATCGGGGAAAAAATCGGGAAAAATCGGGAAAAATCGGGAAAAAATCTGTGAAAAAATCGGGAAAAATCGGGAAAAAATCGGGAAATAATCGGCTAAAAATCGGGAAAATATCGGGAAAAATTGGGAAAATATCGGGAAAAAATCGGAAAAAATCGGGAAAAATCGGGAAAATATCGGGAAAAAATCGGGAAAAAATCGGCTAAAAATCGGGAAAAAATCGGGAAAAAATCGGAAAAAAATCGGGAAAAAATCGGAAAAAAATCGGGGAAAAAATCGGGAAAAAATCGGGAAAAATCGAGAAAATATCAGGAAAAAATCGGGAAAATATCGGGAAAAATCGGGAAAATATCGGGAAAAAATCGGCTAAAAATCGGTTTAAAATCGGGAAAAAAATCGGGAAAAATCGGGAAAAAATCTGGGAAAAAATCGGGAAAAATCGGGAAAAAATCGGGGAAAAAATCGGGAAAAATCGGGAAAAATCGGGAAAAAATCTGTGAAAAAATCGGGAAAAATCGGGAAAAAATCGGGAAATAATCGGCTAAAAATCGGGAAAATATCGGGAAAAATCGGGAAAATATCGGGAAAAATCGGGAAAATATCGGGAAAAATCGGGAAAATATCGGGAAAAAATCGGCTAAAAATCGGGAAAAAATCGGGGAAAAAATCGGGAAAAATCGGGAAAAATCGGGAAATAATCGGCTAAAAATCGGGAAAATATCGGGAAAAATCGGGAAAATATCGGGAAAAAATCGGCTAAAAATCGGGAAAATATCGGGAAAAAATCGGGAAAAAATCGGGAAAAAAATCGGGAAAAATCGGGAAAAAATCGGGGAAAAAATCGGGAAAAATCGGGAAAAAATCGGGGAAAAAATCGGGAAAAAATCGGGAAAAAATCGGGAAAAAATCGGGAAAAAATCGGGAAAAATCGGGAAAATATCGGGAAAAAATCGGGAAAAAATCGGAAAAAAATCGGGGAAAAAATCGGGAAAAAATCGGGAAAAAATCGGAAAAAAATCGGGGAAAAAATCGGGAAAAAATCGGGAAAAATCGAGAAAATATCAGGAAAAAATCGGGAAAATATCGGGAAATAATCGGCTAAAAATCGGGAAAATATCGGGAAAAATCGGGAAAAAATCGGGGAAAAAATCGGGAAAAATCGGAAAAATATCGGGAAAAAATCGGGAAAAAAATCGGGAAAAAATCGGAAAAATATCGGGAAAAAATCGGAAAAAATCGGGAAAAATCGGGAAAATATCGGGAAAAAATCGGACAAAAAATCGGGAAAAATCGGGAAAAATCGGGAAAAAATCGGGGAAAAAATCGGGAAAAATCGGGAAAAATCGGGAAAAAATCGGTGAAAAAATCGGGAAAAATCGGGAAAAAATCGGGAAATAATCGGCTAAAAATCGGGAAAATATCGGGAAAAATCGGGAAAATATCGGGAAAAAATCGGCTAAAAATCGGGAAAATATCGGGAAAAAATCGGGAAAAATCGGGAAAAAATCGGGAAAATATCGGGAAAAATCGGGAAAATATCGGGAAAAAATCGGCTAAAAATCGGGAAAAAATCGGGGAAAAAATCGGGAAAAATCGGGAAAAATCGGGAAAAAATCTGTGAAAAAATCGGGAAAAAATCGGGAAATAATCGGCTAAAAATCGGGAAAATATCGGGAAAATTCGGGAAAATATCGGGAAAAAATCGGGAAAAAAATCGGGAAAAAATCGGGAAAAATCGGGAAAATATCGGGAAATAATCGGCTAAAAATCGGGAAAATATCGGGAAAAATCGGGAAAATATCGGGAAAAATATCGGGAAAAAATCGGGAAAAATATCGGGAAAAAATCGGAAAAAATCGGGAAAAATCGGGAAAATATCGGGAAAAAATCGGACAAAAAATCGGGAAAAATCGGGAAAAATCGGGAAAAAATCGGGGAAAAAATCGGGAAAAATCGGGAAAAATCGTGAAAAAATCGGTGAAAAAATCGGGAAAAATCGGGAAAAAATCGGGAAATAATCGGCTAAAAATCGGGAAAATATCGGGAAAAATCGGGAAAATATCGGGAAAAAATCGGCTAAAAATCGGGAAAATATCGGGAAAAAATCGGGAAAAATCGGGAAAAAATCGGGGAAAAAATCGGGAAAAATCGGGAAAAATCGGGAAAAAATCGGTGAAAAAATCGGGAAAAATCGGGAAAAAATCGGGAAAAAATCGGGAAAAAATCGGAAAAAAATCGGGGAAAAAATCGGGAAAAAATCGGGAAAAATCGAGAAAATATCAGGAAAAAATCGGGAAAATATCGGGAAATAATCGGCTAAAAATCGGGAAAATATCGGGAAAAATCGGGAAAATATCGGGAAAAAATCGGCTAAAAATCGGGAAAAAATCGGGGAAAAAATCGGGAAAAATCGGGAAAAATCGGGAAAAAATCTGTGAAAAAATCGGGAAAAATCGGGAAAAAATCGGGAAATAATCGGCTAAAAATCGGGAAAATATCGGGAAAAATCGGGAAAATATCGGGAAAAAATCGGCTAAAAATCGGGAAAATATCGGGAAAAAATCGGGAAAAAATCGGGAAAAAAATCGGGAAAAATCGGGAAAAAATCGGGAAAAAATCGGGAAAAATCGGGAAAAAATCGGGGAAAAAATCGGGAAAAAATCGGGAAAAAATCGGGAAAAAATCGGGAAAAAATCGGGAAAAATCGGGAAAAAATCGGGAAAAAATCGGAAAAAAATCGGGGAAAAAATCGGGAAAAAATCGGGAAAAATCGAGAAAATATCAGGAAAAAATCGGGAAAATATCGGGAAATAATCGGCTAAAAATCGGGAAAATATCGGGAAAAATCGGGAAAAAATCGGGGAAAAAATCGGGAAAAATCGGAAAAATATCGGGAAAAAATCGGGAAAAAAATCGGGAAAAAATCGGGAAAAATCGGGAAAATATCGGGAAATAATCGGCTAAAAATCGGGAAAATATCGGGAAAAATCGGGAAAATATCGGGAAAAATATCGGGAAAAAATCGGGAAAAATATCGGGAAAAAATCGGAAAAAATCGGGAAAAATCGGGAAAATATCGGGAAAAAATCGGACAAAAAATCG